>NC_136496.1:56093973-56293973 GCF_053919585.1 Euprymna scolopes
GTAAAACATTTATTAAATAAATGCAAAAATATAATAAGAAACAAATTTTTAAAAAGGAACAGAAAATGAAACATTTTCACTATAAATTTTGATCATTGGTAACAATTTTGTGCTGCGGTTAAAAAACGAGATTCACCAAACGTAATAAATTCATTGTACATGACATTACATCATTCGACATGAGTGATTGTAATTTTGCAGCCGAATAGCGCAACGGTTAGAGGCTACGACTCTCTTTTGAGCAATCGGGTGTCGATCCTGGCTTGAGGTACTTGCTTGTCTAGCCGCACTGATGAGCTACGAAACAGTATTGTATGTGGATAACTATATATATATATATATATATATATATATATATATATATATATATATATATATATAAGATATATATTTGTATTATATAAGATATATATTCGTATTATTTGCTTCCCACAAAAGCAAAGCGGCACAAGGTTGTTTTTATGTTGGAGAAAACCAGCTCCCCCAATTCCCCTATAGATATTTTCTTCCTCATGTTGATCTTAAACTATATCCAGTGGTGAGACCACAGCTTGCGGGCTTTGGGGAATGTGGAGCCACCCTTCAATTGCCATTGCTCCCAGGTACACTCTGACCCGGAGTGGTAGTACCTGTTAGGGTCCCAACTACGGGTTAAATAGAAACCGACTTGAAAACAATAAATATATTCTATTAAAAACTTTTTCTTCAAAATCTTTGGATTCGTCATTAAATAACCTGAAAAGGGTTGATATGCCGTAAAACAAAAACAACCAACCAAATCGTCCTTATGTATTCTTAAGAAAGCCACATTTTTGGCAAGAGCCGAAAATTGCGATCACTACAGAGATGTATTTCTATCCCTTTCAATTCCATTCGTAACATATAGATGCATCAAAGATAAACCATCAGGAAAATTGTCTGGCGTCGTAAACAGTTTCCAGTTTTTAACATGAAATATATTCAGCGAGATTGTCCAGCTTGAATTGATGGAAAATGCTTTATATTCATTGGTTAAGTATTTATAATATTTTCATACGTTTTCTTCTTCAGTTATTAGTTGCGTTTTGACGTTTTGCATGTCATGCAATCCGCAAATGAAATGCCCGTTTATAATCTATCTCTATATAACGTTACTAGAAAGAATCTTTTAATGAATGATACGCTCTTCATAGTATTGTAGCTTTACTAATTTCTTACCCTAAACTACGATGATTACCGTTAAAAAAAACATAGTTTCATAGTACTATTAATTTTATTCCCCTCATTGATTTTATCCGTAAGCAGAATATAACCACAAAATAAACAACATTTTTTGTACAATGTTCCTATTTAGGAATAATCACCAATTATAAATTTAAGTGTTTCTAGTGTTGAATAATATTTAATCCAAGCATATCATTCCACATGTTGCTAAGAAGAATCAATTTTCAAGAAAACAACTTACAAAAATGAATCCAGCAAAAACAATTACTATCGATTTGAAAGCAGCTTTCACCGCTAAATGCGTCACGATCTAGAACGCTTCGTTCTCTTTAATTAAACTGCTTTGATTTCTTTCTTTGCTTTATCGAAAAGTCATATAATTATATGAGCGAGCCATAAACATGTAAGGGCCAACAAATACGATTATGCGAGATTTTAGAGCAGTGATTTTATTTTTATTTATTTATAGGCAATCCATGTTTTGCAAAGAATGATTTCTAAATCGAAGGGAAATGATTTCAAAGAGTGATTCGTGGTCAAGATGTGAAACGCCGTTGCTTAAGCATGTCACCAGTGAAGAAACCATATTGAATGATTTACACAAAAGTTTTTTAAATATTAACACAACAAATTGAAACATTAATACAAAAAATGAAATATTTACACAATTTCAATTCATTTTAAAAGCATATTCATTGAATAATCACTTTTCTGAAGTTAAAAAAAAACATTTTATGAAAAATAAAATACCTTTATGTCATTTTAGTGAACTTCAGATTACATATTCGACCAAACACATTTAGAATTATTTCTCTAGTATTAATTAATTAATATCCTCATTAAATGTTTTCTCCTAACCTAAACTACAGTAGCCAACAGAAAATGCACACTTTACTTCTAGAAATATATATATATATATATATATATATATATATATATATATATATATATATATATATATATATATATATATATTTCAGTTTAAATTATCTAACAATCAATTGGTATGGAAACCTGTGATTATAAGTCTTACAAAATATTACTGGCAGTAATATTCTATAAGTACTATTCCACGTAAATAAGAATTGCTCGATATACAAGATAGAGCAAATAAATCAAATTTTAGTCATTCAATGAATTAAAAAATTTCTGACGTGAAATGTTTGAATTTCAAATACAAAATATTTTTTATTATTCTACTAGCTTTACCCTGCCACGCGTTGCTGTGGCTCAATTCGGTGTAATGGAAAATATAATATAAAGAGAAAATTCACGTTTCTTTTTTTATTAGTACAGCAATCGACTCACACGCACAAAAAATGCGAAAATATAAGAAGTGATACTCTTGCAGTACGTAATGGCTTGATATTTTAGTATTTTTATTTAATGTAAAATGTTTAATCATCTCGAAGAACACAGTGTTTATGTCTGTATTTGGAGAAGAGAAATGGTCGCGGACTCTGTTGAATACGTTAACTTTGGGTAAATAAGTTAAAAACTATCTGAAACAGTGTCAGAGTTTTTTAGTTTGAACTGACTTTCGCGAACGTAACGTAATCAACGGTGTCCGGCAGGAGTTGTATGTTTGAAAGATACAGCTAAAGACTGTTTTTCGAGCCGACTAAACGGTACATTAAATAGAAAGGGGTTGACGAAAAAGGTGTGGGAAACTCAGTATGTAGCAAATGTAATTTCGTTAATGAAGAAGAAGCATTCATAAATGTTAATTTAACCACGTACAGAATTAATTAGTAAAGAAAAAGCAATCATACTTTTCTGATCTTAATCGGACCTTTATCAGGTTGTTTATTTTTTTGTTTGTTTTTGATTTTCAATTTGAATGCAAGTAATTAGACGATCTAAATATGTAAATATAAATAGTAAATTGCTCATAGTTAGAATCGTCGGTCAGAGTCATCCAAACCGGAAGTAAGAACCGAGCAGTCGCGCAGATTCTGTTAATGTTTTTGTTTTTGATTTTCAAATGTAATGCAAGTAATTTGACGATCTCGTTGCGTTGTAATATTATTATTATTATTATTATTATTATTATTATTATTATTTTGATTTTCAAGTGTAAAGCAAGTAATTTCACGATATGATTGCGTAATAGTAATTTGTAAAAAAATGAGATGCTAGTTTGAAAATAAAGTGTGCAATTGAAAGCAGTAATAAATGAAGCTCATAGTTAGATTCCTCGGTTGGAGTCATCAAAACCGGAAGCAGGAACTTAGTAGTCTCGCAGTGTGCGTCTTATGAAGAAAGAAATGCAAAGCAAAACAATATAATCTTAATCGGACGTGTAGCGCGTTTATTTATTTATTTTTTGTTTTTGTTTTTTACTAAAATGCAAGTAATATAACGGTATCGTTGCGTTCGAATAATAAATGACAACTAAGAAATTGTTTGTTTAATTAATAAGTTTTTAGTGGGCAGTACTTATAAATAAAGCTCATAGTCAGAAACAGGAAGTAAAATCCGAGTAGTCATGCAGTTTGCGTTCTACGTTAAAGAAAATAAAGCAAAAAGGCAAAACGATAATGTTAATAGGACCGTAATTATTGCTTTTTTATGGGAGAGAAGCGGAAAAAAGAAAAATAGAAAAAAAGAAAAAAATGGCTTTAATAACACTTTACAATTCCAAACCGGTGTTTAATCCTACTGTTCCTTGTGGACGCGTTCTCAGCGATGTTAAGTGGTAGCAGGAGTAGTAGGAATTTAATAGAGAGAAAAGATTTTATAACTTTCATTGATTCTAATCAATTTTGGCAGTGAACTCTCACTGGGAAAAATTTCGGAATGTACGGTTATCGAGGAAGTGTAAGGGTGATAGGCCTATAGCACACCTCAGATCCTGTGCTGCAGTTTGTGCACATTACATTTGCATGTAATATCTGGATTTGTAATCCTATTAAGGTCAAATCACACGGGAAAAATGAGTTCATTTTATTTATATAGAGAAAGAAGAGACAGAAGAGAAGAAGAGAAGATGTAAGACAAAGAATATATTTGAAATATAACCCTATAGGATTTCGATGTCTACCATCTCTTCAGAGGAGAAAATATTAGCAAATAATTATAATGGTTGAGTCCTTATTTGCTAAAGTCAACGAAAAATCACAATGGAAAATCACAATTAAAAGTTGTTTAAGTATTTAAATGTCATAGAGTAAGGGAAGTTGACGAAAAGGGTATAAAAATTCACATCCAAATTACATGGTAAAATCCAAAGTGAATGTTTTCGAGAGCAGTGTGGTAAAATGATCCAAACTGTATTTTGAGTAATCCACATCACAAAGTAGGCATTTTTCTGGAGCAATCTTCTTAGTTTATATAATCGGTCTAGTAAAAAATATGTTATATATGCCCGGTGGATCTGTTTATCAATAAACATATAAATCGATACATTTTATATTATTTATAATTATAGAACATGTGCTTCAATTCCACTCCAAAGTAACTTCAAATTGTTAAAATAAAATAAAGTAAAAGAAAGAAAAGAAAAGAAGAGAAAACGCTTATGCGTAATAAAACAGTGAATATAAGATAAGATATGACAAAATAAAATAAAATAAAGTAAAATAAAAAGAAAGGGAAGGAAGTAGATTTATGAATGGGGAGAGAAAAAAGAAAATAATAATAAAGAAATAGAGAGGGGAGAAAAAAGAAAGTACACGATCGTATCGGACATCCGTAAAAATGTATTGCAGCCTTTTCCCCTATTTTATTCGAAGTATAACTTGAAAATTATAGTAATCTTCTTCTATATAAATAAAAAAGTTTGTGTGTAAATATCTAACAGGTAAACCCTTAAACTACTAGTTATATAAGAGTGAAATTCTCAGAAAATAATATTCATGCACCAAGGATGGTTTATAGCGAGTAAATTCTTTGTTTACATGCATGGATAACGCGTACAGACATCAGAAAATTGACATGCAAATTGTTCATTCAAACAAGCCGCCATTTTTGTATTAGTGCTCATGCGAAAATTCAATTCATTCTTACATGTTGTTTACTATTAAGCCTTTGTATTTATGGAATCAGAAAAAACTGCAGAGTCATTCAGCGGCATATCTGTTTGCATTATGGTGTGGATGAGGATGGTGTGAGATTATCATCGCATGCATTGCAGGCAGTTTTGGTGATTTATTATTAGAGTAGGATGAAAGGCGGGGCAATTTCAGTAATGACGTCATTCCTCTTAAAATTATGGTGTAAAGTGAGTAACAACTTGATATTAACATCACAGATTGGTGAGTGTTTAAATGAGACAATCCTCTCAGACATCCTCCTATTTATTCGTGTAGAGGAAAGTGGGATCGCCAGAAGGTACCGTCCAGTGATGACGTTATTCTTTTTCAAATTATGGTGTAAAGTTGCCGACAACTGGAGATTATCCTCACACTGATTAATGAGTGTTTAAATGAGACAATCCTCGCAGATACCATCTCCTCTTCTTTATTCATGTACGAAGGGGTGAAAGGTGATGACACTATTCTTTTTCAAAATATTTTATAATGTGGGGGACAACATGAGATTATTCCCACATGGATTGGTGAGTGTTTAAATGAAACAACCCTCCCAGATATTATCTCCTTTATTCGAGTAGGAGGTTATATGCAAGAGTACCTTCCGCTGATAACGTTATTTCTCTTCACATTATTGTGTAAAGTGGGAAACAACATGAGATTATCCTCACATGGATTGGTGAGTGTTTAAATGAGACAATTCGGCCAAATAATGTCTCCTCCTATTTATTTGAGTATATGCGGAATGATAGACAGCGGGTTTACTTCGGGTTCTAACGTCATCCCTCTTCAAATTATTGTTGAAAGTGGGGGATGACTTTAGATTATGAAAGTGCTCAATATCCTAGATAGAGCAGGTGTGTTTAAGCGCAGCGTGTCCTGTAAGTAATAATAACTTTGTCTTGTTATACGTTACTCAATGAAAAAACGCCCAATACCCGGGCAACGCTGATTCTTTAAAAATAAATTAAAAATAATCATATGGGGTTCGTAGTTTGGAAAATGAGGGCGCAATTCCTAAAATTGAATTTTATGAAACATAAATGGTTTATTGTATTCGGTTGCGATAGGATGATATATGATTCTTCATCAAATCTCCTTCAAAGCCAGGGCTTATTGCTTACGTACGTGAGAAATTAATGTCGATGCTAAGCATGTATAAACATTTTGGCACCTCCCTTTACTTAAAAATTCACCAAAAGTCAGGAAATTATACTATTTTAATGAAATTTATCAAATAATGATCACAGAATCTAATACACCCATTATTTGTATTTAAACCGTAGTGGGAATGTATTATTTTGTTTAAACAAAATACACGTTTACTAAAGCTATAATTTTTAGTAGTAAAAAAATGCATTTATTTAATTTTGCTCGTTTTATTAAAATAAAGCATCGCAAATTGTAACAATAAAAATATATTTACAGGAACATTACGACCCCCCCCAAATCAATATTAATAGATTCGATATAACCCGAAGAAAAAATAATTTCTCGAACTACCGATATTATCATTGTTTATTTAAGCATTGTTTATTGTATATTTTCATCCGAAGACTTATAATTCTAAAAACTATTTCTACATTTGTTTTTTAATTACGTGGTTCGCATAATTTTTATAGGTAAAATTCTAATATATTCCTTGCTTGAATGAATGTAAAACTTTCGACGTAACATATTTTTTATATAATCTTGAAAAATAAATATTTGTTTTTTTTTTAATGTTAAAAGTAGGAACATAGATAAATAATTAAATTTAAAAAATGGTAAAAATTATACAAACGTTCACGATAGGGATGTGCGGATGCACGACTGAGGAAAATAAGAAAACCAGCACCCCTACCTCCTTTTAACTACCTTATGTTATTTTTAGACAGCCTTTCGACTGTCTGACACTTTTGGCTTCCATATAATACATGTTTACAAAACATCCGTTTCTGATTCTGCGATGAGTTTTGGAAAGATAGTTAAGCTATTTTATTGTGTGAAAAGGTCTCCCGCTCAGGGCAGCAATTGACCTCTAGCCTCATCGAAACTTTTGGTCGTGATCGTCTATTCTCCAGGAGTCCTTCACATAGATCCCAGCGTTTCAGCTCCGTGTTGATTATGCTGAAAAGCAAATAGCTTCGCATGCACGCCAGAAACAGAAAACATATTCAGGATTTTTAACTACGAAAAAAGTTTATTTCATGAAAGTTCAAGTTTTTATATATATATACAACGTTCAGTTCGATTACACTAAAACATATCAAGATTCTCCCAAAATCATATTCTTCGTTCTCACGATGGCGGCCAGGATGGATGGAGGGGAGGGGTTATAGTATCCTCCGGGAGCGTGTGTTTCTCTCGAGATTTGGCTTTAATCTGTCTATTTCGATCCGGGTATTCATTTTTATACTAAGGTAACGGGGTGGATCTGGCGATCTGCTAAACCAATCAGGGTCTGACACGCTTCTGGGGAATCCCCAGATCTAATTTGCGCATGTCCATTTCAGCAATTCGTCCGACGATTTGTAAATCCGGGACCAAAAATGAAATCTTTTTCACACGACCTCAAAGGACAAACCCTGTCAATTTCTATACTCAGAAACCTAGAACGTCTGAGCCGGGGTTCATCGGGCCACACAATGTCATTCCTCCTTATTCTGACATTTTCTGTCATTATTCCTATTTAAAATGTCTCCTCATGGGGCAGAGTTAGACACCAGGGTCGTTTTTTAATGTGGAGAAAAGGGACAAAAATAAAAATTGTCTCAGTTGTGAAGATTTCTCCTCCACTGACAGAGAACAAGAAATTGAAGTGCAGCATCTGAAGACAGATACTACACTTTGATCTTGACCCGAAGGCCAACCTGTCATTGTTTTAAACAATAACAATATGTCTGTTTTTTATCAAACACAATAAACTCATCCCTTTTTATAGGTCCCCTGCCGCTGTCCTCGATTCGATCAATATTTAACGGACAATCTCAGTATATTTACCCGACCTAACGCAGGGTTTTAGGGGATTTTAACCTCCCAATGGGAGCAGTATCACTCCTCAAGATGGTCACATCATAATTGTACAAAGTGCTTTTTTGTTTAATTCAATATCCTAGGATTTTACCTTACTAATAATCTTTGAAATAGACACAGAAAACTAATATTTATCTTTCAAAGGATTTTTAAAATGAATTTATTTAACGTCAAAATTTAGTTGAAATTGTTAGCCGTGAAAACATTTTTTAATATAATTTTTTTCTTCACGTGCACAAGTAATTTTTTCCTTTTGGGAATTTTTAGTCTTTAGTACTTTGAATACTATCAAAAAGTAGTCGTAAAGCTACTGAAGAATTAAACCGACTTTCAAATCTATGTCCTCCTATAGTTTTCCACAATTTTTGCCCGTGCCTATTATTGCTAGTACAATTATGAAGCAGGCAATCTTCGAAACAATCTATTCTCTCTAAATTAAATATTCAAATAATTTTAGTTTTTCTTTGAATTTTTCTTTATATTTTTTCATACTTGCGTTTTCTTTGAAAAGTAAAAGTAGTTTAATTTTGAAAAAAAAGCATTTAAGATAGCCGACATAGACAATCAACATGACTACATTAGATTTATAGTGAATACAAAAACTATCTAATATAGATGCTTTTTTAAGGAAACCATTCGCAAATCCAAAACGATTAAAGATTAATGAGTGTACAGTGGTCAAATGGAACATGTCATAGCAATCGTTAGTAATAGAAATCTGGTAAATTGGATTATTTAAGAATTACAAGAATTTATTCACATTGGACGAGGACAACCATATTGCAGTCAGTTGGAAAGCAGGAAAACGGAACAGAGTTTCACAGCCGTGCAGTTCTAAAACAGAAGCTTTGTTCATGGAATATACAAGTTTAGGAACAGATAAAAGTGAGGGTAATTTTTATATTGGTTTCAGGTAAACGAGTGTTTTTTGTGAAAGTCAGGACAGAGAGAGGAACAGATTGGAGCTCAGACGAGCACTTGCCATGAAAATAACGATAAAGCAGAGGCAGGCTTGCAAAATCTCTTCTGTGGGAAAGAGGTGGCAGGGAAGAGAAACGGGCATCTCCCACTAGGCTACGAATTCTAATTTGAACTCTGTTAAGAAGGGATAAGTCTTTCTAGCACCTCCTGCTTAGATGTGGCAACAGTACTCCATCCTTGGACGTACTTGTCTCTTATACAGGTAGTGAATTGCATCATGAGTTATCTACTGGAGCGATAGAAGGATCCCACCATTTGTCCAGCAGTTTTGGGAACGGATTTGACGTACGTGTTCCATCTCAGATCAGAAGTAAAGGTGAGACCTAGTAGCTTGTCAAAGTATGGAGGCTCCTATCGCCGAGAGCTATTCATTTTAATTGATGCAAGACAGGGATAAGAGCGTTTCTGATCATTATGCATTAAAAGTTACTTTGAAGTGTTGCTATAGATAGTAGTGTCGTCAACATAAATGTCTACAGATGATCTTCCGATGTGATTTGGGAGATCATTGATGCAGATCAGGAAGAGAGATGAGCCCAGAATCAACCCCTGAAGGACTCCAGTATTAATACTGCGAGTTTCTGATTTCTGTCCATCAACCACTACTCTTATAAATCTATCAGAGAGAAATGATTTTATAATTGAAAAGACATTTCCAACTATATCGTAGCTGGAGATTTTGTTATGCTATACCCTATCAAAGGCCTTTGATATGTCGAGGGCAATTGCCCTAGAAAGGAAGCCTCCGTCGAGAGATTCACTAATCCTATGGGATATAACTATTAGTACATCTGCCGTAGATTTTAAATTGCTTTTTTCAGTATCCTACTATGTGTTTTTTTAGAATACTAAATAGGTAGGAAGAGAAAAACGAATAATCAAACCATGTTATACACCACACGCAGCAAAACAAAGATATAATCTGATTTAAACAAACAAACCGCGGACGACCTCAACTAAAGTAGCTGTTTGTTATTCTAAACTAATGTGCCGGTTCCGTAAAATAGGAAGGAGCGCAATGCCACATTTAAATAAATAATCCGAGCGTTGAAACATAGGAAACACATTCAAATTAAATTACAGTGAAATAAATAAACAATTAACTTTGTAGAATACCAATTTTTCTTGAATATTTTTGTTGAATATCCGGTCTAGAACATCATCAGAGATAAAGCATGGCGAGCAAAGATAACACTCAGCTGATTAATACAGACACCCATCTAGCCGGATAAACAAACATCAAGTGACTTTAATCAAAAAAGAAACGGTGGACGAAAATACACGTATCGCTAAACAAAAAATAAAAATGGATGGAAGCCACATTTGCTAGTTTAGTGTATGAAATTTTTGAATAAGCGTTGCTGTTGTGGATGCGTTGTTGTTTTAACTAGCATCAATTTATATAGAGTAACATTATTTTAGCGCAAGTTAAGGGGTTCTAGGAAACTGATCTATATATATGCATACGTTATAGAACAAAGACCCAAACGCGGCTATTATATTCATGAATCTGGATAATTATGTTGATCTTATTTATTTGTACTTTTGTTGTTATATTTTCTTTTTGTATATGTAATTATTTTTAATAGCAATTGATTAATATTATTTAATAAAAATTAGAAGTTTACAAAACCTTTCTTAAACCATTATGTTGATTAATTTTCAATAAAGTATTTAAAAAACTGTTTTTAAAATAAAAAATAGATGTATACTAAGAGTATGATATGTTATAAGATCTAGATAAACGGGGGTAGGATAGTGGATAGTATTTTGCTTGTTATATATTCATATTAGCAGGAAAATTCGGCGTTGTTTGTAATTGAATGAAGAATCCTATCACCGAAAACACAAAGATAGCTTTGGAATTCACACTTTAAAACTTTTTATTATTTCCTTTTTTTATGTGTGCTTGAAAGGTTTACTCAACGTTGATTAGTTTAGAGTGGTGCAAATAAAGTTACATTAATTGAAATAATTTCAGCAAATTTATAATGATTAACTGCCTCAAGGCTGATCAAGTTTTTCCCGTGAACCAATAAGTGTCCAGATATTTTTATGCTACCTTTTTTATTAACATTTTTATTAGTCAAAAACTTCTATTTCCTTTTTATGGCTTCCTGGCGTTAACTTAAATGCTAGTTAATTAAGAGTATTTTAAAGTTGAACCTCCAACTTTAACATTTAAATATATCAGAGTTACAGCTGACTTGCGCTATTCTCATCAGAAATTAATTTTAACTTCTTTAATTAAAATAAACATATATTTACCTAAAAACTCAGGCTAATGTATATACAGAATGTTTATCTCCAATACCGAAGCAATAGTTCAGGGGGGGAGCTGACACACATGAGACGACTGAAACATATTATAATGGGAGTAAAACATTCATAGACGTTCATAGTGTTGTAAGTTACAGGGCAGTAGTCAGCAGTTAACGCTGCCGGGTATAAAAGACCATTTTCCCCTAGTATGTTGCTGTTAGTGTCAAATTACTTACAAGTCCATAAACGTTTATAATTCTACTAGCCTCGGTGCCCGGCGTTTCCTGGGTGTTTGAAGGTGTGTGTTGAGCAAAAAAGAACAAAAAACAAAAACAAAAAAAAACAACAAAAAACAAAAAAGTGGTAGTAGCAGGAGGAAAAGGATGTGAAAAAAAACGTGACGTCTTTGTCGTTGCATCCATCACCAAACCGGAAGTGGGGAAAACTAAATTAAGGTTAGTCAATCGAAAAGAGGGGATGACTTTCGAAAATATCGGTGAAAAAAGCGACCCCTTCTTGCAGAAAAGTGCCAAGTTGAGGGTGAAAGAATTAATGTTTTTAGCCAATTTTTTGATAATTGTCGTCCAAAGTATCGAGCCTAAAAATGGTACCGATCTTGTGAAAATCCGTCGCCTCTGTCGAAAGTTTTAGGCAGAAATACATACACACATACATGCATTTAAACAGACAGGTGAGATTTATATTATAGACTAGCCTGGGTGCCTGGCGTTGTCGGGGTATTTGGAGGTGTGTGTATAGCAAAATAAAACAATTAGTTGGCAGTCAGGTTCGAACCAATACCGCGAAGGAGGAAAAGAACGTAAAAAAAGTGACGTCTTTGCTGTTGCGTCCATCGCCAAATTGGAAGTGACGAATGTTTAAATTAAGACTAATTAATCGAAAAGAGCGAATTACTTTCGGAAATATCGGCGAAAAAAGCAACCTCTTCCTGTAGCAAAGTGCCAAGTGTAGGGTGAAGGACTTAATGTTTTTAGCCAATTTTACAAAACCTTTCTTAAACCATTATGTTGATTAATTTTCAATAAAGTATTTAAAAAACTGTTTTTAAAATAAAGTGAAAATCCGTCGCCTCTGTCGGAAGTTTTAGGCATACATACATACATACATACATACATACATACATACATACATACATACATATATACATTTAAGCAGCCAGGTGAGCTTTATATTATTGAAGATAACAAATATCATATAATGTAATCAACATGGTAATAAACATTATTTAGTGTTTTTAAAAGTGTTGAGGTTAATCAACTAGAGGGATACCTGTCCCAAGACGAATAAAATTAATTTCCCCAACAGAAGACTTTTAAACTACTTTTATACTCCCTTACGAATATTTCAATCACAATATAATAATAAACCTTATGCCTAGAATCCTTATTTACAAATTTACATCAATGCCTAATGAGAATGGCTAAAACAACTTTAAAATACGCTTAATCAATTGATATTTTAGAAATAGTTATTAATCAATATGTAATCTATATATTATTAAAATATCCCAATTAATTGAAAGTATCAAAATTTACAAGACATAAGATATATGCAGGTATTAACATTATTGAGACATTTTTAATAGGAATAAAATCGTACAACTTAATTAAACTCTAAATAATCTTTTGTTGGCATAATTACAGTGAATTAAACTTCAAGGCATTAGATATTTACATAAAACTAAATTCAACGAAAATATAAATAAATTCAACGTTTATACAAATAAAGATGTGCAAAATAGATAAATTTTAAATGAATGCTATCTATTTTGCGCACGCTTTTGTATTATACTGTTTTTCTTCTCTTCTGATGAGAAACATTTAGCTTTCAAATGCCTTAAGAGGTCATTATTTCCCTTTCACTTATTGTAATTGTCTTTAACCGTATTGACATGAAAATATAATAAAGTTCTGATGTAACTTTAATCGTTATTTCCTTATCTTTTCTTATAACTTGCTCCACTTAATCGGGTAGAGCTTTGTCTATCTGGATAGATTGTTTTTTTTTCACTAAAATAAAATACCTTTTTCAAGTTAACTGTCTCTCTCTCATTCTCTCTCTCTTCTCCCCATATATATATATATATATATATATATATATATATATATATATATATGTGTGTGTGTGTGTGTGTGTGTGTGTGTGTGTGTGTGTGTGTGTGTGTAATATCTCTCTATTTTAATAGGCAGGTTTTATTCCGAAAACACCAGTCAGTCACGAATGCACTCAGTTAGATATGCTCATTCCCGGACTCACGTCACATAATCAGCTTCAAGTTTGGAAGAAAACATTTATTTTCAGCTTTCCAGAGTCTATTTTCGATCCAATTCCGAAAGAAAAAACTCGTTCGCTTTGTACCGACCACACGCGTGTCCAATTCCCTCTTGTTTCCATCTCTCTCCTTCCGCGACCCTTTCCTTCCTCACCAAATTTACCTTCCATTATTGCAAACTTAATATGGCTGTGGTTACTAGCTTCCTGCGTTTATTTACGGTGGCCCGACATTTCCCTCGTTTATTTTTCTTCTTTTACCATCACCGGGACGCAAGGTCTGCCTAAAATGAGTTACCTTCTCCTTTTCTACTCAAGTCTCATCCTCCGTTATCATTTACCTCACGTGTCCTTTTCAAATGTAATCAGTTGATTTCAACGGACATTGTCACTAGAACAAAGAAACACACGAGAGCCACAATTGAACTATTTTTTGTATAAAGTCGTCATCTTATAAGTATGTGTGGTCCTGTCCGTCAGTCGTTTTAAACGCGCAGAAGTTTTTGGATTCATATTATTTTAATCTGTTCTAAAAGACTTTATCTACAAACCGTTCTGTTGTATAGCAGGGATTTCATATTGGGGTCCATATATAACGGGACTAACGACGGTGACGGGAGAGAGAATACATTTATACATATCACAGTTCTGTGGATTCTTATAGCATATATTAGCGAGGCAAGAGGGTGATCAATTCTTTTACATCATTACTTATGATGGAGGAGGGTGACACATTACTTGGAAGGGAGTTATACAAAGTTCATATAAAGATGTTTAACACATTACCTTCAATTGTTGAATGACGACACGAAGACAATAGTTACAAAAATCGATGATGTTCATTATTTCATGTGACCGGTCGAATGATTTGACGTTAGGAATCCATATTGGTTCTACATGGTTAAACTTTTACCCCTTCGCCTCTGAGAGGACCCTCCTCTGACCATGTCAGCTCTTTCCGACCGACTCTGCTGAGCGCTCGAACCTGACTGCCCGACTGCTCGACTCTTCTAATCTGCTAATCCTAGCTCCTATTATTGAGAATTCCCTCTTTGCTATGACGTCAGATGTGTGGTTCCTAAACGTGACCAACTCACATGGCAAAGCACATGTTTGTACAAAACACACTTTTGCAAACAAAGAATTCTCAACTAACCTATTTTTTACAATGTATTTTTAATTTGTATTGTTCATTCTTTTTAGCTAACCTTTTTAATTCAGTTTTCATAAAAGAATGAAGAATTCTTTTTACAATACAAACAATAACTATTTTATATGGAATTTAACAATAGCGAAATTCTAACATTCCAATTCTAAATCTATTTCTGAATCTTGCTTACAAGGTTCGAGTCTCGGCTTATCCTAATCTCATTTTCCACTTATCTAATGTTCTTCTTATTTAAAAGAAAAGGGGACAGCCCTTTTTCCTGTAACAATTCTATCTGGCTAAACTTTGGAATAGAATTGCCTATCACACTTAATTTTACAATTTAAATTGCCAGCGCTCAACCCAAATATTAAATACACGATAAGAATATGCTATAATATTGAAAGTCCTTAATTTATTGCCAATACATTTGGATACACAGCAGAGCTCCCAAGGTTTGGTTAGCAATATTGCTTGTTAGCGGGAGAACAAAATAAAAGAAAGGTAAAAGGTAAAA
Organism: Euprymna scolopes; assembly: GCF_053919585.1. Taxonomy (NCBI): domain Eukaryota; kingdom Metazoa; phylum Mollusca; class Cephalopoda; order Sepiida; family Sepiolidae; genus Euprymna; species Euprymna scolopes. The sequence goes on from NC_136496.1 coordinate 56,109,422, forward strand.
GAGCAACTATAGAACTCCACGGGAAAATAGTATGAGAATTGAAAAACAATTAATCAAGACAAAATGTTTACATTTCGCGTGGAGTGTCTGGGTGAATTGTCCTCCAATACTACAAAAATAACTGACCTTAACTGAAGAGATGGTGATCAAATACAGATTAAGACTTTGTCATCAACACCAAACATCATGTGGAAACGATTCACACACAAGCATTGGAGAAAGCAAAATCTGTAGGGAGATACGGCAAAAACACTCATACCAAAAAAATTCTGAAAAGAAAAATGATAAATTCTCTGACGCTCAGATATAATAAACTGCCTAGGAGAAATTATTCTTAACTGAAGGTCTCTTCACTCAGTTGTACCGCTAAGATTTTTCACATAGTTGGTATGCAGGTTATTAGCATCTAGTTACTTGGGATCCTTCAGTTTTCGGTGTTCTTTTGTTCTGGTTCTACATTCCGATATTTGTGTTTCGTGGATGCACCATCTCAACCTTTCATATGAGATCATAAATTGTTAAAACAGTGTATGGTATCTTGGTGCTTTTTAGTATGTTATTTTCTTAAAGTCATCTTGAATGTTTCTTCATTAATTTCGGTTTCTATTTCTTTTCAATTTCCTTATTCGTTCATCTTTTTCAGCCATTCAGCATTTCTTTTGTGCACTTTTATTGTTTTGTGTCTGTCGGGCCAGGCTGATGAGTTGATTTTCTACTTCGTTTCGAAAAAACTCGTTCTCATTGTTTCCAAGTTATATTTTGTTTGTACTGCTCCGATTTGTATCTGTATCTTCTCAGTCTCCCGGTTTTGTTTTGTTTTAGTTCTTCATATTTCCCATATAATCTTTTTTGTTTGTGAGCCATATATCCAATATTCCATCGTTTTATATTCTCTTTCCATCATATTTATAGCTTTGTCTTCTTTCTGAGTTTGGTGAGCTGGTAGTTTAATCTAATTTACCATCCAATCTTTCTCAGTCAGATTTTGGCAGAGTTTTAATGTTTTAATTTCTAATTTTAACTTTTATATTCTTCGTTGATTAGGAATATGTGTTGTTCTCGTTCATAAATCGTTTGATAGGTTCTACTTCTGCTTAATTCTCAGTGAGTTCTGTGGTTTTGTAGTAATCGATATCCTCAGTTGCAGTATTGATATATTTTACCTAGATTTTTACTAAGAGATGACTTTTTCTTTGTTACAGCATTTACTTTTCTTTGGAATCTCAATCGTTTCAGATTTGAAAATTAATTCTTTTGGATATATGCTATACTTTATCTTTTTGACCGCCCCCCCCCAAAAAAAACAACGAATACAAAATGAAATCGAGAAGGGAACAATCCCAACTACAAAACGATAAGTGTCTATCAAACTAGTTGAAATTGTTAATGGAACCTTCCGCAATAACTTTGAAGTACTTCACTGGGAACCGAAAAGATTGCAGTCAGCAAAAAGGGGCACATACCTACTAAGCATCGAGTAAATCGTTTTTGGTCGAGATAAAAGAATAAAAAGACCATAGTGATGACATGGGCTCATGTAGTAAACCTTAATCAGAATTATCCAAGCATGTTTTATGCTTGTTTATGTAAAACCTATTTAATAAAACTAATTACATTTTGGAGAAAATAAATGGAAACATGGAGATTGTCATTGATTTCTGGGAGTAACCACCTTGTAGATGTACAAATAAAAACTAGTACTTTCCATGAAAACTTTTCATCAGAGGCATGATGCAACTGCATGGATATGCGATGGCGGATACGAAATCCAAAACACCAAAGACAGAATAAATCATCTTATGCACATGGACGATCTGAAACCGCTTAAAAGAAACTAGAAAGTCTAATAAATACAAGTTAAATATTAAGCCAGAATATTCCTATATAATTTGGAATGGAAAAGTGTGAACTACAAGAGATGAAAATGAAAAAAAAAACAAAGCAAAGTGACTATAAATACACTTACGGACCGTGGTACCTATAAATATCTGACAGTTCTGGAAGCGAGTGCCATGACGTCACCAAACATGAGAATAAGTTGGAATAAAATATTTCGTGCGAGCATGATGTATGTTTGTAATCAACTTATATAGTTGAAAAAAAAATCAAAGAAGTAGAAAAGGTTTTATAGTATGACATCTTGGAACTTTTATAGGTCGGCCAAAAATAGAAATCAACCACCTTGATCAAGAAGTAAAGAAAGTAATTTCCATGCACAATGCTAGATAAACCCCCAAGTAATAATCAGTGGTAGAAAGCTCCCAGAAAGAGAAACGTTTCCCTGTTTAGTTTATAGAAAAGAAGTTGTGTTTAATTAAATCGTTTGTGGCATTTGTGAGCATAAGATGCAGAGCAAGTGCAGTGGGATTACGGTAAGTTGTGAGATGATAACCTTTTCATGTGCAAAAAGTGAAAATAAATGAGGATTGACGAGAAATCAGATTTGGACACCTTGGGTCCTTAGTGATTTTATGCAACACAGGCGCTCGTTAGATTGGAAGAGTTTGGAGTTGATAGAGTAAATTCAGGAACTCCTTTCCATCCCCGTCCCCTCCCCCAATTGAAAATATTCTGAGCGACATAGAGAGAGAGAGAGAGAGAGAGAAAGAGAGAGAGAGAAAGAAAGAGAGAGTGGTTGCCAAAATTATAATGAACGATGATTCAATAAAAAAAACTGGCACTGAAAGCATTTCATGTACAGTGCGAAAAAATGCAACTTCAATTAGCTCTTATTCTTGCAAAGCATTTAACGTTGCGTTAAAGAAAAATGCTTTTCAACACTTTGAACAACGTTGATAGTCTGCCCAGTATTTAAAAATACTAGAGATCTATCCTTTGAATCTCAGCACAGATAAATCAGCATCCTGAACGTCATGAGTAATTTGCTCGAATCCAAATCGAATTGTTGTTTTTCGTCGATTGTGAGCAAACACGCCATGTAGTTTGAGCACAGTTTTCTTTTTGATAAATGTTTATACACAAATGATGATCTTTTTATATTTCACACAATTTAAATTTAGAATTAGTCTGTGAAAATTTGGTTTTTTTTCCTTGACAGTTATGGAATTTGAGAGACCCGAACATTCAACACCAATTTTGCCAGTTCACAGTAAGTATGCAACCTCATAACCAGTTTTTTCGACAGAACATAGTCTTAATAGCATTGATTTGCTTGGACATTATTTTGCCATAACACTGCTTTATCAAGAGATTTACCGATTATTTTTCAAATTTGCAATATTAACTTCTCTTAAACAATCATAACTTGTTAAGTAATAATCTGATTTTTCTTAAACGTTGATACGTGAAATTTGATAAAATAAATCTCATATTTTTAGTAGTACAATTCATTTGGATGGCTCCGAACTAATTTATTAATATTATATACATATATTTCTATTCGTATGTACCTGTAAGAGAGTGACAGAGAAAGAATATATAGATATATATGCACATATATCTTTGTTACATTCCATTTCTAGAACGAAAGCATTTGTAATTCAATATGTAGTAATGATAAGCAACAGGAAAGAATAGAAGCAATAACTTCGCTAAAATTAAAAACTAGTTTCACTTCTGCTATTGTTTCTGTTTTATCTATAAATAGCTGCATCTGAAGAGGGCACTCGGCTCCCAGCAAAGTAATTTCAAATATGAGAAAAGCATTGTTGTCTTTTATTGTGTTGAATTCCCCATTTTATTTATTGTTGATCAAATTCAACAAAAATTATCAATGCTTACCAGTTCTGTCTGCGGAAATGATTGATTTCTTGTGGATACCTCCTGACCCACACCTAACAGACGTCAAGGGGCAATAATTCTTTCTTATTGAATGTCGCCTGAACCACTATGGAGCTGAGCTGATTGATTTTATTCTTCGTCGAATGCTGAAATATTTTCGATCAGTGTTAGATATTACAATTCCATGATTCACTATTTTGAGCCTACAAGTAACCGCAGTGCTGGATGCCCATTCTATTTAACTTGTATCAGCATTAAAAATATGTTTGATACCACTAATGAGGTTGAATATTTAAAATATTTTATTGTTTCGAACTAACAAAAATATGTTCCCTCTGATCACACATATTTTTTCTAGTAATAAGAGATGTAATGCCTGGGAAAATGTTATTATGACGAACGAACAGATACTACACCTCCCATTAGCAAGAAGTAATGCTTCGGACGATGATCTCATGAAAGAGAACATATACTATATGATAACAGAACAGATTATACACGACTCTCACAGAAAGTAATGCCTGGGAGGATAGTATAATTACAACAGAACAGATGCGGCATTATTGCTTTCCTTTAAATAAGAGAAGTGTTGCAGTAAGTAATATTTAATTGTATAGTTAACAAAGAGTCTTAGCAAAAGTATATTACAGAAATACACATGGTTCTGGAGGCCATAACTGACAGAAATTCCCACAGCGTGTTAAAATACAAGTATATGTATAGTGTCCGAGTAAGTTTATTAGTTGTTAAAAAGTATATCAGCTTTTCTCATAACAAGAAGGTAATTGCTATAACAAAACAATGAGTAGCAGGAAGTAATGCCTGGAATTATGGTCTCATAACATCAGAACAGATACTTTACTACAGCACCCTATGCTATTTCAAACTATTATGCACGAGTAAAATTGACTGCAATATTAGTTTCGGTTTTGCCAGATTGTAAATCTCATCTATTAATAGTTTCGCAGCCATCTTCTACCAGTTGCTTACACCGTAACTGCCTTAGAGTTTACACTGTTCATTACTTTTTTGTGGAACTAGAAAGTATGTCATTACGGCTACCGAATTTCTGCCTTTTTATCTCCCTAACTTCTTCCATTACTTATAAAGTAAGGTCTTTCTCATGATCTTGTCATATTAATTATAGTTTTCCAAGTCTAAGACTTTACAGTCAAACATCGTGTGAAGCTGTAGTGTTGATTCCGTATTGTGATCCATAGTATAGAAGCATTTATTAACGAAAAAACAGACTTGTTTATGGAAATGCAAAAATATTTGCATTGTATTTTCTATACATTAATCTCTCTCTCTCTCTCTCTCTCTCTCTCTCTCTCTCTCTCTCTCTCTCTCTCTCTCTCTCTCTCTCTCTATATATATATATATATATATATATATATTGTATTTTCTATACATTAAACCATCTATATATCTACATGTATCTATATTAAACAAAGTTTTCTATAAGAATTGAACATGACGACAAACTTCATGTTGAAAATACGAACATAAACACAATACTCGATACGGCCATTTCTGGTAGTAAAATAAAAAGCTGCTTTTTTTTTCTTCATGTAATGTAAGGAATTAAATATTCATTTTCTTCAAATTTGATTCAAATCTGAACTAGTAAATATTGGCATATAATTTGATGACATGAAAATTCGTAAATATTAAAAATAACATTTTGTAAATATAAAATATTAAAATATCTTAATATGAAAGATTGCAATATGTAAACATTAAAAAATAAAAATTCGTAAATATGAAAAATCTTCCAGTTGTAAAAATGTAAAAATATTTGCATAAATAAAACGAAATGCAAAAAATTAAAATTGTAAATATTAAAAAGTTTAAGCACACAAATACTTACAAATTACAATTTGTAAAAAAATACATTGCAAGTGGTAAATAAAAGAAATTTACAATTTGTAAATATAAAACTTATTTTTTGTAAATATGAAATATTACAATTTGTAAATATTAAAAAGATATAATTTGTAAATCGTCATAAATTAAGGTTGTAAATTAAGAAATATTATAAATTGTAAAATCATTAAAAAATTACAATTTGTAAATGGCAAATAATTACAATTTTTAACTAATAATAATTGCAAATTGTAAAAAATAAGTAAATATAAAAAATTACAAGTTGTAAATATAAAAAATTAATTAATAAATATTAAAAATATAATTTGTAAATATTAAAAATTACAGTTTGTAAATATAAAAAAAGAATGCAAATTATAAAAAATGAGTAAACACAAAACATTACAAATTGTAATTTTGTTTAAATTTACAATTTTAAACTTACAAAATTGCAAGATGTGAATATTGAAAAATTAGGATTAATGGATATTAAAAAATTATAATTTGTAAATAATAAAAATTACAATTTTAGTATTTAACAATCGTAATTTGAAGATAATAAAAATCACAAATTGTCAATATTAATAATTACGATTTGTAATTATGTAAAAATTATTATTTTTAAATATAAAAATCTCTAACTGGTAAATATAAATCTTATTTGTTTATTAATAAAAATACAGGTTCAAAATATTAAAAATTACCAATATAAAAATCTTAATTTACTAATTTGTAAATATTAAATAAGTTACGATATTTAAAAGTAAAATACTTACATAGTTTAAATATTATAAAAACACGATTGTAAATATAAAATACTATTTGTATATATTAAAAAATGCAATTAGTAAATGTTATAATATACCAATTTGTAAATATAAAATATTTCAGTCTTTAACATAAAAAAATATAAATTATAGGAGCTACAATTTGTATTACAGACAGCTACAATTTGTAAATATTATAAATTTACAATTTATAAATATTCCAAACACTTCAATTTGTAAACAGTCAATAACAATTTATAAATTAAAAAAGTACAATTTTTAAATATTAAAATATTACAATAAGTACATATTAAAAAGTTACAGTTTTTAATTATTAAAACAATTACAATAATATTTATAAATAAGAATTTGTAAATATAAAAATACAGTTTTTAAATATAAAAATTAAAATTTTTTATTTGTCAAAATATTACTATTTTAGCAGAAAAAAACTAAATTTATGAACATTAACAAAATTCAATTTGTTTATACTAAATCAATAGATATTAAAACGTTACAAGTTATAAAAAATAATATATAAGAAGTTGTAAATATTAAAAAACGGCGGCGGCGGCAACTGCGGCAACGGCGGCGGCAGTGACGGTTACATGGAAAAATAAAGTAATACGCAACCTGCCTGTCTTTACTTTTTATTTCCTATTCCGTTTATTTATGTCAAGTGTCGGATTTTTCTGACATCCCTGTATATCTATATAATAAAGCTGAATACCTGTGTGTGTGTGTGTGTGTGTGTGTGTGTGTGTGTTTATGTGTCTGTACACGAATAGGCTCCAATATGGTTGACTATTATACTAAACAGACCACATACAATGTTAGAAAAGGTATCAAGGAGCAAAAATGGCTACGTTACATTTTGAACGGTGACGGTTTATTAAAATGTTCGAGTATGTGTACGCACCAGCTCCACAAAGAATTGAAAAAAAAAACTTTTACAAGAGTTTCTGATATAGATGCGCATAAGAATACTTTCATAAGTATGTTTCAGCTTGAACAGGGATGGCATAATAAAATTGTGGGGTCTGCATTTGCGCTTGGCCTCCATAGAATGAAAATATGCCACAAACTTAAATAAAGACTTTTGGTATCTGTCCGCGTAAATATAATTTGATAATTATGGGACAGTTTGAAGAAATATGGTATAATAAAATTATAGGGTTTGCGTTCGCGCTTGACCTCCTTTATAGAATGGAAACATGTCATAAAGTTTTAAAAAAAGTTTTTAATATAGATCCGCATAAGAATATTATGATAAGCATGTTTCAGTTTGAACAGGTGGGGTATAAAACATAATGGGGTCTATCTGGCTTTCATAAAATGGTTTTTATTTTTTTTTACTAAAATATAGTTTAAGAAAAATAAATTGTTTTTGAGTAATATTAAAACGAATATAGTTGACCGAAATAGGATTTGACGAATATTTAAATAATCTATTTTATAAGAGGAGAAATGTGTGTGTGTGTGTGTGTGTGTTTGTATGTCTTGCAAAACCTTTCCACAGACACGTCGGAACGTAACAAATTCAGTATCGTTTTAAAGCCCAATCTCTTCAAATATCGAAGAATTGGCAAAAAAAAAAAAAAAAAAAAATTAATTCCTTCACCCTCTACTGGGCGGTTTTCTACAAGGAGGGGTCATTTTTTCATCGACATTTTTGCACGTCATCGTCTCCTTTTGATTGACTACCTTTAATTCCAATGCTTGCGACTTCCAGTTCGCAATGGATGCATCAGCTAAGATGTTACTTTTTTATACCTTTTTTTCCTCCTTTGCGTTACGGGTTCCAGCCTGCCTGCCTATTACTACTTTTTTAACACCTCTCTCCACCCGGGCTGCCTACTATTGTTTTGATCACCCCAACTACCACTTTTTTAACACCTCCCTCCCCCGTGGTTATTTACTACACCACCTCCAAACACCCGGGCAACGCCAAGTACCCCCGATTATATATATATATATATACATATATATATATATAGATAGATAGAGAGAGAGAGAGAGAGAGGAACAAAGTGAGAGAGAGAGAGAGAAATAGCAAGATAGCTAATACGTGTATATATATACGTGTGTATGTATATATATATATATATATATATATATATATATATATATATATATATATATATACATACGTGTATATAATTTTGGGGGCATCTGTGCATCCTTGTGCGTAACTCCGTTTGATTTTCATCGCTTACCGCGCTATTGTAGTGGGCATATCTTAAGTAGTTCCGTTCTTATTTACATTAGAAACAGACAAGATTCAGAAAGACACAAAGAGATAAAACTGACGTACTTATAAGGCTTCGAAATGAATAGTTTCAATATCTTGAAACGTTTTCCATTCTGTCGTGTGGAATCCGTATCAAGTCGAACGAGAATTAAAAAATTAAAAAAAAATTCATGTACATATGAAAGTGAGGCTACTCAAAAGCGCGATCAGTAAAAAATGCTGCATGAGATCATAGAACATAATTGAATGGATAATAGATACGAAAGGCGGAAGGATGCGGAAAGCTGAATTCAAGGAGGTATCCGGTGAGCGTACGTTTATGGTAAATGAAGAGGAAGGTTAAATCCACTTTGATTCACAAAAATATGTCTCAATCATAATTTGAAAAGATTACCAAATGTCTGTTGAAAAGAAATAATATATATATATATATATATATATATATATATATAAAGAGAGAGAGAGAGAGAGAGAGAAAGAGAGAGATAGAGGGAGAGAAAGAGAGATATATATCTAGAGAAAGAAATTTTATAATTGGTTATGCTTGAGAAATCGACAAAAGAGTGGTAGATGAGTTCTTTCATTTATCTTGAACTATCACAGCAAAAAGTCATTCGTTATAGTTTTTCATATTTTATGAAATAATTTCGATGGTATGCGATTTAAACACGGATAAAAACTAGTTAGCTTGTCAGACTGACATTTTTCATGGTTCTTAATCGTATGACAAAGCATCATATGCGTAAATTAAATTTGAAAAATTGGGGGTTTTCATTGTGTTAAAGTTAAAAAAAAGATTATCAAATGCCATTAAAAAAAAGAGATGAACATATCTATGAAAGTTTATGATTTGTGACTTGTGAGAATGAACAGATTGTTTTTTTGTTTAATCTTAAAAATTTACTTATTTTATGCTAATTTTTCGTTAAGGTAATGAGCTACAGCCTATAAAATACCTTTTATTTTTCTTTATACAAAACAGTCACCTCTTATCAAGGCCCGGAGGACACTCGAGGATAAGGGTAAATAAGTGTACGGTAGTCAATGGGACAATAGTAGTTAGTAGTGAAAAATTGGTAAATTAGATTATTTAAGGGATGGCTTACCATAACTTGTTTATGTTGGATTTAAAGACGATCATATTATAGTCAGCTGGAAAACAGAGAAACGGAAGAGTGTTTCACAGATGTGCAGTTCTAAAAAGAAGCCTTTTTCATGGAATCTCTATTTATGTTAGCGGACAATCTATGTTTAGGTTCAGGCAGAGTATGGGGGAATTATTGATAGTGGTTTCAACAGGATGAGTGCTTTTTATTATAATTTAGCGAATGGGAACTATAGATTAAAGCTCAAACGAGCACTTGCCGTGAAAATAACGATAAAGAAGAGGCAGGCTCGCAACGTCCCTTCTGTGCTAAAAAGGTTGCAGGAAAGAGAAAAGGGCATTCCTACGAGGCTACTAAGTCTATTTTGAACATTGTAAAGGCAGAATAAAGTCTTTCTAGCAGTTCCTGCTCACATGTGGCAACAGTACTCCATCCTTGGGCGCACTTGGCTCTTATACAGGTAGAGAATTGCATGAGCAGTGAGAATCTACTGGAGCGGTATAATGATCCTACCATTTTCACATTGGCAACGGATTTGATTTCCATTTCAAATCAGGAAAAAAGGTCAGACCCATAAGCTTTTTTAAACATGTGGCCTCCCCAAGACGAGAGTCATTCAATTGATGCCAGACGTTGATCAGAGCGTTGATGATGTAAAAATAGAAGCTTGGTTTTAGATGTATCAAAATTAATAAGCCACCTCTTTCCTAATTGTACCGCGTGCTTAAAAGAGAGGAAATCCGAGAAAACTTGGTCATTTACGCTCTTTAAGGTGTTGACACAGATGGAGTGTCGTGATTATAAATGTCTACGAATGATCTTAGGATGTGATTTGGAAGATCATTAATGTAGATCAAGAAGAGAGTTGGGCCCAAGATGTCCCTCTGAGGGACTCCAGCATTTATGCTGTGAACTTCTGCTTTCTGTCCATCAACCACTACTCTTATGAACCTATTAGAGAGAAATAATTTGATAATTGAGAAAAAATTTCCAACTATACCGTATCTGGAGATCTTTTGGATTAGACGTTTATGTCATACCTTATCAAAGACCTTTGATACGTCAATAGCAATTGCCCTTTAAAAGAAGCCTCCGTCAGATGATTCACTAATCCTATGAAATATAACCGTTAGCACATCTGCTGTAGATCTAGCAGAACGGAAAGCATATTCCATGTCACTAAAGCCGTTATTTTTGCTGCGGTGGTTCACTACTTCTCTATTTAACACAGATTCCAGCAACTTACTCATGACGCACAGTAGACTTATTGGTCTGTACTGATAGGGAGATGATTGATCACCTAAATTCCTAAATACAGGGCATATTGATGGGGGTTTCCCGGGATGTAATTCTCCTTAAGACAACGCTTAAACAGTTTTGTAAGTATGGAAGATAGTTCTGGCTGAAACTTCCTGAGCACTATGCTGTCAGGGCCAGTAGCTTTACTGGAATCAAGGCTTTTGATTAGCTTGGCAACATCACGCACACATATTTATATATCACATAGCGTTTTTTCAGATACAGGAGGAAATATAGGGAAACTGTGCTGCTGCTTAGATACTTCGAACTTAACAGACTGAGCATACAACTTTCCCATATTCTTTATTACTCCTTTACAACGGTTGCTGACATGAAAGGAGCTTTAGTTTCAACACATCTGTTATATAGGGTGAAGCAATAGAAAAGTAATTTCTATGCGCAATGGCAGCAATACGTTCTAGAGAGAACCACGGCTTTTGCTGTTTTTTTAAGCGTATAAAGCAGTCTAAACCTATTTTTACGTGCAAGATAAATGTCTAGGGGTAGACACACAACATATATTGAAAATAAAAAAATAAGATAGAAAAAGGAAATTTATTGAACATATAAACAAATGGAAACAAATATTTACAAAAAAAGTGTAAGGAGATAACACAAGATCTATGTTTTTTATCGTGGAATAATAATAGAGTTTGAGAAAATATATTTTTACTTTGGTCAGAATATAAGATTAGAAAATCAATATTTACCAAATGTTTGCTTATTTTTTGAGGCAGTTTGCAGTAGGCTTGTTTCAGAAAGTTCCTTACAACCAGATGTTTGCACAAGAAATTTACCGGGGTCAAAAATCGTTGAAAGATCACCCATAACCTAGTGTGTTTTCACAGGGCTAATATAATAACTAAAGTTATGACGCTATTAGTTTCTAATTATAGTCATGTAGAATTAAACCTTTCTAGAATTTTCAAAAATGGACTTGTAATCTTCTAGAGCTCTCAACAAAAAAAAAACACGTTTCTGTTCTTTTTAAAAATCTGTCCAGAAACGCTTAAAAAGAATCTTTTTTTTATTTTGTAGCTGTGATGTAATGTATTTTAATTGTAAAAGTTTTATATAATCATGCATGATAAGTGTTTAATCTGATATTTAATATTTTACATTATGATATATTTTAATATTAATTTCATATTATTAGTTATATTTATATATTTATTTTATATATATTTTATATTTTATATTTATATTCATGTAAAAATGGTAATTTCTTCATATTTGATAATGATACTATAGCGTACACATTCTTTTTAAACATGGAAAGCAGAGTTAAATCTGATATAAATGTACGGAAACTTATAGAGTATCGATATACTGCACGATGGAGAGGTACATCTGAGGACTTATCACATTTCGTTTATATCTTAACTGATACAACCAAGTTATCGGATGATCCCAGTGGAGACAGAACGGAGGATGAACATAGCTCAGGGTAAATTGTGAGGAAAAGATCTAGGAGACTAGCACACTAACTGTCAGCATCGGACACCCTAGTGGGTTCATGCACAATCTGAGTTACGTTATAAGCAATCGTGACAGAATCTCTCTTTATCAGCTGTCTTGTTTGAGTTAACTATTCCACATTTCCTGATAACAGACTAGTGTTCTTCCAAGTTTTAATACTCCCCTTGTTGTTTTCAGTTAACAAATGATGCTGTTGTTCTCATGTAAAAATTCAGTCAGTCTTCCGAGAATGTCTATATTGAATTTACTGTCACGTCCCTGACTATGTAGTTCTTCTTATAGACTATCCACAAAGTAGATTTGATTAAAATTTGCCGGTTCATTTTTAGGTGGTAGAATCTTTCTACTTTTGTGGTAAATCTGGTCTCGAATTATAAAAGAAGGATTCCGCCTATGTACCGCCGCATTTTCGTGATCAAATAAATCATTGCAAAACAGTTGTAACTGCGTAGATTTTGCAGGAACACTTTGCTAGTTATGTTTTCTGTACAAAAGGTAATACACCATTATTGTTAACCATTCCGGATTTTAATGCTGCTTATGATAACCTAATTTAAAACAAACGTATGCTCTTGTTTCGACATACAAATGCTATGCTTTTTTTATTTCATGTAAAACAGCAATCGCTTTATTTAAATGATTAATTATAAAACCCTACATTGAAGGCAAATAACTAATTTATTCATAACTATGGAGCTATGGTATTTTTTCAGCGATGATTAGTGCATACGTGCACGATTAGATTTCGATATTGTTGTTTGTCGATGACGTTGTTTGTCCTGGTATTCATTGCACCACTCCCTCTCCCGACAGCAGTTTTACAGCATTTGATTATTTAGCATTTAAACTGGTTCACGTGACACATGAATGCACGTAAAATCAAACCCTAGTGTTTTTACGAACACACATGTGCGCAGGCAGAAAAATTCTTGATTTTTTTTAACACATTAGATCAAGAAGAAACAAGATTAGGAATAAGAAAAGAAAAAGACGGGAAGAAATTGCGTATTTTGAAGAAATAATAAAGCGAACGATTCAAGAAAAGTATAGGATGAAACGAAATAAAGACAAAAGAACGAAAGAGAGTGGGGGAACCATGACAGTATCCTGAATAAAAAAAATTAAAAGAATGAGTGAAGAAAAAAAAATTAAAAAGAAACAAACAATTAGTAGCAGAACATTTCTTAAAGGGACAGATAAAGTTAAATCATTTCAATACAAAAGTATACAAATATTCATTTAAAACAATGGCTATATCATTTGATTAATATCTTTCAAGTTTTTTCTATTTTTCGTTTCAGAGAAGGAAACCAGTTTTGGAATCTTTGTCTATTTTCTGTCTTTTTGATAGAGCAAACTGGTGATGCCATAAACCATTCCGAGTTCAAAGCCTGATTGCAATCAGCGAAAAGTTCATTGATCTTCGATTTGTTATCAGCGAGAGAATCAAGAGTATCATTCTGATTGCATCCATTGTAGATTTGCTCTGAAAACAAGAATAGCATTAAGATGCGTCCAACGATCGGGACACTATTTAAAACTTCAGCTTCAGAGACCGATCGACGGACGCTCAGGGCTTCAATCTTCGTTTAAACATGGACATTTTATATCGAACTTAAAATAAAAATAGAACAATAAAAAAGCTTGACAGACTGACCAACATTCTTAAAAACATAAGCGTATAAAGATTGGAAAATAATATTTTATATTAAAAACAAACCTAGCCTCTCATAACTAAAGGACGCATTCATTTAATCTGTGCGCTTTCTGATATATATTTTGTTTCGAACTTAAGCATGACAAAAATAAATACTATTTCAAATAATAGTGATAATCTGACCAACATGTTATTTAAAAAGCTTATATTTATTTTGATATTATACTTAATCTTTTCTCTCCTCGGATAATGAAAAAAAAATTCCACTGAAGACATTTTATATTTTCAAAATACAAAATGCTCCTCATTGGGAAACTGGATATTATCCGCATTAAAGTTGACCTTGTTTCTTACTCTGACGTCGTAGCAGATTGAATGACATACTTTGGTTGCAAGCAAAATAAAAAGTGTCCATTCAATCTGTGCCAATGTGAGTTCAAATTTAATCGTGACCGACGGATGTCTGACTGACAAAGCTTTTAATAGAAATGCAAGGACGTTCATATAAAAATCATCACCAACGTTCCCCAGTAATGAACGCTTTAAAACGAAAGCAGAAAGGGGACACGTTTAGCATTTCGTCGTACCAATTTTCCGTTATTAACATATGATCATGTCTTTGATTAGTGAAAGACTCCCACCAAAAGTAAAAAAAAAGTAAAAATAAATAAATATAGAGGAATATTACTTAATAAAAACATAAGGATGTCGATATGGTTTCTTTTTATAGAGCGCTAATTACTATACTATATCATTAGTTTTGCTGTTGATTTAAATCTCAAAATGCTGACAATATGTATTGTGCGTGAGCGAGCGTGCTATTATGTGTCTGTATAGTGGATGTACTGTTGGTGAAGAAAAATGGACAGTTGTATAGTGCTAATTAATTTCATATCCTGGAACATAGTTTTCTGTTTACAGTTACAGTCTAAAGGAAAGCGATATTTGATTAATTCAAGTGTGGTGTCAATTCACTAATGACAAAACTATGTGATGTGTTCTGTGTGAGAGTTATTGACGAACATATAAAAGAGAATAATTGGTGACACTTTATTTCTATTTTTCTTTCGTGTATAAACTACTTTTCCTTCATTCAAGTATTATCATGATCTAGGAGAAAACTATTCAAATCACATCGTCGATCTTTCACTCGGAAACGAACAATATTCACGTTAAAATGCTCTACAAATCAATTAAACAATATAGTAGATTTAGGAATACCTTAATCCCCGATACGCTATCTAATGTAAGGCTGGGCTAAGCATTGAAAATGGTATTAGAATAAACCGATCGGTACTCTTGCATAATTTGACCCGGATTCTCGAGAATCCAGGTCAAATTACGCAAGAGTACCAACCGATCTTACAATCTAAGTTTTCTTCTAAAAGCTTATATCGACGACTAAACAAAACGCATCGAGGAGATTTTTACCGTCTGGATTTAAACTTCAATGGCTACATATTTTGCAACTATAATAATTAGCTGATATTGATGGCAGTAGAAGGCAGTGTGGAGCGCGGTAATCTGCTTTTATTAATCGTTTATCATCGCAATAATTCTTTGATGTTCTTTTCTGAGCGTATCTTTTCATCTTTAGGGCATATTTCAAGGCATCACAAGATCAAATTGAAGATAAATTATTGAATGAAATCGGTTTGGACAGACATTAACGATTATTGACGTAATAAAAATCAATGGCTTGCATCATTTGTCGCTAGTGTTTGATTAATAAAACACTAATGTCGTTTCATCTGGAATAGAGACGGAGCCTTGTCGTCAATAGTTAGTTGTGCTCACCGTCAACCGCAGTGTCCAGTGCTGACGATGCTCCCCAAACCGGTAGCTGGTATCCAATCTACATAAAAAGAAAGGGAGGGCAATTATTATAACTTAATTGTACACACACACACACACACACACACACACACACACACACACACACACACACACACAACACCCACCCACCCACATATATATATATATATATATTACTAATGAGCTATCACTAGTTATCAGGGCTAAAATCCACCAAAGGATAAGGACTAATAAGATGTATAAATTCACGATTGATTGATGATGAACATTTTGAGAGGATTCAAAATAATGGACGCAATGAATGCAATTCGAAGGCGTCATGACAAGTATATTCTGACATTGGATTGAAAGACGGAATCATTTCCATGGTAACATATTTCATCGATGAGAAATTCTTGGTCTAACAGTTGACGGATGAAAAAAAGGAAAGTTCTTTCAGTTGTGGCCGGATGACGAGTTTATACTGTAAATGTCTTACAAAAATTAACCAAAAGTTGGAACTCAGTTGAGCGCTTTTTCTTGAAATAACGATGACGATAGCGTATTGAGAAACTAGAAACATAAGAATGTGGGGTTGAAAAAAAACAGAAGAGATCATTCCCACTAGATTTTAAAGTCGATTTTGTACAACACCATGGCAAGAAAGAATGATCATCATATTCGGCAGCAGTATGGCACATCTGAATTTTACAGAAATAGACGATTGCATCAATAAGGTAATTTCCGAAGCGATATAATGATTTTCCCACAACCCTTTTTAAGTAAACTAGCGATTTTACCGATGTTTTGGTGTTTGATCCGTTTGGACGGATTTAAGACGGCAGCATTTTAAACTGGCAGCTGATTTTACTCCTGAGTGAACTGGTGACTCGTTGTTTCATCTACTGTCAAATATTAACCCCAAAACCCTTTTTCGTTGAGCTGAAATAGTTGCAAACAACGCTTCTAATCAGTGACGCAATGTTGTTTTTAATCGACTGTGAGCAAACGCCGTACACATATTAAACGTAACTGTCTCGGTGAGAAGTGTTCATTTAAATTGAGGAGTTAACTGCTTTCTAAGCTCTACAACTTCTCGGCTACTTCATGTAATTTCAATTTATGATCTGTTAAAAAGATTTGCAAACTTGTATTGTTTATGGAACAACAGCCGAATTTGAGCGATCTGAGAGTAGAGTATTATTTCTGTCCGTCAAACCGCGTACATACTATCACCTCGTAGTCGCTGTCTTCGACAAGGTAGAATCCATATAACACGTGTAAATCCACTGACATTTTTAGTATTTCTCAAAATTCAGATGCTTCATTGTTTAAAAAGTTGAAATAGCAGCTTCCCTTAAATAACGGTAAATTTTAAACTATGATTCCGAACACACAAACACACACACACATATTTTAGAAACTGGTCCTACTTAGGTTCTTGCTAATGAAGCCAGAGATGGTACAGCAGAACTCCAGGATACGGCATTAAAAATTCGTAACTAAATACGGTACAGTATATAATACACATGTATATAATCAGATAACGTTATAAATAACACCGTAAGGCGGGGAAAATATAGTATTCCACATCGTACCAAATGAACTTTATAGTTTTCTATGCATCATTAGATTCCATTTTTTACAGTTTTCACACGCCTTTCAGTGTCATATAGTATTTCTTATCGAATCTATGTTTTTTTACGAATTTCTCTGATGTTTCCTTGGCCTGCAGAACAAAAGAAAAATCATACGGAGCAAAATCAGGTGAATGGGGAGATATTTTATTTCTTCTTCAGTATCTTTATGTACAAGGGCCACAAGTCGGAAATGTAGACAAATACTATACGGATAAAATGCAGTGATTATAGGCATAGGCTATTTAACATATATCTTATTAGATTATAATTATATTTACTATATATTTTAATAGATGATAATATACACAGATTATCACTTTTTCGATCGTACTTTTACTTCATTTTTTTTCTAAGTGAACTCCTTTATACATAATGAATAGTTTCTATGTGAGTTTGACATTCTGTAAGAAAGCTGACAGTATCATTGCAACACCTATTTGTTTTGCACAAATTCCAACGAAACGTGGAAACAATAGCAGAAAAAAGATATAAAGAACGAACATATTTCTGAATGCATGCTAGTCATATTTTCTGACTTAGATTCTTTAGGCAGTTTAGGATATTCACCTATTTTCAAAGAGTTTTCTTTAGAAAACAAGTGGCACCAGCAAGCCATTAGCGCTTTTTGATAAACTTATTTTTGCATAATGAAGAAAGTAAAATGCTAAGTTTTTTCAAATTGGGCAATCTAAGAATAGCAATATCAATATTTAATGTGGGAAACTATGTTTCGTACTGAGCGTATTGCGCGATTTTAGAAGCAAGTACAATCAATTTTTTTCTAGTTGATTTCATTTTTGAATATTCTGTAGGAAATTTTCTAGTAATCATTTCCCATTCAGCAATCAGTGAAGTGTATAAAAGTTCTCAAAAACAATGAACAAAAATTAATATTTTCAAAGTTGACCGCACGAGTTACTAACCACGATTTTATGTGTGTGCGTTTGCGAATAGCGGAGAGAAAGAAATTAGAAAATAAGGAAAACGAATCGTCTTACTTTTTACCCCTTTTCGTTACAAACAATGCATATTACAACTAGAAACGTAAAAAACAACTATTTGGGATTATGCTTAACAGAGGACTGTAGCATATTAGGTAACGATATGTCTATTCACATTACATTTAAAACTCTGCAGTTTAATACAGTTAGGAAAGTAGGAAACGTGAAAATCCATCGTCTAGCAGCCCGAGGGAAGAAAATATAGAGTAGAAGACATTCCGGTATTAGATAGCTCAATAGTAGAGATTGTGTTGTATGTCGTATTAGTAGGATGTATGGATGCTTAGGGGAACAAGTGATATGAGTTCACCAGAGCATATTGTATTGAAGTAGTAGCACAGAGTTGCCACATAGCGGCGATGGGACTAAGGTTCGAGTTTGATTGACAGTGCGGAACCCAACAGATTTGGGACTCTTCTCTGAACCCATGCTAAGAGTGATAAACTAGTGTTAGATGCACCAGCTCAGATGTATCAAGGATACTCCATGCATTGACGAATTGTGGCTTTGTAAAGATATAGAATGATCTCTCGTGATCAATTTTCTATCACCTTCTTTGCAAAAACCTTCGAAACGTCCTCTATTTTCTGTTGTATTTTATGTTGCATGTGAATTTTAAGCCAAGGAGATGATGATGGGATTTCAGGTAGCGCGTTTTTTGTCGTGGCAACCTTTGGTTGAGAATTTCAATTGCAGTCATTAAAAGAAAATAAGCTTAACTTAAGTTGCATGAAATGTTATCAACTATTTGTCCTATTTCAATACAGACTAAAGGTAATTTTTTATGGTTTCTGAAATTGCCTTGGATATGTGTACATCAATTTTTTCCTCAGGTCTACTATAGAGTGTGGCATCATCAGCAAATATACCCATCTCAGACAACTTTGTCAGGACGTCATTTATGAATGTCAGGAATAATAAAAGCTTAGGATTTACTTCTGGAGCACAGTCTAGGAATCATTTGATTATGTTGAGTATTCGTCCAAAAATATCATAAATTTAATTGGCATGAGACGTCTTGTATACAAGACCTTATTAAAGGCTTTAGTTATATCAAGGACTTAATCTCTAGATTTCCCATCCTTATCCAGAGCATGGTATATGCGCCAGAGATGACATTAAAATATTAATACAACTGTTTTTTCCTAAATCTATACTGTTGATCAAAAAGAGACTTAGCATTTACAAGATGGTGGACTAGTGATTGATTGGTTAAAGATTCAAATATTTTAGCGAAGAAAGTAGGGGACTTTTTCAACAGAATTATTGAATACTATTACAACGAAAAGAATTTACAGCTATCAAATACGCAAGAGTCGGCTAGGCATTTTTTTTAGAGTTTGAAGAGGACAATGATTATCATAGCGGTGTACGTTTTAATAATTATAGTACGAAGGAGATCAGCCCTACACGCCTTGGAGATATCAATTTTTTTATATCATAGACATGAAAAGCGGTGATTTTTAGATCTACGAGTGTAGCTTCAGTCTTCAAAAAAGTTGGGAGGGAGTGGTTTGAGGATCCTGAGATGAAGTTGGAGACGTACCGCCGGGTAAAAAGATAAGCTTTCCCAGTTGCCATGCAAGTGACTTCAAGGTTGTGGGATAATTGAGGAATTGTTGATTGTCCATTATTCCCCATTATTCCCCGCCCTATTATATATATTTTTTTTTTAGAAATTACGAGATTCTATTTTCTGTTATTCGATACATTTCCTGATCACTTCATTATGATTTCTCTTGGCTGCGGCTATTTCACGCTTACAATTATTTCTAACTTTTATAATCTTCTGTCTATTTGTACTTTATTTATGATGGACGAATCGGCGGAATGCATGCTGCTACACAAATTAGAGAGAACGATTTGGGAGAGTAGAACGTGCTATAGTACTTTGTGCGGGAAAATCTGATCCAATACCTACTTTGCACCTTTCCGTTGTCTCATTGCCGCCTTTCAGCAGGTAGAGAAAATATTTTAGTCCATTAGGCATCTCGGATGTTTCTTCTGATTGCAACAAATCAGCTCATTTTGAAGCATATTCAATTATTGAGCAACGACTTCCCAGCACGTGATCAAGAACTTAAGGTGATGCCAACTATTATGAAAAGGTGATCAGAGTTCTCTAGTAAAATTTGATTGTTTGGCGTGGGTGCAGCTTGCTGTCTATACCGAAATTTATGTGTGTGGGTTTCCTGTGTAATAAATAAATATAAAAGAGGAAACAAATGTGGCTAAAGGCTTATCAATGGAGGATCTATATCTGAAATTGACATTTTTGTGTATTGTCTGTATCTCTGGTAATACATGAAGAGTTTTGACCTAAATACTAGACGTTTAGACCCTTATAAATAGTACTCCGTCTGCCTCTCTTCTAAATACCCGATTAAATTATAAATTTGTTTTAGTTTAATGCACAATGTATTTCAGCCATTCAATATAAGCACTGTTAATCACTAGCTTTTCATATATGTATTTCTTAGTATCACATACGTTTTTGTTAACCGAGATTATTTATCCAAGTGTTTATAGTCATCCGTATTGGCTTTAGGGTGCTTGAAAATAATTTGATATATGAGGGAGTGTAGTTACCTTTGTAAAATAGTTCATATGCTTTATTTATGTTACATGTGATTCCTAAGTACTTACTTGCAGTTATAGATTATGCCTACATTTAGCCCTAAGTATCTAAATGCCTTATTTTTTGGATGCCTGCTACAAAAGGAATGTTACAGTCAGGTACAATTATTAATTCATCATCTGGGTATGAGTCTACTCGGTTAGGAGCTACTGTTCTACTAAATGTGTATGTAAATGCTCAGTATGTCTTCTATTAGAACGTAGTTAAGGAATTCAAAGGAATGTCGATATTACTATTGCCAGGTATAACCCAAATTCTTCTGTTCATTGATCAGTATCGATTTGCGGCATAATAGAATTATGATCAATGGAATGGAACGAGGCGACAATAGCTACGATATAAAGTAATTTTAGAAATAATAAATACATGTGCTGACTTTTTTTTTATATCGTAGTCAGTTACAGCCTCTTCCCAGTCCTTGTAAGCAAATCTGTAGTTCTACTTCCACAATAAGATTAACGTGGTGTGTACGTTATAATGTGGTTGCAGTGCCGACTACAGGGGTAAGACGATATTGCGATTGGAGAGTAGAGAGCAATGGCACATACGTAATAAATTTAGGAATAGGACTTACCGATGTACAGGCGTTCTAAACAATATTTATTGTTCCCCTATAGCGCATAGAAAACTGACATGCACAACGAAATTTAGTATTAACTCATTTTCCTTTGATTTGTGGAGTATTCAGTCGAACAATAAATTTTGATTGAAAAGTCCAGTTTACAGTTTTAATTTTCTTTCTCTTATAATAAGCTCTACTCTCTATTGCATATAGAGCTTTTTATCCGGTTTGGCTTAAATTATCTATATATAAACATTGGTATTTATATTAGATTGAAGTTTACCATTGCATATATCAAATAAACACTACATCCTTTTGATTCCATTACTATATATATATATATATATATATATATATATATATATATAGAGAGAGAGAGAGAGAGAGAGAGACTGTTTAGTTATATCACAGCTCTTCAGTGTGGCTTGACCAGCAACCGCTCCAAATCAGGAAAGAACCTACAACCACCTAGTTGTTAGTCATCAAATCCACCGGATATAATATGCCATAATAATAATCTATTTTCATATGAAAAATATCTATTCAGTGCATGTGACGCTTGAATATCTCTCGCTAACGAATATAAAAGCCTTATATCGGAGAAATCATCAGAACTGTATGCAATAATTGGCAAGACAAAAGAAAGAAAAACATAATTAAATGAAAATAGAGACGAAGATAGAAAGAAAAAGAGACGCATGATAAACAATTTCTGATGATTGTGTTTCATATATATATATATATATATATATATATATATATATATATATAGAGAGAGAGAGAGAGAGAGAGAGAAAAGAGAGAGAGTGCTAAGAAAGAGAGAGCTGGGGAAAAGAGAGATAGATAAAGTTCAAACTCGTACATCCTTATCTTATCGGTAAATATGCGCTTGTGGGTAACGTGTTTGTTAGACAAGTTGGAGTAAGACTATACGCCTTTGCGAACGAACACTGGCCAAGTTCCGATGAGCAAAGGCACAACGCGTGTCTCCCTGCCTCCAATCCCCGGTGGGCCTAATCATCTGTCCTAGAGACACAACAGTGACCGGCTTATTCTGACCTCTCACTTCCGCCGGAAAAGGATGTTCACTTGGGCCTGCAGCCAGTTGACGGCAACTCTGCATCTATGTTGGAACCGGTTCAATTTACCAAGTACAAAGCAGACATTAGGAAGAAAATATTGTCAAATTTAATATAATCTTTTTTCTTCTTTTTCTCTAACTCACAACCGAGGGCAACATTAATATTTATATTAAAATAGACAGAAGACCGTCGAAAAGGCGGCTTTTAGTCTGACAACTGCTGAGGATTGATGTCAGTTTATTCAATGAATTAACTTGAAATAGTAATTTAAAATGAACAGTTAGAATATATGTTATTTAAAGAATATTTTACACACACAATATACATGTGTGTGTAGACACACACACACACACACACACACACACACACACACACACGCACACACACACACACACACACATGAAAATGTATAAAATAAATACGAAAATTATAATAGTTTATACTAGGCACCGCCAAGAATGGCCGAAAAATCAAGTTGTTATTGTTTTTTTAAAACGAAATTACATTTATTAAAATCTATTATTTCTGAGTAACTTTTTTTTTCCAGAAAGATAAAACCCTGAATTTTATCATATAGAAAACAAAATAATGTAAAACTTTTTCTACTATTTTTAATTAAATTTTAAATGTTAAATTTTCCTAAAAAGTTAACAATTGACATTGTTTGTCTTGCACAAAAAACGTACATAAATATTAAAAAAAAAAGGTTTTTGAAATAATTTATTTATTTATTTGTTATCTAACTAAGATTTAGGATGATTTTCTAAGAGAATATGCAAAAATATTATAATATAAATACCTGGATTTTAAATAATTCCACTTATTCATATAGGCAACCAGTTACTTCGCGTCGATCTAGAGTCTAGATCGACAATGTTTACGTTTGTATTTGATAAAAGCAAACTATGGAAGACCAAACAGGCAAAAAAACTTATTTTTCAGTGACGAAAATTTCAATATATTATTGACACTGAGGCTGGCCAGTACCAGATGGGTGACCATTTGTATGAGTTTGGTTTTTAATGTGCATGTGTGTGGGGGCCAGGCTCCCCAAAATGAGGGGGGGGGAAATTTAAAGCAGAATAAAAAAAAATATTTCAGCGCGTTTGGTCCACCGTAGTCGAAAGGCGGCAAACGTTTTCAAACGGGTTCGAAAAAATATGCTATTTTTAACACAAAGGGCACAATATTTATCGAATTTTTTTTGTATCGATTCTTCAAAGCATGCCCTGTTTAATAATGGTCATGCATTATTCGACTCGCTAAAAAAATTTGTTAATTTATTTATCAAAGATTTTAAAATAGCTTTTTTCGTATAATTATAAATTTTTTTTTTGTTTTGCTTAACTTAAATTAATTATTTTACTTAACATATTAACCGAATTTCACACTTCAAAACTCAAAAGCGGAATAATTAAACACAATCGAAGTTCTGATATTCAGACGTCAAAATAAGGTATGCAAACATTTTTTTAAAATCTATAATTCTGTCCCTTACAACAACACAATATGTTGTGTTCAGTTTCAGATGATTATTTTAAGCATATTTGTACCCCCTCAAAACAAGGGGGGTTTGTAAGCAAAAAAAAAATATATATATAAATATCATTTATGAAAAGTAAGTACACTGTTATGATGTTCATTCTTCTCTTAATAATCGCTGAAAATTTCGTATTGATCGGATAATTACCTGATTTTTGGTAGATTTTTAAAAAGACGGTCCGTCAAAAAGTATTTACCTGTCCCCCCCCCAGTTTTGGCGGTGCCTAGTTTATACCTTTATATTTGTTATCTATTGGTGACGTGCAAGAATACAAAATATTATTATGAAAAAATAAAATGAAGATATTTTATGACAAGAACAAGTTTTCGACTGATTCTTCGATCTTCATAAGTGTAGTGAAAGATGGGCACATGCTGGAGAAGAGAGATACATGAGTACGAGAAATACATATTTACACGGGAATATGAAGAAAATAAACACATAGAGGAATTGTGTTTAAAAATATATATACGTACATATGCACACATACATATACATACATATATATATATATATATATATATATACATATTTTCAATTTTTCTAATAATCTTCTTAGTGTTGAAGCTAACAAATGTAACAATATAATTGGTCTTGTAACACGAATTATGGCATTCCAAAATTTAATTTGTGAACGTTTCTCATGAAACTCCACTGGTTTGTTCGTTTGGGCGCCTAACTGATACTACATGAACGTTCTTTGGTGATTTTGAAACTCTTCTCTTTTATCTAGTTTCCTGCTTTATTTATTTATTTTTTTTTTTACTGGAAGATGATTTCATGAAAAAATCGAACAAATTAATAATATATATATATATATATATATATATATTTGGTAAAACTGGTAATTAGTATAAAGTTGAAGAGAGTGCTCAATACTATTGAAGACCAAATATGTGTTTTATTTTTTTATTACCGTTTTATCTGTTTGGCTACATATGTAGCCAAACAGATAAATCGGTTATAAAAAAAATAAAACATATATATATATATATATATATATATATATATATATATATATATATATATATATATATATATATATATATATATATATATATATTACCAGGCCGCTCGGTATTACTCTGTCGTAAAATACGTAAATATAATATTTTGATTAATGCAGATTTCGTATCTATTATTATATTATATTGGACCCACTATATAGTACTGATTGTAAAAATTAAAAAAAAAACGACTCTTGAGCCACCACTGAGAATCGAAATCAAAACGTATAGATTACGATTTACTTCTTCATTTGATATTAATGCCTGAACTATGAAGAATGTTTGCTGCAAGGCTTAAAATTAAAACACGAACCAACCAAATTACATTACGCATGCATATTCGTAATGCCCTCGTTCGACCGTTACCTGGCAAATTTAATTTTTTTAATATTCACATTTTGTACCGCTTTTCCCCGGCTACAATCCAAATATAAGTTTCGCATTGGCTCAAATACCCCATATATTAAGTTTCACACCTGTAGACCAAAAACCGACAGAGGAGTTTGGTAGGCAATTTTGTTTACACAAATATATATATACGCATTAATAAATATATATAGAAAGAGGCTTGTGTTTACTATAATCATTTTACGCAAATATAATGCAAGTATAAATCATGTATATGATTTATACTTGCATGAATTTAATTGTACGTAATAGTTTATGAAATATGATCATCCCATAAGAAAACCGAAAAAAAATCTAATAGAGAATTAATTAAATAAATGTTTAAAAGAATATTAATTTCAGCGTCTGTGCATTCGCGCCCTTACTTCTAAGAAACTACACATCTAGCCAAGCAATAACATAACTTAATCTAATGCAAGCTAGAGCGCGCACAATATAAACAATCCCTCATACAACTGCTAAAATGTAGATTAATTATACATTGAATAAATAAGAATATGAAAAAAATTGAAAATGATGAATTATGAATAACATTTGTTTACTTATGACGTTTTATGAAAAGTATGTGTTGCTATTTGTTATGACGATGTTAAGGTTGTAATCTACAGGGAAGAAATCCTGGTATAACCTGTTGTAAGATGGTAAATTATTGGATATAGTTTATTTTTGATTATATGTGCCTATGAATCTCTATAATCTATTTAATGCGCTGATATCTGACTTTTTAACTTCGAAACAGTATTTTGTCTTTTTTTTTTGTCGCGTTTTATGTTATTGTTTTTTTTTTATATTCGCACGAGATACGTTTGTCGGGCCGGTATTCCGTCGGTCTGTCACGCGGAAGTTAAAAAATCATTATCATCGCTAAGCACAGAAATTCAATTGACACCTCTTAAGAATGAATCTTTCTCCATGAATCTATTCTATTCTGTGACACTTGCAATAGGCTTGCTGTTTTCCTCAAGTGTATCAGAAGAATCGACGCGAAATAGACATTGTTGAAAGGTTTTAATACTTTCGATCAATGCTGACACTTTTCGAGTATTTTCCATTATTGTCCACACCTCAATTTATTCAGATGCCTCTAGGCTAAGATTAATACAGCATTATTTTGAAAAGACTGATGGGCGATGTGAATTCAAGTAGATACTTTGAAAGATGCTCCCGACCAATGTAGATAGTTTCTTATTCTTCGTTATTACATTGTCATTACAGTGGAGATTAGATCCTGTTGCATACAACGATGGTTTAACCACACACAAGAATGTTCGTCCGGACATTATTAACGATTTTGTCGCCAGACATCTTTAGGTTAAGGTCGAATGAAAAGGGCCAGGGTTGTATAGGATAATTTGTGAATCATAAACGCGTTTGTAAATGTTTTGTAGCATTTCCCATATGTGAATTCATACTTCAGTTTTATAGAAACGTTACCTCACTACAATTAATGCTATACCCGGTAGCACAGCTTCTTAATACTTTAATTGAATACGGCCGAACTCACTGTGAAGAAGAGCCTAAAATAAAAATGATCCAAGAATCCTTTGTCTAGTATTAAAGCTAGAAAAGGAGTTGTATTTTCGTACTGCTTCCCTCAACAGTAATGCATAAAACTCGATTAGTTTGATGTGCATAAAATAAGCTCTCCGAAGGGGACACTCTAGAGGAATAAAAACTTCAGTTGTTATTCTCAAGTGGGTGCACCCAGGCGACATACAATAACACCTGCTAGTGTAAGAGAGTGTAATTTCTAAGTAGATGGTCTCCTAGGAGCAAATTGAATAATACCTACTTCCAAAAAATTAGAATCTGCACAGAGACAAGTAGATCTCTAGCTTTCCAGAAAGATAACAATAATTGCCTCGGTTCGTCTGAAAAAGAGAGTATTAGGTTTAGATAAACTACTTGGTTAGGAATTCTGTTATGCTTACAAAATTCCATTATTATCTCTTATTAAGACTCGGTGGACATCTCTTTCATTATATATTGATTCAACCGCACAAGTTTTTATTATGTGAAAATTTAGAGAACTAATAAATATCTTTTCTACATAGTTTAAACACATATGTGAATTGAATCTGAAAAATAATTGAAATCTTTATTTCTATATAACTGTTTATATTATATAGAAAAGAACCTAGTTGTAGTTATGCAATAAGACGGTTTAAATACAAACATAAAAAAATAACGAAATACAAAGGTCCTATGAAGGACGTTAAAAAAATGATATCTAAGTTAGATCTGCAAAATTCCAGCAACCAGACCCATTTAAAAATTCGAAACGACCTGCAAATATACTTGATAAACCAAGTGCAAAAAAGATACAAATAATTGCACTGGAGGAGGACCTTTAAAAGATCTCTAGAAATATATATATATATATATATATATATATATATATATATATATATATACATGTATGTGTGTGTGAAAAAGAGATGCACATCATATGTTAATGTAATCCGCTTTGTAAGCAAAAAAAAATAAATAAATAAATAATATACAGACCAAAAACATCGTAAAAGAGAAAACTATAAAATTCTCATGATAGTTTCAATATTTATTATTAACAAGCGGGTGAGGGGAGAATTCCTATCCAATTATTTAAAACTATTTTTTAATTCATGCATTTTTCGCATTTATTACTACAGTTCTTTATTGGATATATATATATATATATATATATATATATATATATATATATATATATATATATATATATATATATATATATATAAAGTGAACGTGTCTGTGTGTGTACATTTCCCGATGCAATAACTCTGTCAAATTTTCGGTCTACAGACTCGAAATTTGATATACAGGGTACTGAGATTTGGGAAAATCTTTGTGATCGGTTTTCGGCCAGAAATTTAGCTGTTAAGGGGTCAAAGTTAAACAATTTTACCATTGAGAACTCTACGAAACTCTTCCGCCAATTTTGGGTCTAAACACTTGAAACTTTAGATATAGGTTACTTGGCCATGGATCTAAATAAATAACTTGATTTGAGCCCAAAACAATAAATGTTTAGGGGTAATAATAGGGGTTAAACTTGAAAAAATTGACCATATACCCGGGCAACGCCGGGCACCCATGCTAGTATATATATATATATATATATATATATATATATATATATATATATATATATATATACGAGACGTAACTCAGCGTCCTCTCGGCTTTGCTCAGAACATGACGTCATGCGTTCGAGTTTGATTGTAATGTCACGTAAGACGTCGTTCAGCCAATCAATGCACTGCAAAGTAGCAGACGAACTTTTCGAAACAAAAATTCGAAGGAAATAAAATCATTAAATTCACTAAGCAGCACACACCTGTAACAGTCCCCTTTTGTAAACTGTGTAAGAAATGAATATCTCCAGTTTTAAAAACTATTTGATGACGCCGGAACCAGCGGTCTCATATTGTTAAGAAAAAAAATAATTGCCGAAAAGAAAAAAAAATGCAAGAAAAAACTGCGTTTCCTGCGGCGGGATGTACATCATCGCCAAAAGAAGATCTGAGAAGAATGCATGTGGTGGAGATGCATGTGCATGCAATGCGTCCACAACATTCCCATATTAAGAACGGCTTTCGGAATAAACACCCCCAATATCCCCATGTTAAGAACGGCTTACTGAATAGATACTCCTCCCTATGTTAAGAACCACCATTACCGAAAAAAGCAAACAATTTATAAACTTTTTCTTGAAAAAACAGTTTCTTTAATTGTTAAACAAAAGCTTAAGAAAAAACTTAAAAAATACTTTGTTTATATGTTTTTTGTTTTGTTTTGTATTGTTCTGTTTTGTTTTGTTTTGTTCTGTTATGTTTTGTTTTGTTCTGTTTTGTTTTGTTTTGTTCTGTTTTGTTTTGTTCTTTTTTTTGTTTTGTTCTGTTTTGTTTTGTTTTGTTTTGTTCTGTTTTGTTTTGTTTTGTTCTGTTTTGTTTTGTTTTGTTCTGTTTTGTTTTGTTCTGTTTTGTTCTGTTTTGTTTTGTTCTATTTTGTTTTGTTTTGTTTTGTTCTGTTTTGTTTTGTTTTGTTCTGTTTTGTTTTGTTTTGTTTTGTTCTCTTTTGTTTTGTTTTGTTCTGTTTTGTTTTGTTCTATTTTGTTTTGTTTTGTTTTGTTCTGTTTTGTTTTGTTTTGTTTTGTTCTGTTTTGTTTTGTTTTGTTTTGTTCTGTTTTGTTCTGTTTTGTTTTGTTTTGTTCTGTTTTGTTCTGTTTTGTTCTGTTTTGTTTTGTTTTGTTTTGTTTTGTTCTGTTTTGTTTTGTTTTGTTCTGTTTTGTTTTGTTCTATTTTGTTTTGTTTTGTTTTGTTCTGTTTTGTTTTGTTTTGTTCTGTTTTGTTTTGTTCTGTTTTGTTCTGTTTTGTTTTGTTCTATTTTGTTTTGTTTTGTTTTGTTCTGTTTTGTTTTGTTTTGTTCTGTTTTGTTTTGTTTTGTTTTGTTCTCTTTTGTTTTGTTTTGTTTTGTTTTGTTTTGTTTTGTTCTGTTTTGTTTTGTTTTGTTTTGTTTTGTTCTGTTTTGTTTTGTTTTGTTTTGTTTTGTTCTATTTTGTTTTGTTTTGTTTTGTTCTGTTTTGTTTTGTTTTGTTCTGTTTTGTTTTGTTTTGTTTTGTTCTCTTTTGTTTTGTTTTTCTTTGTTTTGTTTTGTTCTCTTTTGTTTTGTTTTGTTCTGTTTTGTTTTGTTCTATTTTGTTTTGTTTTGTTCTGTTTTGTTTTGTTTTGTTCTGTTTTGTTTTGTTTTGTTTTGTTCTGTTTTGTTCTGTTTTGTTTTGTTTTGTTCTGTTTTGTTCTGTTTTGTTCTGTTTTGTTTTGTTTTGTTTTGTTTTGTTCTGTTTTGTTTTGTAAACCCGATCGAACGTTTTGCCACGTCTGGTTCAAATTATGTCTGTCTGTTTTGTTTTGTTTTTCTTTGTTTTGTTTTGTTTTGTTCTATTTCGTTTTGTTTTGTTTTGTTTTGTTTTGTTCTGTTTTGTTTTGTTCTGTTTTGTTTTGTTTTGTTTTGTTCTGTTCTATTTTGTTTTGTTTTGTTTTGCTTTGTTTTGTTTTGTTTTGTTCTGTTTTGTTTTGTTTTGTTCTGTTCTGTGTTGTTTTGTTTTGTTCTGTTTTGTTTTGTTCTGTTTTGTTTTGTTTTGTTCTGTTTTGTTTTGTTTTGTTCTGTTTTTTTTTGTTTTTTTTGTGTTGTTTTGTTTTTCATTTTGTTTTTTTTTGTTTTGTTCTGTTTTGTTTTGTTTTGTTCTGTTTTGTTTAGTTTTGTTCTGTTTTGCTTTGTTTTGTTTTTTTTGTTTTGTTTTTATTTTTTATTTTTTGTTCTGTTCTGTTTTGTTTTGTTCTGTTTTGTTTTGAACTTTTTCGTTGAAAAACACAAATTACAGTAAAAAACTTATTACATTACAACCCCCACAAACCTTGTTACTTAAGGTCGTTGTTTCTTGGTTTATTGTTTTTTTTTTATTTCTTCTGTTAAAATTATTATGCTTACATGTTTTCTTCATTTTAATTTTAGCAGCGTTTGTTACGCTTTCATGATCGGCGAAGCTCGGCGGTTTACGTCGTGTTCCGAGTAACCCCGATCGAACGTTTTGCCACGTCTGGTTCAAATTATGCACAAGTACCCTAATTTCAAAAGATTAAATACATAATCTGACAGTCATCGGTTGGAATCGAAAGAAAAACAATTATCGCTCCCGTCACGTTCCCTACTGTTTTCGCTATCGACAGATAAATAAGATAGATTTAAAATTAAACAACTTCAAGCCATGAATGAATTAGCCGGAAACTTGTAATGAACATTTCCGGTTCAATTTTTGCCGACATATGAGTATATACATTATTCATCCACCCAGACAAAGATTTTACTCGTTATAAACCATCAGTAGTGTATGATAATTATTTCCTTGTTAATTTCTGCGTAATGTGACCAATAGTGTAGGAGTTTATTTGTTAAATATTTTGGCGCAGACAAACACACTAAGATATTCGCTGTTTTATTAAATAAATTCAGTGCTGGACTTGGATATTGCAAAGTTTATAGATTTTCGAATGTAATCACAGGTAAGCAAATAGTGTTTATTAAACAACTGGCGCCTTTAATCTAGTATATATATATATATATATATATATATATATATATATATATATATATATAGTAATTTATAAAATATATATGGCAATTAAGCTACACTGAATATTCGGCGTTTCATCCACTCCTGACGAATCCTAGAGTGGATGAAACGCCGAATATTCAGTGTAGCTTAATCGCTATATATATTTTTTAAATTACTAACTAGCTCTACCTACGTATTGAGCACTTTTGAAGTAAGTACTTTAAGTTTACGCATAAATCTATACTTTCGTATATTAATTTTATGTGAGTAAACGAAGTAGTTATATATATATATATATATATATATATATATATATATATATGAGTTTTTGCATAGGCCCGAAAAATAATTGATCTTCATTTTGCAATTATATATATATATACTCATGAGTAAAAAAAAATACATAGGCCACGCGTGAAAGAAGGAAGAAATCGATTTTCCAATATTTTTCTATGAATTTTTGTTAATTTTAACTGAAAATTTCTATTTTGCAGATCATTATTATTATAGCATATAATAATAAGTGAAAAAATTAATCCTAAAAATGGTAAGACCGCATCTTGACGAGGATATAAACAACCGAATTGCAGGGTTAAGGCAGTCGAAAATTATTTACAAGCAGATTTTTTATATTTTAAGAAAAGAAAATCTGAAGACACCTCTTTCTATAGTGAAGCGAATTGGCCAAACGGTCGAAGTCGAATGCTTGGTCAAAGCGAAATGTGGATCTGATCGCCCTAGAGCATCCACTTTGAAGGACGACCACAGGCTTAAATTAATTGTTTTGAAGGATTGAAAGAAAACTTATGTTAACCACAGCAAATAATTAAAAACAGGCAATGGAAATACTCTTTCTAGATATACAATATCTAGACGAATGAAAGAAATGGGATTTTCTTCTAAAAGGTGTGCAAAGAAGCCATTTTTATCTAATAAGAACATCAATGATAGAAAGAAAGTTTTCTCGGGTTATGGCAAGAACGATACAGACTGGTTCAGGAATGTTTTCTGGTTAGATGAATCAAGAATTTGTCTTGTTAGTGATGCTCCCGATGCTCCTGAACGATGCAATCGAAGAACTGGAGAAAGATTTTCGCCAAGTTGCATAAAAACGACAGTTAAATACGGGAATGGAGAGATAATGGTATGGGGAACTTTTACTGCAGCAGGAGTTGGGGAAATTATAAGATGTGAGAAGTCAATCAATGCAAAGGAAGACATTCAAATATTAGAAACAGGACTGTTACCAAGTATGAAGAAGCTGGGAATATCCCAGGACATTATTTTTCAACATGATAATGCCCCTGCACACACTGCTAAAGTCGCAAGAAAATGGTTTTCTGATAATTCAATTAATGTGATATTTTGGACAGGTCAAAGCCCTGATTTAAACCCAATTGGTCCATAATATCTCGTGCATTGGTTGGAAGAACTTTTTCGAATAATGACAAACTGTGAAGAGGCTGTGCAAAGCGAATGGAATAGCATCTCATCTTCGCATTGTTCCACTTTGGTTGAACATATCTAAAAGGATTGATCTTTTAAAGAAATCAAAAGGAAATGTGATTCCATGCTAAGCATTTATTAAAGTAAATGTCTTGTTCTCTGTTATTAGTCTCGTTTAAGTTTCCTTGTTCAATTGTTCATTGTTCAATATAGCTTTTAGTGCAATAAAATGTATCAAATTTCTTTGGCCTATGCTTTTTGCTCGCGAGTGTGTGTGTATATATATATACACACACACACACACACACACACACACATATATATATATATATATATATATATATATAAATGTAGTTTCATCAAATACTTTTGCAAGCAAAATCCGATCTCGCATTTTGTTAAATCCTACCCTCTGATGAGAGGGAAAGTGTGTCTTCGAAACTCCGTGAATTAAGGACTATCCACTTATTTAGTGTTTTCTTTTCAAATTAAACGTTTTTAACTCTTTTTCAATGTTTTTAACATGTTTTATTAACTATTTGCTCTTATATATATATATATATATATATATATATATATATATATATATATATATATATATCACTTTTGAAGAACACCGAACGTTTATTTATCACTTAACGTTTAGTGATCACTTTTCAAGAACACCGAACGTTTAGTTGGGTGTTTAGTTTTTCTTTATTGTTTTAACATTAACCTTTAAAAGAAAACTAAACCCTCAGCAATTAATAATGACACTACGTACGATGTTCTTCAAAAGTGTTATACAATTATGTACCCATATAAATCTTTATATATATATATATATATATATATATATATATATATGTATTAGCATGAGTGACCGGCGTTGCCCGGGTGTTTGGAGGTGTATGTTGAGCAAAAAAAAAGTTGTAGTATGAAGGCAGTCTCGAACTCGTACATCAAAGGAAGAAAAGAACGGGAAAAAATCTGACGTCTTTGCTGTTACGACCACCGCCAAACCGGAAGTGACGTAGGTTTTAATTAAGTCTAGACAATTGAAAGGAGAGGATGACTTTAAAAAATATCG
This sequence comes from Euprymna scolopes, assembly GCF_053919585.1. Taxonomy (NCBI): domain Eukaryota; kingdom Metazoa; phylum Mollusca; class Cephalopoda; order Sepiida; family Sepiolidae; genus Euprymna; species Euprymna scolopes. The sequence continues at coordinate 56,143,890 of NC_136496.1, forward strand.
GTGGAAAAAGCGATTCCTCTGTAGAAAAGTGCCCAGTTGAAGGTGAAGATATTAATGTTTTTAGCCAATTTTCGATATTTGTCGTCTGAAAGGTCGAACTTAAAAACGATACTTATCTTGTAAAAATCCGTCGCCTCTGTCGAAAGTTTTAGGCAGACATGCAAACATACATATATACATACATTTATATATTGGTAACTCAAATTTTTGACATAAATCGATTAAAAATCTTGCCTTATCTCTGAATACGCTTTATGTAAAATTTCAAATGTTTAGACCGGAAATTGTCTGAGTAATTCGGTAGAGACCGAAGTGGCCAAATTTTTTAAAAATTTTGACCCAAAATTGGCGGAGGAATTTGATAGAGTTCTCAAAGGTCAAATTGTTGAACTTTGACCCCTTAACAGAAAATTTTATGGCTCAAAACCGATTACAAAAGATTTTCCCAAATCCCAATACCCTTTATATCAAATTTTGAGTCTGTAGACTGAAAATTGACAGAGTTATTGTGTAGGGAAATGTACACAGACAGACAGACAGACAGACACAAAGACAGACACTTTCACTGTATATATTTTTTTCGGACACTTTAGTATTCGACTTGCCGAGTACGATAGATGGCGAAATTCCTTCAATAGAATAGCATAAACATATAAAGAAAATACCTGTAATACAAATGGAAGAAAATCGATTAGCTAAGGAAAAATATTTCATTTTCATAATTTTTTACAAAACACACGCGACATTATTTTTCGGACACCGTTGAAAAACTTAATACTCTGTAATATCACCTTTCTTCTCAATAACTTTTATCAATCTCTCTTCATAATTATCAAACGTATGCACAATAACATCTGTACGTGTTTTTATTACTTGTTTTTTTGGCATCTAGTATTCGTTCCCATAGTTGAGCCACTTTCGTTATTTCAGCTCTATCATAGACAAGTTGCGCAAACATTTCTCAAACATTTTTCATTAAATTTAGATCTGGGCTTTTTACAGGCCATTCGAAAGTGGTTATATTCACTTTAGCCATCCATTCTTTCATGAGTTTTGACACATGGATGCTGCAATTGTCTTGTCGTAGAACGAAATTATTCCGCATCTCTCTACTTATGCTTGGTAGGGCTTTCTCGTCCAGCAACTGTTTGTAGCATTCGCTGTTCTGTCATCCTTTCAGCCACTTCAACCATATATTTCCATTAGCAAAGATCACAACCAAACCATAACTCCTCCTCCTCCTCTTCCTCCTCCAATCTGTCGTTTGTTCAGTACAACAGGCCCATCCCTTCTCGACCAAGTACACCATCCATCGTGCCCATCAATCTTGAAACGTTTCTCATCAGTAAATATAACCTTCTTAAAGCCAATATGCCTTGTTAACCACCTTTTAACACTCTTCAGTCTTGCTCCTTTATGTTTCTTTGTTAGTGTAATTTTTTCTTAGCCTTTGCATACTTCAAACCAATCCTATGCAGCGTTCTTTGTACTGTTCGGACGTTTGCATCCAATTCACATTTCTCCTTCACTTTTCTTGCTGTAACTTTTTCTCCAGATGTCAAAAGCCGTGTAACAGTCCTCCTCATTCTCCTTTCAGTCCTTTTGCCAATTGCTCTTTCCGTCCACTCTTCTTTTTCCGCTCGGAGTTTGTCTTCAGCATGTATTCGACCGTTGATTTCGACAGCTTCAAATCCATGGCGATCCTTCTGATGCTGAAGCGATCTTCCGTGCCAAACAAATGAATCCTTTTGAATGCATTTTATCTCATGAAACTTTACTATTTTGCCAATAGAATAGAACAGATCATTGATTCTAATGGTAACAGCTAATTGTACAAGCAGAAAATTTGCATACAACAACATATATATGAATCTTACATAAAATAGGATTTTTTTATCATGTCCGAAAAAGAGTGTCGCGCAAGTTTTCGCAAAAAATCACAAAAAACTAAAATTATCAAAGCCAAATTAAAATAAAAAATGATTACACTTAAAGTGGATTTTCACTCCTAAACTACGTACTTACAATCTCAAAAGGTTTTGCACTAGTAAACACCTTGAAGTACTTTTTTCAAAGTGTCCGAAAAAATATTGTCGGACCCTTGTATATATTCCTTATGCTGTATTAATGAGTACGAATGTATATGTCTGTCTCCCGGCGTTGTAAATACGTTTAAATATGATATTTTAATTGACGTAGACTTCGTATTTATCATTATTATTATTATTATTATTATTATTATTATTATTATTATTATTATCATCCAATTCTCTATTATTATATTGTACATGATAATCCCTCCGGTGTCGCCTGGCCGTAAAAAGTACACTGATTTTAAGTACTGTTATTTCGTATTTATTATTATAGAGACAACACTCTATTGATTATTATATTGTACCTAATATATAATAATTTCAAAAGTAAAAATAATGATTCGTCATATCATCTAGAATCCAAATTAAAAATATAACTTTCCAGCCTTATTTGCTAATATTTCACCTAAATCCATACGCACAAAATACTTTTAGACTAGCGGTATTAAAGATATAAACGTATAGTTTTATATGCATAGAAGAGTATTTTAAGTTGATTTATACCTGCCAAGTTCCTTTTTTTAGTTTTAGCCTCTTAGCATTTTCTTTATCGAGTATACACCGAATTGGATTTATTTCACAGGTCTAAATCTCTTACATAACAAGTTTCAATTCTGTAGACCGACCCAAACCTGGCAAAGTAGTTTTGTAGAGACTCACTTATATATATATATATATATATATATATATATATATATATATAGTCTTTGAAGTTTTTAACCTTTAAAACTATACAAACAAATATTTTTTTTCATTCGTTAGAAAACCATCTAGTCAGTAAGTCATTTAATCACCTGCAATCACTGCATCAACTCGCTCTCGAATTTACTATAATACCAATAATTTATTTTTCAAGGGATCATCAGTTGTTTACAATGAAACACTGTTTCGGGGATTTAAAAACAAAACAGTATATTACATCATGGCTCCCTAGCAGTGTTGATCAAACACCACCACCCTTAATCTTAGGAAGAAGACATGTTACAAACATTTGATCCAATTTCTTATTCTTAATTGCAATTACTAACCTTATATATGTATGTATATATATATATATATATATATATATATATATATATACGCGTGTGTGTATTATCTTATATTTATATATGCGCGTGTGTATGTATCTGCATATATTTGACGCTACACTAACATATGACTAAACGTATCTTTACGTAGTTTATAAATATAAGTAAGGTATGTATATATGCATGGATACTTACTTCATGTGGGTATTTTAAGATATATACATTTCATTAGTTTTAGCCTCGTATATACATGTAAATTTGTGCTTATATCTGACCGTGAGTATACATATATATGTGTGTGTGTGTGTCTCTGTATGTGTGTGTGCTGTTTATTTTATATACGGGAATCTGTTCATATATCTTATATATTCCCTCGTAAGTTTGAAATACATACTATGCAGTCAAGAAGATAGACGCGAAATAGAGCTAGCAAAAAAAAAAAACAAAAAAAAAAAAACAGAAGGTTCCTCGCGAATAAAATGGACAATTCGTTTTTTGTTCTTAATTCGATAACTAGAATGTATTTATCGGTACGAACAGACACTTTGGAGCCTATCGCCAGAGGTGCGGGTGCAAACAGACTGGGAAGGCATTGTTAGCCATACAGCTACCAGAAACTAGCATCAAATTAGAGAACAATGAAACAAAGAACAAATGATTTAAACATGAAAAAATATATTCTTGTATAAAGAGTACAGGGAAACAGTAACAATACAATTACACAATCAAATAAATTTACGATTTCAAGTACTTTCGGTCTGATAGCAAACAATCTTCGGGGAAGTAAATGTAGCTTGAAGCCTAGCAATTAATTCAAATATTAAATTAAATTAAATGGTTTAGTGTCTCTAGCCACATAAATACAGACGTAGCTCAAGTTTACGATACACCATTTCGAAACAAGCTAAATAGTTGAATTCATAACCCTCGGATAATATGTGATCAGGCCACAATTAACCGGAATTTTAAGCATAATGAACTTATAAGCCAGTTCTAACCTAACACATCGCGGATGTTGAGTAGATTTTATTGACGAGACGTATTTAAATTTTATTTTATTGTTTTTTTTTTAATATTAACATATTTAAATATTTTTACGTACTTAAATCGCTTCCAAACTTATATATCACTAAAAACTAACAAAAATCTATTTAAAAGGCGATAAAATGGTGCATAAAACTCTACAATGTTTAGTGGCTCTGTATTAAAACGCCAGACTGCGAATTGTGTAGTCATGGGCTCAAACTTTACTAAAGTTTACCTGATAACTGGAAGCATTGCTTTAATAACCTATATACCAAATAAAAAGTCTGTAGACTAAAAATTCGTTAAGCATATCAGTTGAGAATTGTCCTCACTCACATATTATTTCTTTCTTACTTTATATCTATTTATCTTACTTTATATCTATCTATCTATATATATATATAAGTGAAATTGTCTGTGTGTGCACATTTCCCTAACAAACTACTCTGTCAATTTTCAGTCTACATTCGAGATTTGACATAAAGTGTATTAAGATTTGGAAACATCTTTTTAATCGGTTTTTGGCCAGAAATTTGGTTGTCAAGGGGTTAAAGTTCAACGATTTAACCTTTGGAAACTCTACCAAACTTCTCCGCCAATTTTGGGTCTAAACACTTGAAATTTTAAATGTAGATTACTACTCAGCCAATTATTGGTCAAAACATTTGAAATTTTACATACATTCAGACATGTGACAAGCATTTTAATCAGTTTTAAGGCGAAAATTTCACTGCCAAAACGTCAAAGTTGAAAGAGTTTGCAGGTTCTACCAAAGTACTGAATGGAGAGTTGCGGCATGTAGATACTTATGTTATGCACATTATAGTTAAATTTCTGCAAGTTGGTAGGCTTGTGGAAATAGGCGGAAAAGAGAAAATCCCCCAAAATAGAGCTATAGGGGTAGAAAGTCTTCCACCATCTTAGAGGTCTATAGAGAAGGAGTATGATTTTGCGTGTTTGTATTAAATAATAAATATATAACAAATAAATGTTATCAAAGGCAAGATAAGTTACTTTTCTACGAAACTGGATATATTTTTCGTGTTTTTATTCAATGTAACATGTTTATTCAGCTCGAAAAGCATACAGTGTTTACCGATGTATTGGAAAATTCAAAATGGCGCCCGACACTCTCTTTAACACGGTAAGTTCAGAAAAAGATGTTATAAGTAATAAACTAGACAAAATACTGTTAGAAATTCGCTCATTATATGTTACCGTGACATAAGTTGACATATATTCGGTGTTTTTTAAATAGTATTTTATCGAGTTTATTATTTATAACACCTTTTGACAAACTTACCATGTTAAAGAAAGTGTCGGGCGCCATTTTGAATTTTCCAATTCATCGGTAAACACTGCATGTTTTTCGAGCTGAATAAACATGTTACATTGAATAAAAACAAAAAAAATCTATCCAGTTTGGTAGAAAAGTAACTTATATTGCTTTTGGTAATATTTATTTCTAATATATTTGTTTTTTGACAACTTTTTCGAATCTATGTGTACAGTAATACAAACCCGATTTTGCTGTCAATCGCTTGAGTCAGTGATTTTACGTTGAAGATGGTACGAAGGCAGTAAGTTAAATATAACACCTTCTGTAGAAATACTTGGAAAAGGATCATCGGAATGCTACACTGTAGTGATGGTGCTTAAGGGGAGCTATAGATTAAAATTATTTTTGCACCATGCGCAAGAGGAAGAGATTGTGGTTGGTGCAACAGCTCATATGTGGAATAAATACTTCATTCGCGGACGAATTGTACCTTTATAGAAATACTGGCGACTAGTAGGTGTCAGAAATTTTACTAGCTCAGTAGAGAAGCCTGTCGTCTTCACGACAGTCTTTAGGGCAGCCTTGACTTCTATGCCGTTATTCCACTTCATGTTACCTGCATACAGAGAAGTTTAAACGTTATACTCTCGGGAGGAATACTATCACCATGACCATCGATTCTTGGAAAAGTTAAAAGATGATTAACAAACCGCTGGAAAAATGGTCGGATCCTTCTATAGATCCAGTAGATATCTCACTGCTGATGCAATTCTCTATCTATATAAGAGCCAAGTACGTCCAAGGATGGAATACTGTTGCCACATCTGGGCAGGAGCTGCTAGAAAGGACTTGTCCTGCCTCGATAGAGTTCAAAATAGACTTCTTAGCCTCGTAGGAGATGTCCTTTTCTCTTCACTGCAACCTCTATCTCACAGAAGAGATGTTGCGAGTTTGTCTCTGCTTTATCGTTATTTTTATGAAATGTGTTCGTCTGAGCTTCAATCTATGGTCCCCCCTCGCCAAACATTCGCAAAAAACACTCATCTAGCTGAAAACACTATCAATAATTCCCCCCACTCTGTATCTGTGCCTAAACCTAAACGTAGATTCCATGGACAAAGCTTCTTTCTTAGAACTGCACGCCTGTGGAATTGTCTTCTGTTTTCCTGCCTTCCAGCTGACTACAATATGGTTGTCTTCAAGTCTAACGTAAACAAGTTCTTGATGCGCCATTCCACTTGTTTACTAATTTACCGAATTTCCATTACTAACGATTACTTTATTGTCCAACTGACTACTGTACACTCTTAACCCTTATCCTCGAGTGGTTTCTGGGCCTTGATAAGTGGTTATGCCTATGTAAACAAAAAACAATATTAAAAGATGCAATGCATAATCAAACATTAGTTTAATTATAACATTCTTAATTCTTATGCAACAATTCCTTCTTCATTCTCGCAATTAGCTAATCAACCCTTACACAACTTTTATATCTACATGAAATGTGTCATTCACTTTTGCTTTGTATCTACACCTCACTTTAATTCTATTGTTTCACAAGATTCTAATCTGAAAAATAATACTTTTAGATATACAACTTATAAAAGTCTGGTTTCAGTATATCTAGATATCCATAAAGTTCAATAATTTGATCATTGAAGTAACGTTTTTCAAAATGTTTCTTGTTCTTATGTTTTTCTGTTCAGCAAAGATACTTATTGGTTATCGTTTGATATTTCGTTTACAACCGCATTCACAAAAAAACATGTTGTTTTCAAGCATTTCTATCCAGTGCATTGTCTGATTTAGATTATTATTTAAAAATATTACTTTTAAAATCACTATCTAACAATCATAGAGGTACTGGCAATAAAGCAAACAGAAGGTAGACTAAAGAGATGAATGCCTCCTCATGGGGAGGAGCTACGTAAATAATAAATCTTATTAATTGCTTAGAAAGCGCCTGAGAAGAATATGGCCGAACAACAACTTTTGGGCGCCATTTTATATAACAATAAAAATTGTTTTGAAATTAAAAAGACCGCTGTGCGAATGGAAAAGATATCCAGAAAAATCGGAAAAAAGAATAACTCTGTCGTGTTCAATCAGACGTGCTTGAATGATGGCTTGCTGCCAAAATACACCAAGATAATTAATCTATATATCTATAAAAGGGAGAATATGGAATTCATGGCTCAAATACCACATAAACACCACCTAATTTTTTACAGGTAATAGCAAGCAGAAAAATGGCAGCAAACCTGACGCCGATTCAAGACTGTATAGTATTGTATAGACGATCAAAGCCACGCAACTGAACATCGGAAAGCGGAACTACTTAGAACTACACTTTCGTACCGGTGAACACTTCAGAGTCTTCGTCGGGTTACATTTGGTGCTTTCGTGACCAGGACGTAGCACTTTTGGAACTCCATTACGGTCTTCACTTGTTACACATAGCGTGTTTTTAGTCCAAAAGGAAATACGGGGTCAAGGCGCCCCTGGTTGCAATAGGATTGCTGCAATTTTTTTTGCAAAGAGATTTGCTTTGTCAGATGCTTACAAAATTACTTCAAGTTCATTCTTGATGGTTGAGATAATGGAAACGGTTCTATTTAGAACCCCGTTTGTTATTCGCCAAGTCTGGTAGGAACTAAGCCGCTTCTCAGCTACTTTAGATTTGACCGACTGAGCATGCGAATATCTAGCATTCTCTATTAGTCATTTTACGGTGGTTTCTGGCACTCCAAAAGGCGGGTTTAGTTTCATAATATTTATTTCGTTGAAAGCAATGAAAATAGTGGGGTTTGTATGCAACGGCATATTCTGGGCTGAACCATGGCAGACTGCTAGGTTTTTGTTTAAAGTTCTTGGAGTATGTATTTTGACAGTTTACCAGTCAGTCAGATCTGATACAATAAAGGGCACTTCTTTCTAAACATGGAATGCAAAGGTATATCTGATGTTAATATTCGGAGGTTATCTCAATCAGTCATAGAGTATCGATATACTGTACGGTGCAGAGGTACATATGAGGACTTATACATATTAAGGATTCCAATGAAGACAGAACGGAGGATGAGCACTGTTCTGACAAGTTGTAAGAAAAAGGTCTAAAAGACGTGCATACTGTTAGTCAGTGCCGAGCATACGCGTGGATTCCTGAACAATGTGTGTTAGGTCATAAGTAATGAAGAAATCGTGATAGTACCTCACCTCATTATCAGAATTGTTTGAGTGGGATAGCAATTCAACATTGTAAACATTGAAATCTTCACAGACGTGAATGTTAGCCAAGGGAAGAGCAGATAGGATGTAGGCAATTTTTCTAGAGATATTCTCAATGATAGTAATTTTGAGGGGGTAACAGATTGCAAAGATCTTTTCTACCCCATGAAAGGCCATATTCAATGTAGGCACATATTTAATGCCCATGAAGATTTTGGGGTCAGATTTTTTTCAATTTTAGTATCTTTTAATCCGAAACTCATCTAGTGAAACAGTCGGTCGAGTACCAGTTTCGCACAGAAACAACAGGTCACGTTTGGTCTCTTGTGGAATTTTAACCTCTTGCAGAGTTGAACGTAGACTACTTGATGTTGAGAAGGAAACCTGATAGTGGGTGTCTGCGTTGGGAGTTGGAGTTCTGGTTTTAATCTTGTATTGTTTCTTAAGACTTTTTTATCGTGGAATATGAAGATATGTGGAAGAGGTCGGCAGAGTTGTTAGTGCAAACCAGAGAGGAAAAGAAAGGAGGAAAGGTACGACAATTATTTTTGCACATCATGGAAAGTAAAAAACCGTAATATTACAAATTAATATGGCATCGAGAAGCTATACATGGGCCAAAATCAATTCAGCAAATGGCAATACAACAGCCCCAGTACTTTGTACCTGCTGATAGGACGAACTCCTTGAGGGTTAATCCAAGGTTCGAGTCTCTGATTATCAGGCGAATAACACCAGCCCCAGGCAAAATGTTTACCTCCAGCACCTTATTTATGGCATGGCCACAAAGATATAAAGATAGAGAAAATAAAAATATCTCTAGTGACTGCCCAGAAAAAGAATTGGACTTGAAGACGCTTACGTTGTAGTTAATAAGAGGGCAGTATATTTGAATTATATTTAACACATAAAAAGTACTTAAAAAGCTGTTCATGGAAGTTCCGTTTGAACACGAATGGAAATGCTCGATTAGCATAGCATATCAAGTATTTTCTGGAACTATAAATGTTCTACAACAAACCTAGCAGAAGATTTAATATAATTTAATGTGCTTTAATGGTTATTTGCAGTTTGTATAACAACTTCAATCAAATTTCATTACATATTAGAATAAAAACGTAATGTTCATAGTTTCATATATAAGCTGTTGAATTTCTGTAATTTAAGCTTGTTTTTGATGCGTGTCCCATGCCACAGTATAGGTTGAAAACATATTGGTATCATATCTAGGATGCAGGTGACGTTTTAAAAGTCGAAACCTATGAAAATGCCAATACATCATTGATGATTGTCCCTATTCAGAGGATGTCTTTTGGATACTGTTACTTTCGTTATTTGCTTTTGATGTGAAAAGAGCATTTATTTCAAGTTGATATTTGTTTTGGAACTCGTATGCAGACACGCTGTTGTTTCTAGGCATCAAAGGGAAAAGTTCGTTTTAAAAGCACCGTACGAGGTTTCTGTAAATTTCGGTCCTGGCACCATATTCAAAGAATAAAAGCGACACGAAACTGACTTATTCATTAGACTACCATAGTCCCCCACTGTGCATCATAGCGAGCTGATCTAGCTATGCCAACCAATTTTCCATTATTTAATTCTTTCCTACTGTCTCATTTTCCTATATAACGAAGGCTAATTAAAAATTCTGTACTATAGTTTGACAGTTGTATGTAACTGTAAAACTAATAAAACATCAAATAACACATTTGAATCAATAAATAACCATCTTGAATAGAGTTGTTGTTTTTTTTTATTTCATACGCGTCAATATGTAGCTATTCGACGCAGATGTTACTTTTATAAGTTTTACGATTGACGTGACATATTATCGATGTGGTGAAAACCACGAAAACGAACAAATGTATCTTAGTTATGACCTCCTAGATCATTTTCTCAATTTATTTACAACTAATGTTATATGCACACACAACAATAATAATAATAGAACATTCTGTAAACCAACATATTCTGTCTCTCTTCCTCTCTACATAGATATACTAATAGACTTGAATTATATATATATATATATATATATATATATATATGTTTTGAGAAAAATAGAAAAACCGAATGAAATTATAAAATAATCAACGTTTCGTCCTTATCAATAATAAGGACGAAACATTGATTATTTTATAATTTCATTCGGTTTTTCTATTTTTCTCAAAATATAACGTCAACAACCGCTGGTATTTTTTCATTCCTTATACATATATATATATATATGAAATAACATTCAAACCAACTTTCGAAATGAAAAATTCCAGCAACTATATTTTCAGATTACAGCTTCCAGATATGGAATGCTAATTGCCCATGATAAAATAGCTATAAAAGGTGAGAAAAAGCGAATAAACTAGTATTTAAGATCATATAGTACATTCCATAAAAACACGCTTAGTCCTGCCGAAAAATCGGCCATCGATCATACCGTATTTCGGGATGTTTTCCCACTAGTCAAAGGACGTTGGAGGTTGGAAATTTGTTTTAAGACACTTGCTTGATCCAAAAATACATATTGCGATTAAACTGTAAGAGGTTAGTGTGATAGAAACCAAGTTTATAATAAAGCAAACCTTTCGTCGGGAGTTTGGCAACGAGTCGTTTGTCCACGTTCCAGTTAAATTCCCGCATGTACGGTAGGAGAAAAAGGGAGCAGTGAGATAATTCCAACGACAAAAAGTCCGAAAAAAGAAGCTATTAGCTATTAAAATTGTACATATTTCAGTAAATCGGGACTTTTAGAGTGAACGGGGGGAATTGTGTTACTATTTCTGTCGCGAATAATTGCACCGAGTTTTTTTTTATTGTCATTAGATTTCGTTTTCACGCCGCAACAACTAACTCATACTGATTCAGAGTTCCTATATGGAATTTGCACACCTTCTACGGCACAGTGCCAAACAACGTCATATTAACTATGATCTAAGATTATTGTCACAATCGATTGTGAAAATAACGGATGAGAGAACCTTAAATAAATATGTGAATCTCGTGGATAATGACACAAATCTGAGTTATTCTCTTAAATCGAACACATGTTTGCGACGAATCAATAGAAGACCCGCTATTTTTACCTCTCAACTTTTTCTATCTTACGTCCACAGTTACGAATAAGCTAATAATACTGTAAGCGCTTAGAAAGATCCGATCATCTCTTAAATATGATCTGCCGGTCAGTAGATCTGTAACACTTATATCTAGAACATTATACTCCTTAGTTTGGCACAGTTGAAATAGTATTTGCTTTAATCCGACAGACTTAAATTTGAGAGAAGATTTCCTTTGGTTTGGGAAATGTAAAATCCCGTTTTTCCCCTTCTAGTAAATTTTACCTAGCATTTTGCTCAATATCTCACGTTTAATTATACCATAACATTTTGCTCAAGATCTCACGTTTAATTATGCCATAACATTTTACTCAATATCTCACGTTTAATTATGTCTAGAGCTATGACATCAGCATATTCTTTTCATTGTTTTGACTCTCGAGTGAGTATCCGTGGATATATGCTTTTACATAGAGTGATGTGTTTTTCAATTGATTCACTTTGGCTAACTGTGTTGGATATATACTCGAGAGTCAAAACAACGAAAAGAATATTCTGTTGTTATAGTGATAATTATGTAGGGGAAATTTTCTCAATAGCTCAAGTTTAATTATTTAATAGTATCTTGGTTAATATGTAACGTTCAATTATGTCATATAATTTTGCTAAATATTTCACGTTTAATTATGCCATATATTTTGCTCGATAGAGGGCAAATATAAATGCGGTGGTGTACGCAAGTGCAACCCGGAAGCACATATAAGGCAAATTAGGGTCTTCACTGGAGATATCCCTATCACACAGAAAGTTATCTTTAATGTAGGTACATATTCCATGCCCATGGCGATCTTGGGGGTCAGATTTAGATGTCAAGGTAGAGTATCCTTTCATTATGAACTCGTCTAGGGAAGTGGTCGGCCCTATGCTAGTTTCGCCTAGGAAAAATATGTCCGGTTTCGTCTCCTGTAATTGGGTTCTAACTTCTGGAAGGTTGGAACGTAGACCCCCTCATGTTGAAGGAGACATGGTAGTAGGGGTCTACGTTGGAGGATAGCGTTCCAGGTTTAGTCGCGGTTTTTTACTGGAGATATTTCATGTTGAGATGTTGGGATTTGTGGAACAGGTCGACAGACTTGGTTAGAGCAAGACAGAGAGTGAAAATAAGAGAGAAAAAGACAAGATTTTTTTTGTAGCACATGATAAGGTAAAGCCGTTACAATTACCCACTAGTATGGTATCGAGAGGCCCCACCAGAAACTACTGCATTCACCAAATGACAATACAGCAGCCCCAGTACTTTGCACCTGCTGATAGGACAGCCTCCTTAGTTTCGGGTCCCTGACTATCAGGCTTGTAACGTCAGCTCAGATGAAACGCTTACCTCCAGCACCCTTACTAGTGACATGGCCACAAAGATAGACATAGAAACAGAAAATTTCCGACATCTCAGGCTACTGTTCAGGAAGTACTGCCGACCTGGAAAGCAGCGTTTTCTTCGCCCTTTGTCAGAAAAATCACTCTTTGGAAATGATGACCGAAGGGCAAATAAGGAGAAGCGAGAGTAACGAGAGCTGCCGATAACGTATTCACAAGGCGTTGTCTACTCTCCATTAAAAGGTGGGGGTTTAAAGGACTTATTACTATTTACTTAGTATAAGTCCGTAGTTCTAATTCGAAATTAAAGATATTTGAAGATAAATTCCCTCTCTTATTTACGAATGAATTTATATTGTAGATTCGATGTGATACCGTAAGTTATAGTTACCATTTTTCTTTTCTTTTTCCTGGGGGGATGTTCTTGATACATTTGCATTTAAAGACGTTTAATTATGTCATATCACTTTGCTCAATATCTCCGGTATAATTATGTAATAGAATTTTACTCAATATTTTACGTTTAGTTATGTCATATTATTTTACTCAAAATCTCGTTTAATTATGTAATCGAATGTTGCCCAATATCTCACGTTTAATTATGCCATAACATTTTGCTTAATACCTCGCGTTTAATTATTTCATCTAAATTTTAATCAATATCTCATGTTGAATCATTTCATAGAATTTTTCTCAATATCTCAAGTTTACTTATGTCATAGAATTTTGCTCAATATCTTAAGAAGTTCAATTATGTTATATAACTTTCCTCAATATTTCAGTATATCAGTATATCATTTTGCTCAATATTTCACGTTCAATTGTAACGTATAATTTTGTTCAAAGTATAAGTATATCATAGAATTTTGTTCAATATTTCATGTTTAATTATGTCATATTTTATTCAATATCTCACGTTTAATTATGTCATAGAATTTTGATTCATATCTCACAGTTTATTATGCCATAACATTTGGCTCAATATTTCACGTTTAATTATTCCATAGAATGTTTCTCAATATTTCACGTTTAATTATGCCATTACATTTTGCTCAATATTTCATGTTTTATTATTTCATAGTATTTTACTCTCACGTTTAAGGCAGAGTATTTTTATCTCACGTTTAATTATATTGTAATGTTTTCGTTGGTCCGTCTCGATGAACTTAAAATAAAAAAAAACGCAAAGAATGAATCTGGACACATCTGTAGAATGTCTGTTTTTTGCGATGCTTTTCATATTGAGAGAAATAAATTATATTTCATAATAATTACATATATGAAGTGATTTTATTAAAACCAACACCCATTCTTAATAATAAGTACTGAGACGCTTTTGATTTTTTCTTAAAATACAATTATAAGTTATCACCAAATGTAAAACTAATTTAAACAATAAATAAAAACTCAGCACGCGTGTTTCAAGACCAAACAGGAATGTTTCTAGTTATGCAATAGTAGCAGAAATAGAAGACAACCAAGATTTTTTACAGATGAAATATCTATACTACATATTTGGTGTTTCTCTGTTGCTGCTTGTCTTTACAACTAACATTTAAAACGACCTTTTATAAATAAGATTTTACGAACACTCTAAGAGATTAATTCATTTTGTTATGGCGCCGCTTTAATTTTCTTTATAAAGTAGTTGTTTGATTAATTAATGACTAAAAGAAAGCTGTAAAACAACACTTACACAACCTTATGCAATGCATTTGAAGAACAAGTGTAAGTTTTAATATAAAACTGCATTATATTCTTTTACATTTTAAAGCGACGTTAAACCTGGGGAATATTCAGCTAAGTGATCATTTTGGAATCCCAACTGTTGTCTGTAAAACATGGTTCTAGTGAACTTGCAAACTTGGTATAAACTACCGGTAATCATAAGAGGGGCGTGCAATAAGTAATGCCCCTGACCCACTTCCACTTGTCTGATCTAGCTGAAATTTTGCATGTGCAATGATTTATATCTCTACGAGTTATGTGGCAAATTACAGCTCTGAACTAATTGTGGTTTCCGTTTTACAGGTATTTGAACTGAGTCAGGTGTGAAATGGATCCTGTTGAATGTCGAGCAGTGATCCGGTATTTATATTTGAAAGGACGCACACCACAGGAGACTTTTGATGAAATGAAAGAAACTTATGGTGATAATACCCCGTCATATAACCTTGTAAACGCTGGCATCGTGAATTGAAACATGGCCGGAAGTTTGTGGAAACAGCTCCCAGACCTGGTCGCCCCCTTTCGACATTGATGAGGCATCTGTCCGTCAAGTTGATGCTGCCATTTTGGAAGATCGGCGCATTACTATTCCCCAATTAGGCCAAGGTGTCAAGATTAGTACAGAGTCTGTGGAAACTATCATTCATGGCCATTTGCATATGCATAAGGTGTCTGCCAGATGGATTCCCAGGTTGCTCACACCATTCCAGAAGCGAGAACGCGTTGAGTGCTCGAGGATAAATTTGGATATGTGCCAAGAAGATGAGTCAAAGTTTTTTAAAAGACTGATTACACAGGATGAAACCTGGGTCCATCACTATGATTCAGAGACCAAAGGCCAGTCAATTCAGTGGAAACACTTGGACTCACCGCATCCAAAGAAGGCAAGGGTGCAGCCCTCCGCTGGCAAGATCATGCTCACAATATTCTGGGACCAGGATGGAGTAGTGATGACAGATTTCCTGGCAAAGGGTACCACAATTACAGGAGTCTATTATGCTTCACTTTTGACGAAATTAAGGGAAGCTATCAAAATCAAGAGGCGGGGCAAGATTAGCAAAGGTATCCTCCTCCTGCAGGACAACGCTCCGGTCCACAACTCGGATGTCGCCAGATCAGAAGCACGGGAATGTGGTTATGGAATCCTTTCCCATCCTCCCTACTCTCCTGATCTTGCACCCTCTGACTTTAGTCTCTTCCCAGCCATGAAGTTTATTTTGAAAGGAAAGCGTTTCCCAGATGATGCAGCCTTGATTTCTGAAGTCACGTCGTGGTTGAAGGACCAACATGGGGTGTTCTAGAAAAACGGTATCGAGAGCTGCATCAAACGATGGGAGAAATGCATAACTCTGGGTGATTCCTATGTAGAGAAAGACTAGTAACTATGCTAAGTTTCGTTGCTCTACTTCTATAGGAAGTGGGTCAGGGGCATTACTTTTTGTACGCCCCTCGTAACAACAACATGACCGTTCATCGCAGTCTGTATCAAACAGGCCTTTACCGGTGATTACAGTTCGCAGAAAGTAAACTGAAAATAGAAATTCTCACAAGAGTGGAAACAAGATGAATTATCAACTTCTAAATAGCATGAAACTACTGGTTGGCAGTTTTGTGAAACGAAAAACGAAAAGTGTAGTGTAAGTCCGAATGTTATACTTTATTGTTACTGTTATTGTTCTGTGAATGAGTAATCCTTCTAGACTGGATCATTGTTTGTTTTTATATTTTTGTTCCAATCCTGAGTGCCTAGTATAAGGAACTAGACATTTCGTACATTAAAACCGACTTTGTTTTAACTCGTGAAAAGGTAAGTAAATAAGAATGACCACACTCAGAATTATTAGTTTAAGCGATAAAAACTGTCCGTCGCAGTAAGATCAATTCCCGATCTAGGAATAGAATGCTTTTTCTGCTCACAGAGATCGGGTCGCGCCAAGAATATCTGATATGCACCTAATATTTAATAATAACCTGGTCTACGTAAATACAGAATAAAACTCGTTGACTATATTCATAACAGCCCAGATATCGAGCAAGATATTCTCCAGATTAGGTACGTACAAAATGAACGCCGATGCCCAAAATGCATAAACATTTTTACTCCTCCCTTTACTTAAAAATTCACCAAAAAATTAGGAAATTAACCAATTTTAATGAAATTTTCAGTATTAAATAATAATCGCGGAATATAACGAACACATTATTTTTATTTACATTTTTGTGGAAATGTATAATTTTGTTTATAAAAAAATCTCTTAACTAAAGTTATGGTTCCTAGTAGTGAAAAAAAAATGCGTGAATTTATTTTTGCTTTTTTTATGAAAATAAAGAATCGTAAATTGTAACAATTAAAAACTTCTTCATTTTTACTCATCAATAATCAATAACGAAAAAGGCCTTTAAAGTCTCTATTAATCAATTCGATATAACTCGAAGAAAAATTAATTTCTCGAACTATCGATATTCTCATTGAATTAAGCATTGTTTAATATTTTCACACAAAAATTATAATTGCAAAATTATTTCCATTTTTTTTAGATTACATGTTTCGCGTGATTTTTATATATAAGATTATAATATTTTCTTCCTTGAAACTTTCGGCGTAACATAATTTTTATATAATCTTGAAAAATATTTTATTTTAAATTTAAAAGGAGTAACATAGAAAAATAATTAAATTATAAAATCGCAAAAGTTATACAAAATTTCACGATAGGAATGTACGGATGCAGGGCTGTGGACAAAAAGCCAGCCCCCTTCCTCTGTCTAATTACTTGACGTCATTTTCAGAAAGCCTTTCGACTTTCTGACCTTTTGTGCTTCTATGTAATCCATGTTTACACGACTTCCGCTTTGTTCTGATCTGCCTTCGCAGAATCTCTCGCTCTTGGGAGCTAATTAAGCTATTTTTTGTACAAACAATTTGTTTCTTTTTATTCAAGATCTTAGGACATTACTTTACTTATTTTATTTGAAATAGACCCAGAAAACTAATATTTATCTTTCGAGGGATTTTTACAATGAATTTATTTAACTTCAAAATTTAGCTGAATTTGTTAGCTCCCCGTGTCGCTGTGAAAAAAATTATCATTATAACTTTTTTGTTCACGTGTACAAATATTTTTTCCTTTCGTCTTTAATCTTTCAAATACAATCAAAAAGTAAGCGGAAACCTACAAAATTATGATAAACCGGCTTTCAAAACTAGTTTCCCCTGTATTTCTTCCGGCATTTTTGCCCGTACCTACTCCAGATGGTTACTAAATGCACGAATATCACACCAGTTTGAATACCTCACTAAGAGGTTTCACATTACAAAGTAAAAAAAAAGATGCTTTTTCGTTGCTGATTTCAATATTGATGTCATTTATTAGTGGTGCAAAAATACTAACAATGAGGAGGAGAGTGTTGAGTAATAAAGGGCATACAATCCATAATTGAAATGTTGTAATGTGTTTGATCAAGAATGATTACAAGTAAGCTGGGAACTTCATATAAAATGATGTCATCGATTGATGATCATTTAAATAACATGTTAATTGAAATAAGGGATTTATAATGAAAGTGACACATTATTTATTAAAGTAAGACATGGGATAACAGGTGAATAACTAGGGAAGGGGTAAATAAACAGGCTTATACTTGAAGTAAAATAGTTAATAAAACTGTACATAATAGATGTAAGGTTTTATAAACATGCTAATAATTTAAGTTCATGTTGAAAACTGAAAAAATAAATGTATAATTTAAATAAGAGGTTGATACGTAAAATAGAGGGTTGATGATTGAATAAATAATTTAACAATTAAAATAAGAACTTAAGGACTGAAATTAAAGCTTAACTAATGACAAAATTGTGTAAGAACTAATGTAAAAGCTAATAATGAGAGAAACGTGTAAATAGTGAGACTAAAAGTATAATAACTGAGGTAATAGTAATAATTGTTTTGATTTAAATGATAAATTACTTAAGAGTTCAATTGTTTACGGTTAATGATTTAATTGAAAAGTAGAACATCCACAAATTTGTTTAAATATGAATTCTACCGTGTGGACATACAAAAGTAATACCAATACCGGTGCATACATACACGCTGATACATAAATCCACATACACGCTGACACATACGAAAGCAGTACACATACCGGTGCATACATACACACATATACATAAATCCACATACACGCTGGCACATACGGAAGCAATACACATACCGGTGTATACATACACACAGATACATAAATCCACATACACGCTGACACATACGAAAGCAGTACACATACCGGTGAATACATACACACAGATACATAAATCCACATACACGCTGACACATACGGAAGCAATACACATACCGGTGCATACATACACACAGATACATAAATCCACATACACGCTGACACATACGTAAGCAATACACATACCGGTGAATACATACACACAGATGCATACACGCTGACACATACGGAAGCAATTATTCATTTTAAAACATATATTTTCAATCTTCACAAACGCTATCGAACCTTGACACGATAACCATTACGTTTATATATCATATCATTTATTTAATGATTTTTATAGATTTCTTTATTTACTTGTTACCTT
The DNA here is from genome assembly GCF_053919585.1 of Euprymna scolopes. Taxonomy (NCBI): domain Eukaryota; kingdom Metazoa; phylum Mollusca; class Cephalopoda; order Sepiida; family Sepiolidae; genus Euprymna; species Euprymna scolopes. Next base: position 56,163,302 of record NC_136496.1, read on the forward strand.
AGCGTGAGAGCAGGATAATAATTACACTTGTATAATCGGTAGCATGATAGATTTACAACTTAGATAGAATTGTAACTAAGAAAAGTTTTTCCATCTTTGATGACCATTATTTTGTAATAAGTACTTTTACAATCTGTATTTTTCCTTGTAATAAAATGTTGAGTCTTGTTATCGTGTCATGCTTTATTACTTCATAATTGATATATATGATATATGATATAAATAAACTCATAAAATGCACAACATTGACAAGAAACTCATATTTATTGAATTCGAGCAAATTACTTGCAATCTGCCATAACGAACAATTAAGGATGCATACCTATTATTATTTATTTGTTGCTTATCTCTTTAGACATTTTATTTTTCATTTACTTGCTTAATTAAACCACAAGAACGTAAAACTATTCTTACTATATACGTACCTGGATACAATTCCGTTGCAAATTTTACCCGACAATTCTATAATGTGTCATCCTAAATCTCTTAAGGATATTTTTGAACTCGTTCCATTCAATAATTAAATGTTAAAAATGCTATTTTTTTCTTTTCAAAATTATCTACCAATTTATTTATCACGCTATTAGTAATAAAAATCATGTTTAATGCAGAAAACATTCAATCTCATCAAAAACAGATTAATTACGACTTAGCTGGTTCTAATCTTTGGTCTTCGTTATTAATATGCTTGATCCCTTAGCTCGTTTGTATCTTTATTGTCTCGAAATTGGTTTATTAGCAGTTGCTAACTAATAACAAGACACCTATTTTGATTTATCTATAGTTTTGGAGGAAGATGATCTTGCAAGATTAGCATCACATTTGTTATAAACGCAATTTCTATGAGGTTATATATGTATGCAGATTTTTTTTCTTGGAAAATCTTTTATTTGTGCTGTCAAATAGACAGAAATGTTGTGTCGTTTGCAACCTTTTTCATTTCTTCATTGGTGTTACTATAACATGTTATGTATACTATTATTATACATGAACCATGTATCGGTTACTTATGGTTAATTATAATTATGTACCTTGAAAGATAGAAAAATTTGGCAAATAACGCATGGCTCAATAAGTCAGTATAGATTCCGTGGATGTTCGTTCAATTCGGAGTTATGGTATTGGCATTAATGTTCTTAACATTATTAGCCTTTTTTCTAGTCAAAGCTTGTGAGTTACTCTGGATAGTTTCTCTGCATTCTTTTTCCTCCGTGTTTCTGAATATTTTATTCCCGGTCGACCACTGTTTATTCCCTTAAGCAATAATATTTTGAGGCTATTATTCAGAAGATTAATATCGATTCTTTCTATCGATGCGTGGGGTTTCCACCATCTTTCTCACATCAGTTTAAATATGCAACTGATCTAAAAGTTTACCTGGGTTCGCTTGTGAATAAAAATACGAGCTGGCTTGTTTAATCTTGTTAAGACTCAGATCGCGTCTTTCACTCATAGGCGTATCTTATTTCTCCCTCAAATACTAGTGGATTGCCCTGCTCTTTTACAAAAAATCGACCTTTTTGCTCTTACTCTCTCATCAGCAACTTGGTATTCAGTTTTCATCTTCTTGTAGTGTCGGTTCTCACTATCGATCTAAACATTTTCTTACACCTGAGGTTTTTTTTATCTATATCCACTAATCTTGAGACCATGTGTGTAGTATTGGTGTCATATTTGGACTGCCGAATCTCTGTACAATTTAAGGTTTCTTGAAAAGATGCGAAAACATACCTGTAATTTGATTGGCTCCGGCGCTTTTTCTATCCTTCACCCTCATCTCACTGATTTTTTTAAAAAGAAAACTATTATCGCATGTATTCTTTAAAATTGCCTTACCAATTCCTTGTATAATTTATTCCAGCTCGTTTAACTCGTGGATCTAGTGATTTTCTTTCAATTCGCTGTTTTGGAACCTCATTTTAATACAACTTTCTTTTTAAGCAGCTGATGTCCAAAGATAAATGTGGAACTCTTTTCCTGCTGACTGTTTTCCTAACTATAACCTTTTTTTAAATAAAACCAATATAAATCACCTATTGTTGCTACGATTGTCTTTCATTCTTATTAGTTCCTTACACTAAGTTGCTTTATGCTTTGTCCGAAGTGATTTCAACAAAATAAATTCGGGGCTTGATATATAGATGGCGCCACTAGTAAACTTTAAATATTTCATGTTAAAATCTGAGCCCACTCGATGGTTACTTTACAAATTATTGTTATTTACATGAACTTGATATTATTAAGTTTTAAAATAATAGATATAATCTAGAATTTTAAGTGTTGAAAAAGAATCGTATTCTGATGATTAAATAATGTTCAAACCATACAGTGAGCTGATAAGTGTTTTTCGGACATTTCTCTCTCGGAAACAAACGTTATAATGTAACATGCTGACATTAAACAAGGCTGTACAAACGCATATGAGGTGTGACATAAACTACACTGGCTTGTAAACGTTAAATAAGAAATTGGCAAAATTTCGCGCATGTAGGAATTCAATTAGGCATCTCTGCTTTTGACGCACGTCCATGACAGGGGTTGCTTTCTAAGAGTCTTACACCGTCAATATCTGCAATAGAAACATGAAAATTCAAGGTTATGAATACATAAACACAGTCATCATAACAATGCAATTTGCAATCGTCTCTGATCACTTCAAGCGAAATAAAAATAGGCATTACCTTTGGAACGCCTATCGATTGGGAAGAGAATCGCCACATTATATATAATTTAGCAGTTCTGTAGCGAATCAAACCTAAAAATAGCAATAGATATAATTCACAAAATAGTAAAATTCCTAGGTGTAACACTAAAACTTGAAAATGGTTCATACGAAACACCATAAAACCAAACCAAACTCTATAATACTATATAGACTACAAATCAAATCATTCATAATCCCAAAAGCAATGTCAAAAAATAATTTTTAAACTTCCGAAAAGCAAGAAATAAAGACTACAATACCAAGCATTAGTAAGATCCGAATACAACAGGCAAATAAGTTATTAGAGAGATGTTCAAAATGGAAACGAAAATGGAGGAAAATTTAACAGACCGTCGAAGCTAATATCATATAATATGGCTATGAATAGAACTAGTAAAAGAAAAAGTAAAAGAAAAAATAAAATAGCTAAAAAACTACAAAAAGTAATAATAAGAGAGGGGCATCTAACTCAACAGAGAAAAAAGGTAAAACATATGAAGGAGTCAGATCTGGTCAAATCCGCCTTATAGTGACCACATCAAAAATAACATTGCGAAAGAATTCTACCAAATTATTTATAAACAGCCCCCAGAATGTAAACTAAAAATAATTAATAAAAATACAATTAAATTTCCTTCTCCACTTTATCAAACTTAACCAAAACTATAATAAGCTTCAACAATGCGAAGATTTCAATCCCGATAGATAAAGCAAAAAAAATAAAAATAAAATAAAAATAGACAAAGAAATAAAAATAAAATAAAAATAAATATAAGCATTAACCCCCGCCTCCAACATATACACACAACGTCCACCATATCCTTATGTAGCTAGAATGAGTCTGATAGGCTCCCACTTCCGATATGACCCTAAAAATAGGTAGGTCGCTGTTTCCAGACTCTTCAGCTAAGGTTAAAAACTGTTTCCAACTTTTGAATCTAATTTGTACTAATTACCGCTGTTTTCTTATTACAGCTTTGACTTAAAAACTTAAAAACTTGTAACCAAATTTTACCTATCTTGTCTTGCTTTTTGTTCTGTTCTGAAATCTTTGTCAAATATGCTGTTAACCAATATCGTCTTATTACATGGAAAACGGAAAGAAAAATGGTCACCTATGTAAACCCCCAAATTAAAATCTTGAATAATTATCTAAACTCAAATGTAAATTAATAGTAAGCCGACTTCACAAATTGATAAAAGTGAATTATTAGATTTTAATTATGATGTGAAGCTCGAATGATCCAAACTCGAGATATATAATGCCAAAAACATCCACCCATTAATATGGGAGGGGAGATTATCTTGAAAAGCGTCCTGAATTGATAATTGAGCCCCGAAATTTACTAAGTAGATATTAATAAGCCCCTTGTACCCATTCCCCCCAGTTTTTAATAAATAGTAGATAATACAGTGGATGTGTTATCGGCAGCTCCAGTAACTCTCGCTTCTCCTTTTTTGTCCCTCAGTCCTCATGCAAATGAGTGATTTTTCTGACAAATGGTCAAGAAAAAGCTGCTTTAAAGGTTGGTAGTACTTGGTAAACAGTAGTCTGAGATGTCGGAAATTTTTCTGTCTCTATGTCTATCCTTGGGGCCATGTCACAAGGTAAACGTTTCGTCTGGGCTGACGTTATCCGCCTGATAGTCCGGGACCCGAAACTTGGATTAACAACTAAGGAGGCTGTCCTATCAGCAGGCGCAAATTACTGGGACTGCTGTATTGCCATTTGGTGAGTGGACTCTGGACCATGCAGTAGTCTCTGGTGGGGCCTCTCGATGGCATACTAGTGGGTAATTGTTACGGCTTTACCTTTTCATGTGCTACAAAAAAAATCCTGTCTTTTTTTCTCTTACTTTCCCTCTCTGTACTGCTCTAACCAAGTATGCCGACCTGTTCCACAAATCCCAAAACCTCAACATGAAACATCTCCAGAAAAAAAACTCGAATAAACCTAGAAACCCATCTTCCAACCTAGACTCCCTACTACCTTGTCTCCTTCTCCAACATCAAGGGTCTTCGTACCAACCTTCCAGAGGTTGAAACCCAATTACAGGAGACGACATCGGACATATTCTTTCTAAACGAAACTGGAATAGGGCCAACCACTTCCCTAGATGAGTTAATAATTAACGGATACTCTAACTTAACATCTAAATCTGACCCCCAAGAACGCCATGGACATGGAATATGTGCCTACATTAGAGATGGCATCCCATGTGGCAGGGATATCTCTAGAGAAGATCCTAATTTACCTTATATGTGCTTCCGGATTGCACTTGCTTACATCACTGCATTTATATTTGCCCTCTATCGGCCCCACAACAGCGGAGTTATTATCTTTAAGAACATATCTGAGAAAATAGACCACCTCCTGTCTGCACATCCCTCGGCTAACATCCACATCTCTGGTGACTTCAACGTCCATAACGTGGACTGGCTGACCTACTCAAATAAGACGGACGATGAGCAGAGGTTCTGTCATGATTTTGCCATTGCTTATGACCTCACTCAGATTGTTCGCGAGCCCACCCGTGTGCCAGATACTACAGGTCAATATGCAAGCGTCCTAGACCTTTTTCTCTCAACTTCCCCTGAGTTATGTTCATGTTCCGTTCTTTATCCTCTTGGATCCTCCGACTACTCCGTCGTATCAGTTAAGATAAAAATGAAATGTAATAAGCCCCGACGTACCCATCCACCGTACTGTATACCGTTACTCCATGGCTGACTGGGATAGCTTCCGTACATTTATATCTGATCTACCTCTGCATTCCATGTTTAAAAAGGATGTGTCCTCTATAGTATCAGACCTGACCGAATGGTTAATTGTATGCATAGACCGATTCATACCATCTAAAAAATTCCAACAAAAACCTAACAGCCAGCCATGGTCCTCCCCAGAATGTGCTGCTGCCATCGCGCACAGAAATCACTTTTCCCATAGCTACCAACGTAATAGATGCACTGAGACTAAAGCTGCTTTCAGGAACGCCACAAACCACTGTAAAAGAGTAATAAAAAATGCAAGAGAGCTATCTGCTCAATCTGTTAAATCCAATGTAGCTTATCAGCGGTTTGGTTTCCACCAGTTTTGGCCAATAACAAATAGGATCCTGAACAGAAGTGTGCGCGCTATCCCAACCATTATCAACGGACCAGAGGTCATCTCGTCAGCTTCAGACAAGGCCAAACTATTTACCAAGAACTTTGCAGTTAATTCTACCCTATGCGACGAAGGCCATCAACTCCTCATATTTCCTCCTATAACACAGAACACGCTAGGTAACATACAAATACCTGTGCATGAGGTCGCCAAGCTAATCAAGAACCTTTATTCCAGTAAAGCTACTGGCCCTGACGGCATCCCAATTATAGTATTAAAAAGCTTCAACCAGAACTTGCTCCCATACTTACGAAACTGTTTAAACGTTACCTTAAGGAGAAGTTATTTCCAACACCCTGGAAAACCTCATCAGTATGCCCTGTATTTAAGAACCCAGGTGATAAGTCATCTCCCTCTCATTACAGACCAATAAGTCAACTGTGTGTCATGAGTAAGTTGCTGGAATCCATATTAAATAGAGAAATAGTCAACCACCTCAGCAGAAATAATCTTCTTAGTTCCACGCAATATGGTTTCCGTTCTGCAAGATCTACCGCAGATGTGCTAACGGTTATATCTCATAGGATTAGTGAATCTCTTTACAAAGGCTTCCTTTCCAGGGCAATTGCTCTTGACATATCAAAAGCCTTCGACAAGGTATGACATAAAGGCCTACTTCACAAGATCTCCAGCTACGGTATAACTGGAAATATTCTCTCACTCATTAAATCATTTCTCTCTGATAGGCTCATAAGAGTAGTGGTTGATGGACAAAAATCAGAGGCCTGCAGTATTAATGCTGGAGTCCCTCAAGGTCCATCCTGGGCCCAACTCTCTTCCTGATCTACATCAATGACCTCCCTAAACACATACTTAAATCATTCGTTGACATCTATGCTGATGACACGACCATCTACGGCAACACACCAAAGGCTGTAAATGACAAAGCTCTCTCTGATTCTCTCTCCTCTGATCTCGAACGAGTGGTTCACTGGGGGAAGACGTGGCTGGTTACCTTTAATGCATCCAAAACCAAACTCCTATCTTTACATCATATACGCTCTGATCCCCATCTGGCATCAATTGAAATGAATGGCTCTTGTCTAAGAGAAGCCTCATGTTTTGACAAGCTTCTGGGCTTGACCTTCACTCCTGATCTGAAATGGAACACGTACATCAAGTCTGTTGCCAAGGTCGCTGGAAAGATGGTGGGATCCTTCTACCGCTCCTGAAGATATCTCACTACTGATGCAATTCTCTATCTATATAAAAGCCAAGTACGTCCAAGGATGGAATACTGCTGCCATATCTGGGCAGGAGCTGCTAAAAACAGCCTATCCTGCTTTGACAAAGTAAAAAATAGACTTCGTGGCTTACTGAGGGATGCCCTTCTCTCTTCCCTGCAACCTCTCTCCCACAGAAGAGACGTTGCGAACCTGTCTTTGTTGTATCGTTATTTCCATGGCAAATGCTCGTCTGAACTCCAATCTCTGGTCCCCCCTCGCCAATCTTTTACGAAAAAAACCGTGTAGCTGAATCCACTGTCAAAAACTTTCCCAATTCTTTATCGATGCCTAAATCAAAACATAGATTCCATGAACAAAGCTTCTTTCTTAGAACTGCACGCCTATGGAATGTTCCGTCTGCTTGCTTCCCTCCTGACTACAACTTGGATGTCTTCAAGTCCAACGTAACCAAATTCCTGGTGAATCGCCCCCTTAAGTAGACACTTTAAATATCCACAGTAACGTACTGTACTTACAATAACTTTTATCCTTGAGTGGCTTCCGGGCCTTGATAAGTGGTAACCACCTTGTAAAAAAAGAATTGAGAAAAATCAGGAAAAATAAGCACAAGGAAACTCAGGAAAATATAGTAAAAATAGCTGCAATTGCAGACACCCAGATCATGTCCTTTTGAAGAAAGTGTCTAACTTCAGCTATTGCATAAAAATATGTGGTAAAAACTGAAAACAATAGTAAGGTATATTAGCGTTGACAAATGGCCAGTTCAAAGATAGATTCCGTAACCACCTAACATCATTTAAGTAAACATAGGTAATGAAATAAACACTTATAACTGATATAATGACAATAATAACAATAATAGTAGCAATAACGGATGAATAATAGAATCAGTAAAAGTAAGGAGATAAACAACACAGTACTAAGTAAATGGATTAGGGAACTCTGTAGAAATACAACTGAATATAAATTAAAATGGTCAATACTAGCTAGTAAGTATAAACCAAATAAATCGAAACAATGTAACCTTTCTATCTTTATATCATATCACATATTAACATCTAAGGAGTATTTATTAAATAATCGCCCGGATGTAATGCAGGGATGCCTGCATAAGAATAAATTCCTGTTATCTCGCATTAGACCAGAATGAATAAAAACGAATAACAAAAATAATATATATATAAACGCATAACTAAGTAAATATAAATAAGGAAGGGGAGATAAAAGGAGGATTAGATTATAACTTATAATTAATATAGAAAATATAAATCAAATATAAGTTATAAGGGAAACCTTCTGTTGAGATATCAACAAACTTAAGCCGAAGCAAATAATGAGAATACTAAACATAAGGTTAAATTAAACAATTTTAGTAACAGCTAAGGGGATGATGGTAAACTCATAAATAGAGACATTAAAGCACTGATAAAAATCTATGTAGAAACGCAACATAAACATGACAATGCGATAACTAAGAAGTAGGAAAGAGAGCAACGATTAGAGCATATATAAAAAAGGGCGATTTTATCTAAATACGATAGAAAAGTAATGGTAAAAAATACCTAAGCAAACGTATATTAGGAACATTAAATTAAAGTGATATCCTCTGGATGAAATAATTAATGTATATACAACAAAACGGAATGTTCACTATTTGCCAGATAAACTAATACCTTCTAAAAATATTGTAGTTTTAAAACAGAGGATTTTAAAATTATAATATTATACAATAGAGAATAAATGTTGAAAACAAATTTTAGGAAGTAAATGAAATAAGCTGTTTTAGTATTGACAGACAAACAAATAGAAAACACATCCTAATGATAATGTAGTTTAAAAAAGAATAATTTTAATTGAAAATAATACATGATTATTAAAAATTGGAGAAAACAAATTTGAGGAGGTAAATTATATTAAAAAATGTATTAAAAGATTTATTATAAATACGAAAGTACGGCTGAAGGGAAAAATAAATAAATAAACAGATGAAGACCTTACCAACAACGAGAATTACACATTCGACATGTGAGGTATGATTTTGACTGTTTGTGACATGTAAAGATTGTGTGTGAATATGTTTTTTCTCCATAGACTTAAGAGTTTACTACATTCAGAAATACAGTCATAAGATATTTTTACTGTTTGTCGAATATTTTTAGCATAAACAAATTTGTAACATATACTCTTATGAGAAAATAAAAGAACATGTGTTTTCCAAAATTGTGAATAGAACTTTAATATATATATATATATATGTGTATATATATATATATATATATATATATATATATATATATATATATATATATATATATGCTTTGAATATTATTGACCATCAGAAATATGTAGTATATTTTTATTGTATTATATATATTATATTATTATCTATCTTGTCATAACTGTAAAAAAACATTACTCTTGGAATATTTAAAAGAAAATCATAAAAGTACATAAATTCACACACATGCAAACACACACACTCACATACACTAATACACCCATACACACACACACACACATATATATATATATATATATATATATTAGGTTGTCAACAAAGAGATGAAATGCATAAGAAACTTCAACAATAAAACCCGGCATTTGTCAGCAAAAATGCCCAATTCTCTTCTACAACAATGCCTGATTGCACGTTGCTAAACCGACTATACAGAAGTTGAACGAATTGAGATACGAAACTCTGTCTCATTCGATATACTCCTCTTTCACCTACGGACTTCCTACTTTTCCAAGCATCTCGGCATCTTTCTACGTGTAAAATACTTAAAAAACCTAAGTGATATTCAAAACGCCTTCAGCGACTTCATTGTTACCAGAACACAAGATTTTTACGTTACTAGCAAAAATGCACTTGTTTTGCACTGGCAAAAATATGTTTATTCTGATAGTGCTTAGTTTGATCAATAAAGGTTTGTTTGAGCCGAGATATGTTCATCTGAATTTAAAAATTTAAAAACTGCAAGAACGTTCCTGTCAACATTTGTCTTTACATAAGCAGTAATTGGTTGCTACACAGTAATGAACATGTTTCAGTCTTCTAATGTTTAGTAACTAGAGACCTCTTTAGGCAACAAACGCTTATTTACGAAAGCGGAATTACTGTGTAGCAACAAATTACTGTTTATGTAAAGACAAATTGAAAATGTAACTAGCTCTACTTTTGTATTGAGCACTCTTGTATTAACCTCGTTATATTTCATTGGTTACCCTACCTTTGAAAAATAGCAACTTCAAACTATATATATATAATATATATATATATATATATATATATATATATATATATATATATATATATATATATATATAGTATTATAATATTCACTCAAGACGGGGCATGGCGTAAAATGGGTGAAGTGGGTTATATTTAGTCAAATCAAGTATTATGCAAACAGGAAAAATGGATTAAAGCCACTCGTAAAATCTCAGGCAATTCTTATCTTATGTTAAAAGTTTGACAACAGCTATCAGAGATTCCCTAAATTTCAGATTATTTTAAGTGTTTTTATAAAATGTAAGGGTTCATCCTACACTTTTAAAATTCATTTCAGATTTGTATTATATCATTAGACATAAAATTTGTATCATATCATTAGACACAAAATTTGTATATCATTAGACACAAAACCAAATTACATTGAATTTCAGTTTGTTCTCAAGACCCATAAAACTATTGAATTTAAGACATTTTTAATTCATATAATATAAGAGATTTTGATCAAATTCTGAAGAAGGATTCTAGACATAAAGTTTGGTATTTTCATATCTTGACTTCAATAATGGGACACTCTTTAAGCAAAACTGTTTTTCAACGGATTAATTTTACCCGTCCTATGAGAGATGTTCTACAAGAAAAAGTAGGTAGAAGCGACAAACTCGATTTACGTTATTTATAAAGACACAAATAAATAATAGTGAGAGAATGTGTGCCGTTTGGAGAGGAATGATTGAAAAGATAGAAAGCGAGAGTGGGAGAGTAAAAAAGATTGTGTATTTGTGAGTGCGAGAGTGTCGCCATACTTAACGCTTCCCGTTGCTTAATATGTTTCCAAGGTCGCTTTGTTATTGTTAACAAGTGCGCTCAGTACACATTGGGTGAGTGCGCTGACAAAACAGATTTCTAAACAGTTTTGAAAAAAGCAGGAATTTGTTTTAAGCATTCGAAATTTGAAGTAAATGACAGCCTAGATTACATCTTATTATAAATTTTCCTAATGTCTGTGTGTGTGACGCGGGTTATCTCAGCCTACAGGCAATCAACCCAGGCAAGTAAGCTTATGACACAGCAGATGTTTATGTCCATGTTTGGTGTATGAAAATGCAAAAAAAAAAAAAAATTAAAAAAATAACGATTTACTAAACAACTTTTTATTTACTGGATATTTTTCCGGTATTCACCGGAAGTTATTATCTCCCTTAGTAAGTCCGATTTACTGTCAGTCTGTGTGCGCGCGCGTGTGTGTGTGTGTGTGTGTGTGTGTGTGTGACGCGGTTTATCTCAGCCTATCGGCCACCCACTCAGGCAAGTAAGGTACCGAAATGAAGCTTATGGCCCAGCGGATGTTTTAGTGATATTTATATCCATGTTTGGTGTATGGAAATGCAAAAAAAAAAAAAAAAATGCAAAACAATAACGATTTACTAAACAACGTTTTATTTACTGATTATTTTTCCGGTACAAGGACTCAAGTTTGCCTAGCTGGACAAACTAGGGTTCTTGTTGTCAAAACTTCTGCAACTTTTCCTCCGTGCATTTTGACGAGTTTATGATTGCACTGAACGTCATGATCAATAGAAATTAATTCTTGTATATGAAATAAATTATGTATCATATTTAATGAACCACTCCCCTATTACAAGAGTCATCATGAACTAACTTCTATTTTTACTCAATCAATTGAGAATAATGACAAAAATAACTCAGTAAAATGTTAGTGGTGCGTTACCTAATACATATACACCTTTGTTAGAATCAGAAGCAAATGATGATGTTTTTACTTATTGAACACAAACAAAAATCAGCAGTTATATTCACCGCGTACAATGCTAGAACATTTAACTGTTGAAAATTCGCCAGACAATGAAAAGCACAAACACAGCATTTTTTTATCCCTTTTTTTTTGTTTTCTTTCAGATATTCGATCTGATGTTGTACGATACTGTCGATGATTTTGGAGTCTTAGGCCCCTTGAGACACCCACAAAGGATCGTAACGATATTATGTACTCATTAACATACACGATCTATACACTCCCTTTCTCATTAACTCAGCAGTGGCAGCCATGGAAACAAACTTGCATATAGCACCTGTTAAAATGTTCAGTGTCACGTTACATGTGGAATAACTCTTACACTTTTAACATTTTGGGAATTTCTGAACTTTCATTTTCATTATGCATACATTATTTAAATGTAGTTATTCGTACAAATATTTCTTATACTTAATTAACATATCTTATTTTATTTTGAAATTAATTTTATAAAATAGTGAATACATAACATGCAAAAACCCCCCCCCAAAAACGACACTTCACAAATTTTGATGGACCTGACGTCCAATGAACAATAACACATTATTTGCTGAAGAAAAAAGAAAACAATTTCGCTGATTTCAGCAATTAAAAAAAATCGAAGCCCCCATCCCTAGATTTTACTAGGTTTGAATGCATGGGAAACTATCCTCAATTTCATTATACAAGTGTTTGTCAATACTAACATAAGGATACTTTATCATGAAAGTAAACTCTGGACAAATATGGAAAATAACATAGAATCTGAAGCTCAACTAAGATCCTCTGGACATGGTCAATATACTGGCTCATATTAGTGATGGTGATACCTAAAAAAATCAGTACTAAGCTTTCATAGTAATTCATACCAGATGAATTCTCGTTTTAAAATCCGGCCAAATGAAGAAAAACAAAAGACAGATAAACTATAACATTGCTGTTGTAATTAAAGAAAACGAAAAAAAATATTCTCCATTATTTTACTAATTAAAGCTATTAGAAGAATCTCATACGGGCACCTGGATATGTATGTCTCTCATAAAGAAATGAAGTTTTAGCTGCATGAAGATATTATTCTCATATATTATTGGTAAAACATATGTTGTTTCTATTTTAAAATGATTTGCCTGTTTAGGACAGTATTCATGATTGTTGCCTGTCAAATTCACCAAGGAGTGTGTAACGGGAATGTGGGTATGAGATGCGAACACACGCATACAGTTAATGGGTTGTATAAGCTATGTTCTTCCTGTTGCTATTCGTTTAGCTTTTCACCTTCCTTTTAATAAAGTGTCATCTTACATAAATGTGCGAACTCAATGTTTTCAATCTATGAAAATGATTTCCGCTCATTTGAAATAACTCTTTTAAGGAGCCAATATGAGATATCAATTTCTATTAAAAACAGACAAGCAAAAACCAAGAACAAAAGATTGAGCGCAGAATTGAAATAAGGGAGAACGCAGCAAGGCATTTAGCTCAACTTCTTCCCTTAAGAGCCAGGGGGGATGAATACTCATCTCACGTACAAAGTAACAAACGACAGCTCTGCGTAAACACACATGCATACACACTAAGAATCGACAATATATACACGCACGGACGCAGAGTCAAATGAAGTTCATATATACAAGGTGGAACGATAAATTTGTCGCCCTCAAGAAAACAACACTGCAGCCTTATGTAAAAACTTTTATTGAAAAAAATCAATTCAGGTAATTTGATTATGGAGTAGAGATGACAATGGAGCAATCTTTGGCTTCAATCGCCGCCTAGATGCAAGGCCGGAATTGGGAGTATGCCTTTTCCACAAGCTCGGCGAATACTCAGCAGATGGCAGCGATTAGGCTTGCTTTGGTATTGTGCGAGATCATGTGGTTGTTGTTCTTGATGTATGACCAAACCAAGTAGTCCAGCGAGTTCAGATCGGGGAGGAGTGGGAGTGTGAGGAGTGGGAGAGTGAGAGAAGTGTACAAAGCTGTAGCACTTTCGTGTTGATTTTCAAGCCGACTTCGAAGATGTGAGGTGGAATGACGTGGCCCTAACTTGAAACCATACTAAAACCATAGCCCTGCCGGAAATCTTTGTTTTCATCACCCTAAGCACGTCTCTGTTATTCAGGGCAATCCAATGATGCATTTGGAAGGCGCTGACAATTGTCCTGTTGTCATAATTTGGATCGGTAGAGATGATTATTTGTACAGTGGCGCATCTCCGATCTTGCTCGTTGAGCATTTTGTCACTTTCAGGAATGATAGAAGGCTCTTATCGCTCTTGGAACTTGTACACAACTGGCTAAATAGTAGATGATCTGCAACAAAGAAAACCGGGTTTTATCAAACAGAAATTGAATCATATTGTCTTTTCTAGAACGACAATTTTATCATTCCACCCTGTACTGAGATTGATGAAACAACAGCGAGTGGATACACGATGCAACAATGCCTACTAATACATACATATGCCTTCTTCCACAATGCAAACATTCTATAGGTGAATTGTAAACTTAAAAAAAAACGAACATTTTACTCAAAAGAGTTTCTACACAATAGTTTATATGTATCTGTATCGAGACATATGCTTTATTCGTTAACCATGTTTACCTTTCGTTTATTGACAGCATTGTATTGGCAAATTTAGCACTTGTTGATTTGTGACCCATTTTCGTTCATATTTAAATCATTTACTCAAACAATCATTTGTAGCATATCGAAGCCAAAATCTACGCTACATCTACAAACATAATATTCTACAGTCTTGTGCATGTATTTTTCAAAATAAACAATTTATCTATCCATCATTACTGCTTTCGATTTCTGTCTACATTTAATATAGTTTTTCTACCTTATTTTATGAAGTGCTTTAATCGAGAAGTAAACAATCACTGTGTCCAATAGATTGTGTGTCGTGTATAAAATACTATTATGATTTTTCTATTTTTTTCTACATTTTATTGTAAACGCTGTGTAGTTCAACATGGGAAACGTTTTTATAATGTAAACAAGACAACGGTTCGAAATACGTAAACAACATCAATACTTTGAGAGATATCGTCAAAAATCCCTACTGATGTATCGCCCTGGTCACCATCAAATTATTGGCAATTGCAAGTCTGCTCACGCATTCAAAGATGAGATTTTAGGGCTCTTTTATAAACCGTTGCGTATACGCCGTTAGGATAATGAGTTATATCTACCTGATGTCAGGTTCTTAGGATAAACTAGCAGAGAGACCCAATGTTGCTCGGGATTGAATGATGAATGTTTCACACTCCCATATTTTATTGTCATCGAAATCGGTGAAATCGCCCATTTTTTCAATGAAATTGATTGCTACACCGGGAGGAAGCACCAGACGACTTTCCAAAGAAAGGAGGCCATGAATGGTAGACACAATGTTTCATTAGACACCTGTATATTTATTCTCATGCTCCCATCATCAGGTTCGTCATTTATAAATATTACTCTGTATTATTTGGATCATTTCAATTTTTATTGTTATGTTTAACATGTTTAATATGTTTCATATGTTTAATATGTTTCATATGTTTAATATGTTTCATATGTTTAATATGTTTCATATGTTTAATATGTTTCATATGTTTAATATGTTTTAGCCAATGTAAACTTAAATGTTCGTCAGATAGAATGTTCCCACAAATTATAACGTTATGGAAATAGTAGTTGTGAATCTTAGAACCAAGTCATCAAAACAATACAATGCATCTCACTACAAAAAATACTGAAACAATGAACCAATAAATCTGTTCCAGAAATATCTATGCAACCCTGACCAATACAACTGCCTCCACATCAACTTTTATAAATAATATCCTTTTCTTCTCCCCATTTTGGCCTTTCCAGAACTTTTGTAGCGATTAACAATGGTCTCTAAAATTTCTTCCAAAAATGTTCGTCACTCATATGTGAACTTGAAAATTTGAATCTGTCCTTCCAATTTTACTGATCATAAGCGACTTGTATTTTGTAGCATTCAATCTACAGATTTGCTCTGTCATCAAACATTAGACTGCTAAACTTTTACCATGTACCATAGACATGTCACTTATTCTCTTCTCAGGGCTTTTCTCCACATATCTCAAAATATTTCTGTCAGCAACATCAATAATTATTTCTCATAAGGCTAACATAACTCTTATTATGTGAAACGATTGACGATTATCTGATTTTACTTTCTCTTCTTTTTTAAGTTACAACGTGGTTTTATTTTCTCCCATGAATCGCTCTCCTTGTTTTATAGCCTCTTATTAAAAAGACCTGCAGTCGTTATGGGTTATCGACAAAATGAAAAGTAGTAATTCATGGTCCTGTAAAAATGCAAAGCATCAATCAATAAATATCACGTATTTCAATATTTTTCATCTTTGAAAATATTTGGGATCAAACGAAACGTGATTTCTCTCTGTCGTTTAATACATATAAGTGGAGAAATAAAAGCTGACATTTCAAACTGTTATATTATATTTATCTTTCCCTCTGAAATTCATATGTCCTCACTAAATAAAAAAAGTATTCACTCTGTCGTTCAAATATTTTGGAACGGACCAACAATATAAATTTAAATACGTTATTCCTATATGCCGTAACTACTAAACTACTGTATCTCAGACAATGATTGAATAGGCAGGATATGTGGTTTGCAAAATTAGTATGGTGGGGGGGCGTAATATTTGCAAAAGAAGTTCTATATCTGTTATATTCTATTACAAAACAAGCAACTACTAATTAATTCTGACACATTTCATGATGTCACAATCATTTATGATGTAATGATAATAAACACATAAATCTATGCGTAATTTTTAAGTATTACTTTAAGATTACCGAGGTAATTTCATATGATTACGAATAGGAAATATAGTTCGTAAATTAGAGAAAACAAGAGCAGGTTTTTAAAACATTTTCATGAGGGGCACTAGGACATTTGATGTCTAATAACAAAAAATAAAAGTAAAACGCCGTTTTTGAAAATGTATTAAAATTGATGCGAAATATTTTCACGGATCCAGCTAGTATTAATATGAATTTGCGTTTTAAGCAAATCTAGATAATTTGATTTATGATTTCATGAAAGCCATGAAAACGCCCACATTCAGATTTGAACGGAATGATAAGCGTAAAGCGCCCGAAGAAATGACAGATGCACTATTTAAACCTCATTCCAACTGTGACGCGCGCATGAATTATTATCAGATATTTGATCAGATAACACCCATAGAAGAGCAGCGGTATTTAAAATCGCACATTGGCAAATGAGAGGGAAATACCGCGTCATATTTTAACGACCTCTGGACTAGCTTTGATGATATTTCTAAAGTTAATTTACTTTTATTATTAACTAGTGCGGGAACCCAGCCTTGTTCATTCGTAATATAAGCTTACATGTATTTTAATAAATACAGGTTTTGTATTTATTATTACAAACCAATTCCTTATTAAATATTGCATTTAATATATAGTACTGATTTACAAAATTAAAAAAAAATGACTTGGGTGCTACCAGCTAAAATCTAAGCCAAACTATTTAGCGCTCCAGCCGCTTTCCTTACCGTTTGAGCTATCGCGAGATAGATAACTGAGATTTTAAATTGAACCACTTTAATCTACCTTAAGAAGTTGTGCATGTGTACAAGTAATAGAAATATGTCGGTAAGTTGAAATGAACATTTAGCATTTTAACATGCCGACATATTTTTGTGGGCGTTAGTCATCCACCCAAACAAATATTTTACTCGTTATAAACCACCATTTGTGTAATGACTATTTACCACTAATTTCAGTCTTATGGGACCAGTAGTTTAAGAATTTTTTGGTTAAATATTTATACACAGACATACATATATGCAACTACTATTTTATTTATATAAACTTACATATTACGCACTGTTATCTACAATGTAGTTATTATATTCACAATGTTTCGACTTTCCGACCTTCTTCAGATAAATTTTGTTATGATTAGTAATTAATTTTATAGAATAACTCCCATCTCTAATCGAGTGTTTTTTTAATGGTTTTATGATTTCATCTTCTATAAATAACCACTGCTTAAAGAAAACTCTTCTCTAACCATAGCAGGATTCCTACGTCCGAGTGGCAACGGCTTCAACCCCAATTGGGTAGTGTGAGAACATATATATTATCGACTGGATAGACATTTGGTCTACAAAATTGCTCGTTGTATACGTTTTTATATATTGTATCGATTAATTCGATATTCTCTTTTTAATTTTTTTCATCGAAAATTAAAACTACAACCATCAGGTATAATTCATATCAGAATCGCTCTAAACCACTTTTAATCACTCAGCCCTGTTTCAAATACGTTAAAATTAATGACTACAAAATTCCAGATACAAATTAAAAAAAAATTAACAAATGTGATTTGTGCATGTTTGGGATCTACTACTGATATTTTGCCAAATGTGTCAAACGAAAATAAAATGATTGATTGGATGACCAGGAAGTCTTACTGTCCAAATATGTGAAATGTTAATGATTGTTATATAGAAACGTATACAAAAAGCATTAAGACACACAAACGCACATATAGACACACACACTCTTAAACCGGTTTTAATCAGAAATAAAGCCTTGCTGAGAACCAAACTAAGCAGTAATAATAATAATAATAATAATAATAATAATAATAATAATAATAATAATAATAATAATAACATTAATAACAATAATAATAACATTAATAGCAATAATAATAATAATAATAATAGCAATAATAATAATAATAATAATAATAATAATAATAATAATAATAATAGTGCATCAACCTTAGTTGGTATTGTGAAGGGTCAAGAAAGATAGAAGAACTGTATAATGAAAACACTGTCCAGCCTTCTACTGGGTTATTGCGAAGAGTGCTGGAACATCGGAGGGGCTTAATGGTATTACCATTTCAATTAAGAGTACCGTTAAATGATCGTAACCACAGATAATTCAATGTTAAACAGTTGTTGCGATAATGCAACATTATGTGAAAGGTTTTCGAATCAGGTGAAAAGTACTGGAAATCTAAACAGATTTTTGTAACTCAGACTCAAAAGTACACTGCAGGTTAACATCAATGAATAATCTTTGACATAAGACTGAATAATAATAATAATAATAATAATAATAATAATAATAATAATAATAATTATAATAATAATAATAATTATAATAACCACATGTTATTTATGGACGATCTGAAATTAATTGATAAAACAGAAAATGAAATTTACTACTTGATTCAAACTGTAACAGCCGTAGAGTGAAGATATAGAGAATTTGAGATTTCCAAATGTGCAGAAGTTAGTCTTAAACGAGGGGAAGGAGGATCCATGAAAACATAATTTTCCAAATGGTAAATGATTAGGAAGGCCACAAATGGTACATGAATAGGAAGGCCACAAATAGTAAATGATTAGGAAGGCCACAAATAGTAAATGATTAGGAAGGCAACAAATGGAACATTAATAGGAAGGCCACAAATGGTACATGAATAGGAAGGCCACAAATGGTAAATGATTAGGAAGGCCACAAATAGTAAATGATTAGGAAGGCTACAAATAGTAAATGATTAGGAAGGCCACAAACGGTAAATGATTAGGAAAGCCACAAATGGTAAATGATTAGGAAGGCCACAAATGGTACATGAATAGGAAGGCCACAAATGGTAAATGATTAGGAAGGCCACAAATAGTAAATAATTAGGAAGGCCACAAATGGAACATTAATAGGAAGGCCACAAATGGTACATGAATAGGAAGGCCACAAATGGTAGATGATTAGGAAAGCCACAAATGGTAAATGATTAGGAAGGCCACAAATGGTAAATGATTAGGAAGGCCACAAATGGTACATGAATAGGAAGGCCACAAATGGTAAATGATTAGGAAGGCCACAAATGGTACATGAATATGGAGGCCACAAATGATAAATGATTAGGAAGGCCACAAATTGGTAAATAATTATGAAGGCCACAAATGGAACATGATTAGGAAGGCCACAAATGGTAAATGAATAGGAAGACCACAAATGGTAAATGATTAGGAAAGCCACAAATAGTAAATGATTAGGAAGGCCACAAATGGTAAATGATTAGGAAGGCCACAAATAGTAAATGATTAGGAAGGCCACAAATGGTAAATGATTAGGAAGGCCACAAATAGTAAATTATTATGATTAGGAAGGCCACAAATGATAAATGAGTAAGAAGGCCACAAATGGTAATGTATTAGGAAAGCCACAAATGGTAAATGAATAGGAAGGCCACAAATGGTAAATGATTAGGAAGGTCACAAATGGTAAATGATTAGGAAGGCCACAAATAGTAAATGATTAGGAAGGCCACAAACGGTAAATGATTAGGAAAGCCACAAATGGTAAATGATTAGGAAGGCCACAAATGGTAAATGATTAGGAAGGCCACAAATAGTAAATGATTAGGAAGGCCACAAATGGAACATTATTAGGAAGGCCACAAATGGTACATGAATAGGAAGGCCACAAATGGTAAATGAATAGGAAAGCCACAAATGGTAAATGAATAGGAAGGCCACAAATGGTAAATGATTAGGAAGGCCACAAATGGTAAATGATTAGGAAGGCCACAAATGGTGAATGGTTAGGAAGGCCACAAATGGTACATGAATAGGAAGGCCACAAATGGTAAATGATTAGGAAGGCCACAAATGGTGAATGGTTAGGAAGGCCACAAATGGTACATGAATAGGAAGGCCACAAATGGTAAATGATTAAGAAGGCCACAAATGGTAAATGATTAGGAAGGCTACAAATAGTAAATGATTAGGAAGGCCACAAATGGTAAATGATTAGGATGGCCATAAATAGTAAATGATTAGGAAGGCCACAACCGGTAAATGATTAGGAAGGCCACAAACGGTAAATGATTAGGAAGGCCACGAGTACCTGGCAATGAAATAAAAGAGAAGACAAAAGAGGTGTATATAAGAAAACTTATGAAACTGCTCCTTAAATCCGGACTGAATGTTGGCAGCTATCAATTCATGGGCGGTTGTTGTAATTCGATTCAAAGCAAATTTTGTAGGATGAACACAGAAAGAAATGAAAAAGCTCAATAGAAATACACAGAAACTGTTAGTCAAGTGTTGGGCACTTCACCCAAATTCTAATGTACAAGGGGAAAAAGGATAGAAATTGACTGATTGCGATTGAAAACTATGTCGGGGGAGAACTTAAAAGTGTTCACCACTAATTGGCTAACAGTCATCAACACTAGGACAAAACTGGAATTATTACTGCTTAGTTTTCAATGAAAAACAAAAATCCAATTAAAAAGGCCAACTTCTAATTTTTTTCTTCATCATTACAAAAAGGGTTGTCCGTACTTCTTATGTTTTTAAATTATCCAATTAATCTTCAAAATATAAATATACCGACCCATTTAGTTCTATGTTTTCCTATTCAAATCATGTGCCAAATAGTTTCCAGTCGTTTGTGATGAGAATAAAACTTTTTTCTCTATATCTTTTGTATACAAGCAGCGTTGGAATGTATAGACTATGATTTATGAGAGACATAAACTGCATATTCAAAATACCAGTATAAAGTAATGATTTCCCACTGGTCAAGTCAAACCCACTAAAAATGTTTGGAACCAACCAATTGAACGAAAATTAAAGTTTTGGGAAAATATATTCAAAGTATCAAAATTTAATCAAGTTAACGTAAGCAGCCAACCGATTTGTCATATCGAGCACACTAAAATTAAAAGATGTACATAAAATTATGAACATAGGACACGAGTAAAGCTGGGCTGAACTGTTAGAAAAAAAAAACTGTATACTTTATTTTATTATACAATTTCTGCTGATCGTCCCAATGAAAAATTGTTCCTATATATTTATATCCACTTATTCAGGAAACGGTGCAGTTAAAAAAATTATATCATTTGGATTCTTCGGACTATTGTTCTCATCTTGTGTTTATTTTCAAACGTTTCGGTCGATGTAACCTTTTAATTTTGGCGATTATTTAATCCACGGATGGAAAATCCTCTGTTTCCGTCAACCATGATTAGGTAATATGTATTGAGTAATTTAGAATTCTATTTTGAGTGTCGTTCGCACTGAGGATTGCACTTTTAACCTCCAGGAACGTGTAAATTACAACACGTACTTTATCCCCTACGCCACATGGATTAAATAAAGTGCTCTGTTCGAAATTCCGTGCAAATTCACAAGTTCTCCAAACAAATTCCCGAATTTGACAAGATACACCTGGAGAAGGTGCGAATTAAATCGACCGAAACGTTGTGAAAATAACATTCAAGATGAGAACAGTAGTTTGAAGAACCTAAATAATACGAATAATCAATCATCTCCAAAATTCAGAAACGAAATTATTTAAATTTGTCACAATCTAATGTACATTGTGCGTGCGTATAGTTGATACAAAATTTCACATAAAACGTTAAGCCATTGTGATTGTGTGTATCAGCTCGCATTTCTTTTCCCGCCTTTGTGAATATCTCTTTGTAAATTCCCGCGTGTTCAATATCCACTGTAATATGACAAGATCAATCTTGAGAATCTAACAACCCCGTCCCAGGGGACATATTTAGTTCTGGCAATTCTACAATTTGACCGACAAAAGGCCATCGCTACAAACCTGCAACGTCGATTATTCGTTGATTGAACACGTTTCAAGCAGATTTCGACATTATATCTCGCGTGTAACCAATTTCCGGCGTTCTATCATATATTTACATATGTCGTTTGTGTCGGACCCAACTAAATAAAGACCTAACTCGTTGAACAAAACATGCGCCTTGACAAAGAAAACTATCAGTGTTAATCAATTTCTATCCGCAGACAATTTGAAACAATATCACTCGTTTTCATTTAATTTCTCCAAACCTTCTTATAGTATTCCGTGAATATAGACGTTGTATAGTACTTTGCGAATAAAAACACTAAAAGGCAACAGACAACATTAAAACAAATACTTGGTAAATGTTCAGGTAGGGACATTATTTACCGGGATGAAGTTAAGCATAAACTGTATCATACTCGGTTTTAGTGCTTCCAGAAATGATTGTACATCTTAGCTGGTGCATTTACTACTAGTCTCTCTCTTTTATAAACACTTAAAAACAGTCTACAATCTAATAGGTCCAGAACTCTCCGTTAAGGTCCAATCTCTGTCATATAGTCGTAATGTTGCATCTATGCGTCTGTCATACATTACTTTAATGAAATGTGCTCTGATAGCACTTGTGCCCCCTCTACCTAGATTCTTCCGACTGATCCGACAAGCAGAACATCCCACCATTTCACTTTTAGGGTGTTTAGATGTCAGAAAGCCTGAATATTTTCATGTATTTTTCTCTTGGACTGCTTGACTCTCTGTTTCCAGAGAACTTTAAATGTAATGTGAATAGACATCTCGCTGCTCATGTACCCAGAGTCCGTTGTTAGATACAATCCCAAATAGTAGCAACTTACATTCCAAGTTGCATACTTTTGTTTGAAGTGAAAAGAAAAAAGAACGTGCTGAAGTTGTGATAGGAATCTGAAAGTGTTGGTGAGATTCCGGTCGTATTTTACGCTAAAGAATATATATGAATGAATGGAACTCTTTCTGCTTTGGCCACGATTGCGAAGAGATGCATAGCATTCATATTCGACCGAAATACGAAAATAGACATTAACGATAGAACAAGATTATATTAGTTCAATCTTTGTGATAGTATATTCAGGCTATTATTTACCACCCTCCGGGGGAGCGGTCACTGAACTACCTTTCTTCTCAGTCAGAAAATATTGTACTGTGCGAGGAACAAGGATGGGTGGTAGCCATGAACATATAAAGGCACAACACAGAAGTAATGTTTCCATGTCATTCCATTTAGTTGCAGCTTGGAAGCTGAAACGTTTTACAAAAAAAAAAAAAAAAAACGGCCAGAGGTCTAAGTATCCGAATGCCAACTGTTCTAGGATTTTCACCTGAGCACTGTTAGCGGCTTACAGAGTTTGCTTTATATCAATTGTGCTCGTCCATCTGCCTGTCAGAAATCAAAGTTTTATACGATATAGCTCTAAAACTATCACGCTGTCCGAAATTACAATTAATTGATCGTAATTAACTGTCTAATTAGCTTGCCAGATTAAATAAATTAAAATAAACCTATCGTAAAATGTCCAATGCGTTTTCAAAATTTGATAAATTAAAATTAATTAATCGTAATTAACTGTCTCATAACTTTGTAAGATTCAATAAATTATAATTAATTGATCGTAATTAAACGTTTTATGCGTTTGTCAGAATTAAATAAACTATAATTAATTCATCGTAATTAATCGTCTAATTTGTCATATTTAATAAATTATAATTAAGTTATCGAAATAAAACGTCTAATGCGTTTGTCAGAATTAAACTAATTAACATTAATTGATCTTAATAAACGTCTCATATGTTTGTAAGAATATTGACTTATCATAGTTAAATGTCTCCTTAATTTGTCAGAATGTAATCACCTATAATTAATTTATCATAATTAAACCTCTCATTATTTTGTCAAAATTAAAAAAATATATATATAATACACTTATCATGTGTAAATGCCTCATAATTTTGTCAGAATTGAATTAATTATAATTAACTTATCATAATGACACGTCTCATTGGTTTGTAAGAATTGAATTAAATATAGTTAACTTATCGTAATTATAGGTCTCATATGTTTGTCAAAATTAATTAAATCATAACTAATTAATCGTAAATAAACGTCTCATATATTTGTCATAATTTAATAAATCATAATTAATTGATCATTAATAAACGTCTCATATATTTGTCAGAATTTAATAAATCAACATTAATTGATCATTAATAAGCATCTCATATATTTGTCATAATTTCATAAATTATAATTAATTGATCATTAATGAACGTCTTATATATTTGTCAAAATTTAATAAATTATAATTAATTGATCGTATATAAGCGTATTATAAGTTTGTCAGAATTTAGTGGATGTGTCCAAAAATTGTATACGCTTAGAAAGTTTTCGGATTACGTTTATTTTAAATATTTGCTATCGGTGGATGTCGACATATATTACCCACAAGTGTAATTGGTCTAGTACTAGTATATCATATTTAAATTTATTTCTCTTAACATATTTTATAATATTTATTATTAAAATATAGTACACCAAATAATGTTATTTTGCAAGAATAAAATTATTTAAAAAAAATCTTTCGATGTATAACGTCTTTTCAATACACTACTAGCATTTTTCCTGGTTATTATAGTATTATCCACCGAGACAGAAAACATACGTTCATTGTAGTTGACGTGAGTAAAAATGTTGTGTCTAATGCCATGTCTCACGTGAAAATATTTGGTCACATTTTGGTAAATTTATTTTTGTAAATTATTTTTAAAGAAGTTAGAACGCTATAAATAAAAGTAATAACACAATTTATTTAAATATCTAAGACATTAGTCGTTTTACGTATCTTTCAAAAGAAGACATTTTTATACCTATATGTGTGTTTTTCATCTATCCATACGGACTTTACACTCTAGTTTAATTTCATTGGAATAACAGCGACAGAAGACATATACAATTTTCAATACGAGGGGATTCTTTAACAAGAGAACCGTTCATTTAAATAAGGGCATAGACGTTGATAGCTTCAAATAAAGCGCTTGTTTTTAGATGTATTAAAAGTAAGAAACAACTTTTCTCACATGATGATGATAATATAATGATGCGATCAGATTTGGGGAGCTGCAACGTGCTACATTTGGAAGCCTTATGCTTGATTTTCTTTGTTCGTGCAGGCAAACAAGTAAAACTGAAATGGTGTTATTAACACATTGCGACTTCAGAGTATATTGTTAATCCAAATTTATCTTAGCTAAGTTTAATAGATGTTTATAAAAGCTCGCCCGTGACAAAGCAGTTGAGGTTGACGAGTGCATTGGATGAGATAAAAGAAAAAAAATTTCTTTGTTTCTTTGTTGACATGTTTTCATGTTTATCTCCCTCTGTCTTTCTTTCGGAAATGTTTTGCAGCTAGAATCCGAATTTGCAACGATCGGTTGTAAAAATCCAACATAGCCAATTTTTAAACTTTTAATTAGGCGTTTCTGTAGAATCTGAAATGTAAACATGAATCATATATTTTTTGTAAGACACCCGTTTGCGCCTCACGAAAAGTGTTTAAAGTTAAACTTAATGGCCTAGCCAAGATCATAAATTCTCTGGAAAGAATTAATGACAGCTAATGACGCTAAAATCCCGAAAATTGTGGACGGGATCAACTCCTGAATTAAAGGGGACGTGCATATCGTTTATATCCAAGTCAGCTGATAGTAAATACCTCCTAGGACAAGATCCCCTGCAATAGATGTCTTCTGGAGCCGAAAAATTAATTTACTCACCCCCAGCAATCATTGTAATGCTATCTAGGATTGAGAGAAGAATCACTGAGTGTTAGTATCAACCGTATTCCTCAGAATTCTGTCATTACGTAAATGTCAACGAATGATTTAGCAGATCATTAATGAAGAGCAGGAAGAATGTTATTCCCAAATACTTGAGACACGTCGATGTTGATACTTTCTGCTTTTAACCATTACTTTTAAAACATATCCGAGAGAAAAATCGATTATTGCGAATACATTGCCAGGTATATCATAGCTAACATGTTTATGAATTTTTAACTTTACTCTTAGCAGCGTTTTTCCGGATTAAAAGCAATTACAAAGTTTACTACATGTCTGAATACCTTATATACTAAATGACAAATTTGTAGATAAAAAATTCTTTGAGTATATAGATTAAGAAGTGTCCTCACACACGCATTTATAGAAATATATATAGAAATATATTTGAAAATAGAAATGTTATAGAAATTTATAGAAATATATTTTAAAATAAAATATATTTAAAAATTTTTTAAATAAAATATATTAAAAAAAATTGTTCGCCACAAAGAAGGTGTATTGCTACTGATGTGCAAGTAATTATAATAAGGGTCAGATTTATAGGGTTAACACAGGTGGGAATTGGCAGAAAAATCGTTGTTCACATTACATTTCAAATTTTGTATTTTGGTAAGGTTTAGGAAACAGAGCATAGAAAGGGGATTCTAAAAGTAAACTGCCTAAAGCAGAAGCTATTGTAATCGAAATCTGACATCTATCTTTCTTTCTTTCTCTCTCTCTCTCTCTCTCTCTCTCTCTCTCTCTATATATATATATATATATATATATATATATATATACATATATATATGTCATTGAAGTGTTTAACATTGAAAACTATATAAAAAAATAATACATTTTTAAATTTTTAGTCCTTAGTAGAACACTTATTTTGTTAGTAAGTCATTTAATCTCCTGCAATCGCTGATTACGCTTGCTTTATCGAATTCATAATAGTCCTATGTTTTCAAAGATCATCAGTTGTTAACCGTGAAACACTGTTTCTAAGATTTAAAAACAAGACTGTATTTTAAATCATAGATCCTCCAGTAGTGTTTATCAAATAGAACATCCTTTAAAAATTAGAACAAAAAGTTTCGGATATGGGCTTTATTTTTGCACCAAATTAATTAGGTTAACCTATTCATGTTATAAATATATATATATATATATATATATATATATATATATATATATATATATATATATATATATATATATAGCGCATGTAGTTTATTATGTGAAGATACTTGTAAAACAACTAGAAGGATACAACACTTCGGCTATGCGATAGGATACTGCTAGAGCTGAACAAACAGTGAGGTTCAAGAGTATCTTGTTATGTTTCACGAAGTATTCTTAAAAGCTCTTTTTTTGAATAGGGTTTCTAGTTTGGTTTTTGAAGATTTCGGTTTAATATGGTCAATCTCCTCTAACTACTTTAACATGCTAGTATACTTCCCTGACTGCCGTAAGGACTCGGATAGATATATGCACGGGCTTGGAGTCTATATTCATAGCAACTAGGGAGACACGTCTTGAATAGGATGACCAGGTTTTTTTTATGTACTTTCGACTAACCTTTCATCACTGCGTACCCTAATCGATCATGGCTCTGATAGTATAAATGTAGCACTATCCGTAGATAGTAAGAACCAAATATATATGTTTGGTGACTTTAATGTCCACCATAAAAACAGGCTTGGTTTTCAGGTTACATGGATGCAGCTGGGCGCTCTACTTATAGTATCCCTATAGCCTATTACCTCACACAGACAGTAGTGTTTCCAACCCGGCTACCAGATCGTAAACCCCAGCGTGCTTCACTTCTAAACTTATTCCTCACCACAGTACCCGAAGATTGTGTGACTAATACCCACAGTCTACTTGAAAATGCAGGCCACCTAGTAGTATCAGTTGACATCACACTTAAATCCCAACCTCAATTTACTTCAAAAGGGGTGACTGGGAAGCCATTAAAGAACACATCAGAGATGCCCCATGAACCGATATCTTCTCTTACTTCTTGGTGAACAGTGTGTCAATTAGACACCACATGTTCTCATACAAAAGTATTATAGCAAGCCCCACTCACCCTATGGTTCACTCCAGATTGTGCAGCTGCTATTACGCAAAGATAGCATAGATGTCAAAAATCATTGTAAGAGCGACAGCCAAAAGAAAGCGTATTGAAATAATCGGGTAATGTATAGAATCGCAAAAAGATTTAGCATGATTTCTGGAAAATCAATAATAGTATAGTACATAAAGGGCAATCAGTAACTACTCCGTTATTCAACAACCAGAAGATGCGCAGCAACGGAGAAGGCGGAACTGCTTGCCCGGCAATTCGCCTCCAACTCCACCTTAGAACCAACAAACAAGTCCTTCCCAAATTTCCCTATGCAGACCGAAGCCACACTGCATGATGTAAAAATCACTTCTTCTCATGTCCGCGATATCATAGAAAACTAAGAAACCTCCAAGGCGTGTGGGCTTGATCTCATTCCTGCTATACTAATTAAGATATTCTCAGCTGAGCTAGCCCCTGTACTTTTCAAGCCATACAATAAATGCCTTGCTGAATTTTGCTTTCCTAATAGCTGAAAGATGGCCTCTGTGTTACAAGTGTACAAGGAAGTACAGCAGTTTAAATGTAATGTAAACCAACATCTTGGCAATCTTTCTCATGCATGGTTCCAAATAGTACCCCCTTACGTCCAAGTTGCGATATGCCTTGTTAGGGGTGAACGTGAGTAAAAACGTATGCTTCATATCTAGCACTGACATTGCTATTGCAATTCTTTTCTATCCGTTTTTAAGCAACAAATCTGTGTTCAGCAGTGTGCCATGAGGTCCCATCTTCGACAAACAAAGACTCAATTTTATGATTCTACCATTTTAGATTATTAAAAGTGTCCTTTCTAGAATATTTTAAATTGCGAGACAACCAGTCGGCACTTATCAAAGTCATTGTAGTATCATGGTACTTGGGCGCATTCTAATCTCAACTCTTGAGCCATTCCAAAAATATCCATCCTTGTATTTATTTTAGTTTCACATGTTTTCTCATGAGAATCTACACAATAAATGAAAATAAATTCCAATGAGTTTTCCATGTCCGATGAGTAATGGTATCGAAATGGGTCGTGTTTGCTTGCTATCTTGCCTGTATCCTTGGAGAATGGTGATCTCGCAAAGGCCGTCATGCACACAGAATAGCATCACAAAACAATATTCAACGGAGGGAGGCAGAATAATATTTATGACGTCATGGAATATCTAAAAGGGCCGATTGATAATAGTGAAAGGAGAGGGACGAATCTATTACGAAGAGGGGCTAAGGAACAACGAGGAAAGGGAGTGGAAGCGAGAGATAGAAGAGAGAGGTACAAAGAGTTCCAGAGATATAGACAGGAGAAAGATATATACATAAGTAAATAGATGGATAGATAGATACATGATGATTGCAACGTCTTGTCAGACGAGTGCCACTCCCTCAGACATTTAAAATCCATGAGCCCAAATGTCTGAGGGAGTATCTATACAAATATGATGTTACAGAGTCTTAGCTTTGTACGACAGCTAAGTCTCTCTCTCGGTTCAAAATGTTGAGATCCAGCAACAAGCAAGAGCAAGATAGCCAGCAACAAATTAAACTGCAGACCAGCTTAATGCGGGTACTGGTCTTCCGCTTTATGGTTTTTTAAATTAGAGATTTGCTTCTCCTAGAAAGGTTGCCTTCACCACGGCTTACAGGAGCCCTCTCTACCCCAATACACACATACACACACACACAAATATACACGGTGCTAGTTGGCCGTTGACCCAGGAAAGAGTTCATTCGCCCTTTGGAAGGTCTTGTTTTTAATCCTTCAGGGAGACTAGCCGCCCTCCTCACCAAACAAGTCTGGTGGGGGAACCAGTTTAGTCGCCGGTGACCCGACCATGAGGCAGGTAGTACTGGGTTATATGGTACCAGTAGCATATGACATGACCTGACACAAATACATACATATATACATACATACATACATACATACATACATACGGGAACAGCAGAGAAAAATCAGTATTAGCAAGAATAAATATATAAATTACTTGAAAAAAAATACAATATATAAGAATAAATGCCCAATGCCAGTTAGATCATTTAGACCGGACCAGAGCGAGGAGAATAAAAAGTGAACATGGATAAAACTAGACGACTTGGAATCTAGCAAAGATATATATATATATATATATATATATATATATATATGTGTGTGTGTGTGTGTGTGTGTGTGTGTGTGTGTGTGTGTGTATGTTTGTGTGTGTGTGTGTAAATTGCCACATATTGATATATAAATGTCTGGTGTATCAGTTAACTTTTAATAAGTGATTTTTTCTATTGTTAAATATTAGTTCGCATCCAAATACAATTAAAAGGGACAGAACAGAGAATCCCCGAAGGTTAAAAGGTTACATTTGTCCAAACGTTAGAACCAACATAGAGTGGCAAATAGGAAGTGACGTCACATACAATAAAATATTGCTTGCTAACTAACTAATAGAAACTAAGTAAATATGAGAATATAATATGTATGAGTTAAAATATCACGAAAATATAAGAAAATTCGTTCTCCATCCCCATCTTTCTCTCTGGTCAACAATCATAAACTTGCATCAATAAAGGAATATCTGTTCCACAGGAAAAAAATCATGAATATTAATAATTTATGTCTGTCTTTAAGTAAAATAGCAAATGTGTACATTTCGGATATTTAATGGTTTTATATATAAGATGAGCACCAACAACATTTACAACAAAGTGAAACAAAACTATGCAAAACCACCGGATTAACACCTCAGCGAACGTGAAGACGATGAAGTGTATTCAAACTGTGATACAGAAGTAAAATGAAACCAACGATACTATAACATATGATACAAATAATGAGTGTACAGTATTTTTATTTAAAACTAGCAGGAACCGCAAACCGGCGTTGCTCGGTCGAAGCACTCCCCTCTCTTCTCGTAGAAAAATTGAAAGTAAGGTTGTTGTTGTTGTTGTTGTTTATGTTAGTGCCCAACAATCAACCTCCTCATGTTAAGAAAGGTTTTCGGAATAGACACCCCAACCTCCTCATGATAAGAACTACTTTCGCACTGGTGTCCGACAACATTCCCATGTTAAGAACGGCTTCCGGAATGGTCACCGTACACATTCCCATGTTAAGAACAGCTTTCGAAATGGTCACCTAATTTTAATTGTGTGGATGACTGTCAACACATTTGCCACAAATTTAACTTTGATAGTCGCAAATACTATTAACTAGGAAAGAAGTTAGGGGCTGACAGTATCGGTTAGATATAATTAGATTTGATCCTCGCCCATGCATACTAATCTGGTGACTAGTAATATAAAATACATAATACAGGCTTTATATGGAGAACACTACTATATAGATCATGTCCTTAATCAGCGGAAAAAAACGTATAAATCTCATCTTAAAGGAAAGTGTGTGGGTAAAAATCAATCGCCCCCCTCGTAAAAATAGTTGTTGTCGCCCAACCTCTAAGCTCCTCATGGTAAGAACAACTTTCGGATCGGACACTCCAACGTCCTCTGGTCAGTCGCAACAATCCCATATGAGGAACGGCTCTTGTGAGTGGGAAGAGATTCGTTCAAATTTTCATGACGGGATCGTTTTCTCACGTAGATTATTGTTGTCATCTACTTTACTCAGAAAAAGCACCTTAAAGCCACGCACGTGGTGGCAGCGGCAAACATCCACAAGAATTCAAGACACTGAAACCAAACATTAAAAAAGATTCGTCTCGTTTACTAAGATTCGTTCAGTTAGTCATGCCAAAATGTTGGACGCTAAAAACAAACATTTAAATAGTGAAGTTCGTCTCGTTTCAGATTCGTTCATGTAGTTACGTAATATTTTTTGACGCTAAAAACAAACATTAAAAAAGTGATGTTCGTCTTTTTTTTTTTTAGTAAGAGTCGTCCAATTAGTCATGTAATAATTTTGGACGCTAAAAAGCAACATCAAAAAATTTAAGTTGGAAACAAACATTATAAAAAAAAGCTTGTCATGTTTACTAATATTCGGTTTTATAATCTAGGACGGTTACAACGTTAAAACTAACTAACGAACAGTACGTTCAATCAATGTAAACGTTTAAGAAAGAATATTCGTCAACTTATTTCTAAAGCTTTATTACGAATATTTTTTGCTAATTAAAACGTAAATGTGACGGTAAGGTAACGTAAACAGTCGTCGTTAATCTCTCGGGAATGCGGCGATAGGAAAAATTAACAAAATTAGCCAAAGAACAAAATTTGTTTTCTTTCATTTTTTTAGGGCGGCTGAGTATTTTACGCACCATGTCTTAAATTACGCACCATTTCTTAAATTACAAGAAAAGAATCCCCCCCCCCCCAAATTTATTTCAATAGAAATAAAATAAACACGCGCACGTAAAATTGAAAGGAAATTAACTAAATTTATTTAGTTAAAGAAAATTTATTGGTTTAGACTATTCGCAAATAAATGCAATTAACATTAAAAAAAAAAACACGTCCGCACACATGTGTCTCTCTACATAAACAAAACCAAACTAATTCGCACACGCACGTGTGTGTATAATCGAAGCACAAGCGTGTAAAAGTTACTAAATTTATTTAAGTTAAAGAAATTTGATTGGTTTGGACAATTTGGAAATAACTGCGTCATTGCTTAGTGACCATTCGGCCTAGGAATATGTATCCTGCTGAGATGCTCTCCGGTTACATACAAACTACATACATATATAAGGCCATCAACACTACCAACGAGCAGGGGTTTTATTCAAGTCTGCTAACTATTCGGTGCTTTGTCTCTGACGGGATCGTTTTCTCACGTGGATTATTGCTGTCATCTACTTTTCTCAGAAAAAGCACCTTAAAGCCACGCACGTGGTGGCAGCGGAAAACATCCACAAGAATTCATCCTTCGACGATGATACATTCTACAAACGAAAACAGTCGTACTCATTGACTAAGGATACGCAAAAGTTTTCCCGAAAATATTAAGTTAAAAGTACGAGGATTACAAGTCGCGTTATATTGCATGTCGGAAAGTGGACCTTGTATCCTGAAAGAATTACGACGAATACCACATCTTAATTTAAGATTTCAAGTCGCTAAAAAACGACGAAAAGAGACGATTTTCAAAAAAATAACTGATAAGAAAAAAAAACGTAATAAATGAACATCGTACACCTACAAGTCGTCTCTAACTATGAGTAGAGACGGCTTAAGCCAGAAATAAACGCGAGGGATTAAAAACATACGCACCTCCAAGAAAAAAAAGTACTAAATATATTATTCACTTATGCAAACCACGCAGTAAAAAAAAAAAAAAAAAAAAAAAAAAAAAACTTGCTTGCGGGAGTCACGCAGTAAGTTGCGAACAAACATTATATTCAAATCAGAAAACAACGTGAACGTGGTGGATTGTTGTAACGAAGGAACAAACGATATAACACATTCGAATTATAGTCATCAACATCCCCAGAATAAAATGTAAATGTACTTTTATTCTACTTAAAAAGGGAATCATTTGTTCTTTTTCTTGCCAATTTAGAATTTACAGGAATCACGCAGTAAGTGAAAACATATCCTATAAGTTTTTCCTCCAAAACAATTAATCTATTTAAACAAACATGTCAGACCTGGAGGAGACATTCTTCTTCTTCTTCAAAGCAAAAGAACATCTTAAGCAAGCAAAAATCCTGACCTTACCTAGAAGAGAGGACCAACTACAAATAATTACAGACGCATCCACAACTTCTGTTGGCTTAGCAGCATCCCTTTCCATCTTGAGGAGACAAAGCTCATCTCGCAGGTTTATTCAACGCTCGTAAAACATTTAACCAAGCAGGTTGACTAGCTGTGAGTTGGAAGCTCTGGGGATTGCTTCAGGTATCAAGCACTTCAGTCTATATATAATTCAATCGGAACACGTTACCGAAGTGCTCACAGATAGCCGCCCTGTGTACAAGCTTGAGAAACTCCAACGCGGTGCCTTCTCTGCGAGCTCTAGAGTCACAACGTTCTTGGATGTTATCTCTCGATATTCTGTTAAATTATCTCGTATACCAGGGAAAAATAATATATCAAATTATACTAGCCATAACGCTATTCATTGTAAGGAAAAATGCCAAATTTGTAAATTTATCAACGCCCTGGAGACCTCAATAATTAGAGAAATCACTGTAAAAGATATATTAGCTGGTCATTGTCCGATCCCATACATGACTCGTAACGCATGAATCCAGGCTCAACAAGACTGTCCGCACTTACAAGTGTATAGACTATTACGCGATGGCAGAACTCCATATAAGAAAGGTTTAACCACTATTAAAAGGTATTTACAACATTGTAAACTCTCAACCCCGGCAGATGGGTTAATCATAGTGTGGCTACCGAGAAAGAAGGCCGATGCATATGACAGCGTAACGTCACTTCCTAATTAAGTTGTAGGTATAGACAGCTTCCGGTATTCAACCACGTGGTCATGCTAACAGGCATAAAAAATATGGCTACCAATATGTGTTACCGATTGTCCAAAGAAAAAGAAACAATTCTCCATTCGGAAAAAAAGATTATAGTTGCACATTTGGGATAATATTAATTAAAATATCGTAAGTGAATTCGTGTTTTCACTTTTCTTTTTATTGGAGAAAGTCGAATATTTCATTTTATTTATTATTTTTACTGCAAAACAAACACTTTTTGGGTTTGTATTACATAGATTCGAAAAAGTTGTCAAAAAACAAATATATAACAAATGCTATCAAAAGCAAGTTAAATTGCTTTTCTACTAAACTGGATATATGTTTCGTGTTTTTATTCAATGTAACATGTTTATTCAGCTCGAAAAACATTGTTTACCGATGTATTGGAAAATTCAAAATGGCGCCCGACTCTCTCTTTAATACGGTAAGTTCGGGAAAAGGTGTTATAAATAATAAACTAGACAAAATACTATTAAAAAAAACACCGAATATATGTCAACCTATGTCACGGTAATATATATATTGAGCGAGTTTCTAACAGTATTTTCTCTAGTTCTATATTTATAGCACCTTTTCCCAAACTTACCGTGTTAAAGAGAGTCGGCGCCATTTTGAATTTTCAAATACATCGGTAAGCACAGTATGTTTTTCGAGCTGAATAAACATGTTACATTAAATAAAAACACTGAAAACCTATCCAGTTAGGTAGAAAAGTATCTTATCTTGCCTTTGATAACATTTATTTGTTATATATTTGTTTTTTGATAACTTTTTCGAATCTGTGTACAGTAATACAAACCCCAATTTTTATATAATATTTTTCAGTCCATTCTTTTAATAATAAATAAAACTTTTCACTGAGTATTTTCAAATATTTTAAAGTAAGCATTTTTCACGTCAGTTTTTTTTTTTTTACGAATGGTGAATTATCAATATTTTAGCACGGAGCGTAATTCATTTCTTTGAAATATATTTAGAACGTAATTTTCTTTTTTATAGCATTTTAACTGTAAATAATTTACATAAGGAGTTTGTTTTACTGTACGCATATATTCGAAAATTTGTCAAACAAATATATAATAAATAAATGTTATCAAAGGCAAAATAAGTTACAAACATGCCGACATTTTTCTTTTTAAAATATATTGATAAACATTGTATAATTTTCGAAGCGATTACGTTTTAGAGTAAAACCACTAAAAACCTTCCCAGATAGGTAGAAGAGTAACTTATCTTGCCTTTGATAACATTTATTTGTGATATATTTGTTGTTTGACAACTTTTTCGAATCTGTGTACAGTAATACAAACCTAAAAATTAATTTAACCTGAAAATAATATTTAAAATACACGTGCGTACACTGCACAAGCACCCTTATTATCATAATAGTAATAATAATAAAAAAAAAACTGGTGTAGATGACATCGACTGGCGCCACACCACACCAACTAGTTGTGAAGGGTCAGAGAGGATGAAAAGACCGAGGTGAGAGAGTACTGACCAAATCTCCACTGGAAGTGTGCAGTTCAAATCTGGTACCTTGGGGAGGCATTTTGTCACCCAAACCCCAGGAAACACCAATGGCCGATGCCAACGAGAAATCAGTGACAACGGCTGTTGCGATAGCATGTAATCATTTACACAAGTGGTCAAAAGAATCTGGGGAGACTTATCACTTGGTCTCCAAGGAACACCACAGGTTACTGCCAGTGATCAATCACTGATGATGGCTTGTGAGACAACTAATACGTTATACATTTTGATGAAAAACAGGGGAAAATGGACATAGAAGAACAGAAAACCAAAACTTTAAATATAATTTCTGTATTTAAAGTAATAGTTATTTAAATATTTCAACATATAATCTTGTGGAGAAAATCCAGCTTCCTAATAAGGGGCACTCTGGATAGGAACAAAAATAATCTAATTCATGAAAGATTTCTCCTCCACCGACCGAAGACAGAAAAGGTAAAGTGTAGCATCAAAACATACTACACTGATCTTGTTCTGAAGGCCAAAAAATATTTGTTTAACGTTTCTTTGTTTGTTCCCTAAATTCATAATTCAGTTTTATCAGTATTAAATTGTAAATTGCTTTAAAATTACTTAATTTTACATAGATAATGTTTATATTTTATATTGAATAAAGTTCAGTTTAAGTAGTAATCGAACTATATTCCTTTTTCTTTTTAAAATGTTTTATTGCTCGTTTTCAAATGGCCCTCATATAGTACTAACAGTCTGACAAATCTTACCGACATTGCCTGCAGACATTTTTCAGTTAACAGGCTTTCTTCTTACTCTCGGTGGCCGTGATCATAGTCACACGAAGGAAAACAAATGTTAAAGAAACAATTGCACTGTATTTACGTGATAAGTAAATATTAAATAAATTTAAATTTCGTTTTAACAAGGTTAAAAAAAGAAACAATTCTACAGCACAAGAACATTTAAATGACCTTCGTCTAAAAACCCGGAAGAAAAAAAGGTACAATTTTAGAAAAAGCGTCAACTCGAATTAGAAGAAAAAAAATTTTTTTCTTGTAGATTTCGGTGTGCTAAAAAAGAAACTGAAAATCGTATCCGTAGCAAATTAATAGTTTCGGAGATATTAATATTTTTCCAATGGATTATTTTCTTTATAAAATCAGCTATAATGGCGTAAGTCGGCTGGTTTTGACATTGTAACGCTTGTAAAAACGTCAAAGTCAAAATACACTGTCATAAACTACTCCCCTCAATCATTTACATCATTCCATTGCTCTCACTACTTCTATTATCATTCGCCTTTCATTTGTTCTTCAACGTAAAACATTCGTGCAGAGGAAGTGTGCACGCTGACAAGCAAGATGCCAGCAGTATGTAAGCTTCCAATATGAAACACTTTACAGCAGTAAATAAAATTATACGCTAGTTATTAAATTAAAGCAAATAAACTAATACTGTTGCGGGAGCGGGGGTCGATATTTAACATTAAAAAGATTATGGACATGAGTGAAATAGTGAAATCAATATTTCAAAATGAAATTGTTGACAATTGCTTTATTGAAATCAACATTTTATTACATAAACCCTTTGTTTCAGTAAGTCCAATTTAGACTGAACATCAAAATAAATTATTTCGGATCTCAAATCATAATACCAAACAAATCGTCATAAGTCGTAATATAGAATAAATAGGGCAGTTGGGATAATTTCGTTACTTTCAATAAATAAAAGTAAAGTATATTTCATCTATGGCAATAACTGATAATCTTAATGAATACCAAAGGATCAAATTACCGAAATATCTTGGATTAAAACGCCGAATTAAAATTAAATTCTAAACATAAAAACAAAGTATATGGGATTTTATTTCAAAACATTTTTACAAATTAAAACCATCCGGCGGTGATTAAAGAAAAATACCAAAATAGGTTGAAAAGTCACGAGGGATCAGCTAAATATAAAGGCCGAGGCAAAACTACTGAGATAAATATCGACGTCAAAATCGGGGAGATTGTCTATCTATACCAAGATAGGGTGAAAACTAACGCCCGCAGTAGATATATGGTGATGGAAGTTGGAGATCATTATTGTACCGTTCAAAAGTTTACGGATAGACAGTTTATGGGGAAAAGATACAAAGTGAAGAAATGTGATATTATCAAAGTTGAACAACACCCTAACCATTCCACCACCGATCAAAACGGAAGTGAAAATGAAATAAATATCCTTAAATATATCGAACCCAATTCATCATTCAATGAACAATCGGATTCTACTAAACATAGAGACACAAAAAACATGCAAGATGACAGTACAAACTGTATGGACCCGATAGAAGAAAGCCCCCGCCCAGAGTATAATTTCTGATTAAATTAGTGATCTGCGTCGGTCTTCACGAATCCGAAGACCTCCAAGATTTTTAGAAGAGAACTATGTGATCTATAGTAACTCTGATTCGATTCTATTCAGAAATCGTACCCACACAATTGGGGGGGGGGGGCGGGAAAGAAAATGGAGAAAAAAAGGACTCCGTCACTGCTTAGTGACCATTCGGCGCAGGAATATGTATCCCGTTGAGATGCTCTCCGGTTACATACGAACTACATACATATATAAGGCCATCAATGCTACCAACTAGCAGGGGTTTTATTCAAGTCTGTAAACTATTCGGCGCTTTGTCTCTTACGAGATCGTTTTCTCACGTGGATTATTGTTTTCCCAGAAAAGTCACAGCTACACACGCTGAAATTAACAGTAAACAAAATAAAAAGAAAGAAAACGCGCGCACACATATGTGTGTATATACAAAAACAAACTCCCTCGCGCGTGGGTGTGTGTGTAAGCACAAACGTGCGGAAGTTTATGCGGCCTATTATGTTAATGAGAGAGACACACACAAACACACAGCAACTTTTTTTTACGTGTAAGTACATGTGTACTGCGTTGTTGGTGTGTTTAATGCGATAAGAAGCCAGGTTTCTCTTTCGTATGTATTTCATCGGAAGCGGACATGTTGTAGTGCAAGTGACTGCTCGGTTTTGAGGCTGATACCGTTAATCTCGAATGTAGGAATGCTTATATTTCAGCTAATCGGAAAATCGGAAGCCAGTGTAGGGAAACATCATTATT
This sequence comes from Euprymna scolopes, assembly GCF_053919585.1. Taxonomy (NCBI): domain Eukaryota; kingdom Metazoa; phylum Mollusca; class Cephalopoda; order Sepiida; family Sepiolidae; genus Euprymna; species Euprymna scolopes. The sequence goes on from NC_136496.1 coordinate 56,203,057, forward strand.
TCTGTTGATGAAAAGAGGTAAAAGTAGGTGATGTGTAATAAATCAGTAGTCAGTTAATGTTATGTCGGCGTAGGCACAAGAAAGTAAAAAATAGAATAAATTCATGCGGTGGAGGATGGGGTCGTAAGAGGACTTATAGATTAGGGGGTACAATTGCAACTACTTCCTCTGTAGGCTATGACCATCATGATGATGTAGCTCCTAGGAATAGATGTAATGTTTTCATAATAAGAATTAATGAGTCTAAAATTTTCTATAGTTAAATAAGATAATGGCTAATAGAGTAAAATTAAATAAATTTGTATGTGCCATCTGTTGTTGCAAACCTGCGGTATTTTGGTCCAGAGGGAAAACACTGCGCCTCTTTTATTATATATATGGATAGGCAATAAGTAATTATATAATGCTATCTTAATACATAGCTTCCTCATACATGCAAAAGCCAGAAGAAAAGATATTTAACTCGGATATTTCAAAGGAATTAAGAAATTGAGTGTTATGACAAAACTCAGATATGCATTAAATATGTCCTGTGAAAGGTTTTCTATTTGGATTCGGCATGCCAGTGCTCATTTCAGTCGTGAATCCTGTACATCTATTATTATCGAAAAAGTAACATATAGGCGTGATTAAAAGTTAAGATATAACAGCCAAATGAACTAAAAATGATTTCAATTCATTGATCTCAAATATAAGATTATACCAAATAAGTTGACATTTAAAAAGAGCATTGCTTGATTATTATGCGAAGAATTTCGAATTTTAAAATTTTTATCAAGAGATTTGCACTCGCTGACATTTCGGTTATTCTATGTTTTGATATATAAAAAGGAAACAAAAATGATCTTTGTAAGTTGAATTTTTCCTTTTTATTTCAAATGTCAGTTACGTCGTTGTCGTTCTTTCAAATGTAAGTCACGTCTTTGTATTACTAAAATATACCTTTAATTTAATAGATTCACATGAAGACCTAGAACAATGTAATCGGTGTAGAAATCATTTGGCTGTCTAGGTCAAAATGTGGTTACAAGTTTTGACACTGCTAACATGTTAACATGTTTAATTAGACATACATACAAACCCCAAAAATAGCCAAACAATCTTACAAAACACCAAATAAGCTCAAAGAGCCGCCAGAATTGATCAAGGTTTTCTATTGTAGAAATCCAGAAGAATGAACCAATCTGTAACGTTCCAAACATGAAAAAAAAATTAAAAATAACTATTTGATGAATATACCCAATAAACCAAATACAAGAGATATTCAGACAAGTACGAATACGGGATGGTTAAAATCTTCTGAAATTTCAAAAATAGTGGATAACATCTACCATGCAGTAAAATACCTCATCCCCAGAAAAAATAAAAGCTTAAGAAAATTAAAAAAAAGTTATACATAATTATCATTCCATGTATGCATATTAAAATATTATGAAATAATATTTCTCTCTCTCTCTCTTTCTCTCTCTCTGTCACTCACTCTCTCTTTCTCTCCCCCTCTCTCTATATATTCAGTATTTGCCATAACAATACTCAATACGTAAATAAAGTTGATGATAGAAGAATTAAAAAAAAGAACGTAGTTGACAGAGCAAAAACGAGTGAAGAAAGCGCTCGCCACAAAGAGGTAATTCACAGAAACGAGGCACTTGACTAGAGTAGATTTGTTGTAGTAGTATAAACTCTCACATACATAAGCAATATAACTAAGCACTGTTTACTAAGCAAATTTAATAGCTGTACATATGGATTTTATTTCGAATTCCGAAAAAAAAAATGCCGCGCATCATAAATCTATATGGGAATTCATGCAATTCGGAGATTGGAGTTTTACAAGCAAGATTAGGCGTCTTTCATGGTATTTTAGGTGTGTCGCGAGATACTTGCATGAACCAGGTTACATGTTTCGGATTGCACCACTTGAACCAATAATTAAGAGCGAGAATAGAGATTTGTAACTTTGAGCGTAGTGTGATGTGGTGGCCGCTTGGGAAATTAAATCAATAAGAGATTTGCTGTAGAAGTTACATTTTGGAAAATTAAATACAAAAAAGGAACGGAAGAAATAGTGATTAACAATGGTGGAGGTAAGAATCAATAAATACATTTGTGATTGAGTTATTAGGGTAGAGGTTAATATCGGTCATTTTCATCATATAATAAAATGACTGCAGAAATTCCTCTTTAGAAATTTACTTCGTAGCTTTCCAAACACGAACACTACGTAAAATTACACTATGCCCGCATTAGTTGCATATCATTTCTCTATCTTTCCGCATAAATATCTTCCGATTTGAATCGCTACTGCAAATTTGTATTACAGTTCCATCCACAGTCACTCCCTCATGCAAGTACCATTTAAAGGGAGTCGCAAAATTCTTTCCTCTAAATAATTAGTCCTCATCCCGACCCATCTTACACCGGGGGCAAAAACTTCACAGCGAACGATGACCGTTCTTATTTCCTTCGAGGCTTACTAATCCTTATACTTTCGCCACACCTTATAGTATACGGAAACAATGAACAGCCTCTTACTCTACGCCTCATACATTTCCCAGCTATCCGATTGGCCAACTTTATGCATTCCATCATTCCACCAATTCTGTTGTAATAACGACCAGTGGGAAAATATTACGATTTTTAGGTCGACTTCTGTTTTAAATACGCAGTTTTTTTCTATCCATTCCCCTATATTTAACGCCCCATCTTGCGATTCATCTTTTCTTAAAAAAAAAAAAACCCTCCCGCTTTCGATAGGCAAACAAACGTTTACTGTCATTTTTCTTCAAATAAACAAAAACAATTTCTTGAATAAACACTGCGCTTTCACTTAACAATTAACGGATAAATAAATAAATAGATGTTTATGTACATATTTTACTGCGTTATTTTTTTTAATTAGTATTTTTTACTTACATTCAAGCTTTACGATGTCTTTTTCTATTCAATTGTTCCGTACATGTACAGTATAACTACACAACTGCCTTTCCATACATATGTTACTGCAAGGGAACAACGAAGATACTAAAAAGAGCTCTGTTTGTTTCAATAAAAAGCAGGGCAAAGTTGACAGCTGGTGTGGCTGCCCCATAGCCAGCGTTACAATCTTCAAACGAAAAAATTAAAAAAAAAGTAAAAAATTAAACATTCAGTGTAGCAGCAAGTTTTGGGAACATCAACCCGAAAGAACAATTTGAAATGACTTATATACCATATATTACGACCATATAATACCTACAGCCACCTACCTTGAAAATGTTGCTGTCCAACCTGACAGAGTTATATGGAATAAGTCGGATAGAGTGGTAACCTTGGTTGATGTGAGTGTCCCTAATGATGGAGGTCTGAACAGAGCTGAAAGGAAGAAACAGACCAAATATCATGTATGATATGAAAAGAAACTGTAATCTTTGGCAGATATCAATCATACCAGTTATTAAAGGTGCTACAGGGCTTATGAAGAAGTACTTGAAGTTCTACCCTAACTAATATTCCTTGTGAACCAAGTACAAAAGAGAACTAGACAATTGCACTCAAGGGAACAGCAAAGATACTATAAAAAGCTCTCGGTTGGTTTCAATAAAAAGCAGCGCAATGTTGACAACTTGTTTGCCATCCCATACCCAGCGTTATAATCTACAAATAAAGTAACATAAGTGCATAAGTACCAACATATATTCATCCTTTTTGATAAATAAAAAACACAGTACCAAAAAAATATTTATCTTTTATTCGACAAAAAATACGCAACTTTTGTTTATTAAAATTGAGTGCTTTTTTACGACAATACACACCGTACAATAAACAACTTCGACATCCACATGTTAAAAATGTCTTTAGAAATAAACACGCCCAACCTTCACATGTTAGGAATGGCTTTCGAGGTTGGGGGTGTCTATTCCGAAAGCCCTTCTTTACATGAGGAGGTTTGGGGCGTTTATACTACGCTGGGTACTGTCGTAAAAATTACTTAATTATATTACGACAGTGCGCAGCGTAGTATAAACACACACGACCTTCCCATGTTAAGAACGGCTTTTGATGAAGATGTTTATTCCGTAAGCCCTTTTTAACATGGGAAGGTTTAGGGTATATACTACGCTGGTTGCTGTCGTAAATAAATTCCAAAAATTGCAAATTATATATTACAGTAAATAAACAATACAAAGTGCAACATTTTCTTCGAAATATCAATTTATATTCAATAAGTTTACAGCAGATTGTTGTGATTCTTTTTGTGTTTAGTTTTGTTAACCTTGTTTGCTTGCGTTTATTACTTAGCTTGGTTTCATTGTTTTCTGTATACACAATAGTTTACTTATTTTTCTATTATATTATTTATTTATATATCATTTGTTGAAAGACAATTTTTTGAATAAGTACTGTGCTTTCAACCAACTATTTAAGGATAAATAAAAAATAGTTTTTTATGTACTTATGTCACCGGGCTATTTTTTTATATTGGAATTTTTTACTTAGTTAAGTTTTACGATATATTTTTTATTGTTCCGTGAATGTACACTATAATTAAAAAAACACCCTCCACTACCCATGTTATTTCAGCACGGTAACATAACCGCATATCAAAAAATATTTATCCTTTATTGAAAAAAATACACAGTACCAACAATATAATCAGCTTTTATTTAAACATAAGAATACACAGTACACCAAAATATTCATCTTTTATTGAAAAAAAAAACAAATAAAAAAAACACAAAACTTTTTGCTTATTAAAAAAATTAATATTTTCTACGACAGTACCCACACGTTAAAAACGTATTTCGGAATAAACACCTCCAACCTCGATATGTTAGCAACGGCTTTCGAGATTGGGAGTGTTTATTCCGAAAGCCCTTCTTAACATAGAGAGGTTGGGGGCGTTTATAGTACGCTGGTTGCTTTTGTAAATAAATTGCAAAATAAAGTAAATAAACAATATAAAGTGCGACTTTTCTTGAGAAATAAATATATATTTATACTCACTACGTTTACAGCAGATTTTTGTTATTTTCTTTTTATTGTGTTTATATACTTTTTTCACTTTATTTGCTTAGAAATTCGTCCGTGTCTTCTACTTTGCTCGGCTTAATCCGGGGACTGCCGATAGAGCCAGAACCATAATTGTTGGAAAATCCCGAGGATCACGGTAAATTCTGCTAAAGTGCCATACTTTTCCTGTAACTAATATGAAACTAAAAATTGCACGGCAACAAAATTTTTGCTCTAATTATTTTTATTTCTCAATTACTTATATCAGTATGATTACGACTGCTACGCTTGCAGGGTAGCAGCATGTGGGAAAAACACAATACAACAATCGAGACAAACGCTTCATGTACCTAATCTGTTCTGCACAAAGGTAGTTAGCAATTGAAAATGATTGTTAAATGTTGAAAATATTAAATAATCTTTCATGACTCATCTGATAACGCCGAGAAAAGGAGCCTGATAGTTTAAAATATAACTCAAACAAAAGAATGCCAATAAACGAGGTTAAAGGTTATAATTGTCAGTTCAGTATATGGGTGCCTTAAAAATTACGTAAGTGGCGATGTAATATATAAGCAAAACAAGTTATTTAATTGTTGTAATATTATAAAACGACAGATGTGGCTTATTAGGTTCAGTGACTGCATTGTTATCTTTATTAGTATTAATCTTCTCTTTCATTCCTGCACAGAGTATTTTCACGTCATATAAAATGTAAGAGCATGTAATATGTATTTTAGTTTGTAATAGTAATAAATTATATGTATAGATCGCTGATGCAATTTAGTGAGAAGGTGGAAACAATAAGATAAACATTTCGTATAACAAATTCGGATTTGAACGCGTTATTCTACTTTCGAGGATTACGCAACTTCCAGTATACGACAATATAATATTTGATTCAGCACAAGAGATTGTTTTTCTATTTTTTTCTACTGTTGTCTGAGCTAGTAATTATGCTCTAGTATACCTTGGTTAAGTGAGTGTTTAGAACAATGCATGTGCAAATCACTAATATTAGAAATGCGGTCTTAGTTGTGAATGTTGTAATGTCCCAGCTGTTGGAAATATAATACAATGACCAGATTTTACAATTGTAAAAAGTGAATAAAAGTACAATGTTATTTGTTTAATGATTGAAAATTAAAATAATCCCCTAGTAGCAAGTCGTGTTGCATATTCATTTCGTTGGTTCGTTTGGATTGTTACCTGAGATTCCTCATAACTGGTCGCCAGATATTTTATAGATGAGTTTACATTTTTCTTAATTGACGACTGTAAAGCATATTAAAATTATTAATTTATTAACTATACAAGTAATCACAGGTCATCAGTGCCGTCATACGTTCTAGAAAGCCCCAGGGAATAGTTTGTGCGGATAATGTTGCTGATCGATGCAATCTTATATCATTCATCATATATATAATCCACGGTAATTTGAGTTTAAATTATCACAGTATTATTTATACGGTTTTGTAGGGGCATTTTATATTATTTTTTGTTTATTATTATTTAGAGTAAAAGGATTAAATCCTCTAGATTGGTTTAGATCATTAAATAATTTGCTTTTATTTATTGTTAATTTATTGTTAATACTACTTTTTATTTTTCTGTTTTTACTTTTGCATAGCTTTATTATATTATACGACGACATAGTGGTTAACACCAGCTGTTCTATTAACCTTACTAAGCTTATAATTAGAGTTATTAAAAATAATATTATTATTTTTATATCTTGATCAAGCTAGAGCCACGTTTTTGGGTATCTTATTTTTATTCATCAATTCTTTTTACAAATAAGTCACCACTATTCAAAGTCCGGAGGCCACTCGAGGATAAGGGTTAATGAGTGTACAGTGGTCAAATGGAACATGTAGTAGTGATCATTATTAATGGAAATTTGGTAAATTGGATGACTTAAGGGGATGGCTCATCTAGAGTTTGTTTACGTTGGACTTGAAGGTAACCATACTGTTGTCAATTGGAAAGCAGGAAAATGGAACAGAATTCCACATGTATGCAGTTCTAATAAAAATGCTTTGTTCATGGACTCTACTTTTAGGCTAAGGCTTAGATAAAGAGTGGGAGAAATTATTGATAATGTTTTCACAGACGAGTGATTTTCGCGAAAGTCTGCATAGGGGGACCATAGACAGGAGCTCAGACGAGCACTTTCCATGAAAATAACGACAAAGCAGAGACAGTCTCGCAACGGCTCTTCTTTTTAGTAAACATTTATTGATTCTTAGATTATTTAGTTATTTTTTGGAGACACACGAAGCTATACAATTGTAAAACTAAAAGTAAATGGTCAGATTTATTATTTATGTAAAATAAAGTATGTGATTGGGCTCATCTGTATTGTCAACTCAATTTAATGTAACGTTCAAAAATTGACTATACTATGATTGTATCTACAGATATTTTAATCTGTGATAAATAGAGAAGTAGTCAGCTTTCTATTTAGAAATAACATACAATATGGTTTCCTTTCTGCTAGATCTACAACTGATTTGCTAATTATAATATCACACAGGATGAGTGAATCTGTCGACAGTGGCTTTGTTTCTAGAGCAATTCTTCTTGACATAACAAAGGCTTGTGATAGGGTAATAAAGGTCCGCTTCACAAGATTTCCAGCTAAGAAATAGCTGGGAATGTCCTCTCAATTATCAAATCCTTTCTCTGTGATAAGCTTATACTATAGAAATGCGATTTAATGCGACTTGACCGTTTAATACGACTTAACCCCATAATAAATAAAACGGAGTTACTAATCAACCAAAACTTAAACTTTAATTTTAACCTTTTGTTTTAATTGAAATCAATAGTTTTCTTTAGTATATTAAACCAGAACTTTTAAATTACCAACTCTAAACTCTGACTAGTTTCAACCTCTCACAAGCACCAAGTACATTATAAATTTAAACAGTAAAAATATGCACTGTTATATAACATAAACTTATAGACTAACTCTGAAATATTTTTATTTAAATTACCGAGACTTATTTTATATCTTGACTTGTTTTATCTTTTGCTCTTTACACCATATTTTTATTTTTGAAATGTATTATTTTTTATATTTTAATGTGTGAATTTTACTTTAAACACCTTTTTCCACTATTACTTACATTATTAATTAATATGATTATTATTAAAAAATTATCGTCATCAATTATCAAAAATATCACAGTAACTAACATGTTTATCGCATTACCTTTTTTTAAATTATTATTATCACAATTAAATTAGATTATTATATCTAAGCATGGAGATAAATCAATTATATACATTTTGATATTTTATTATTATTGCTATATAACTTTCCAAGCTTCGCGTAGTAAATAAGTAAAAAGGTTATGATGAGAATAAAGTGTGAGGGGAGTGGACAGTGTCGGTGACGAATAGGAATGGAGAAAGCACCAATAAATTATTTATAGTTTCCCCTTTTGATTCTTCCTATTTCGCTTCTTTCTTTCGCTTTTCTTTTCTTTTTTCTCCATTGCGTCTTTTTTTCTTCCTTATCTCTTAACCTATTCACTGAGGTGTGCGGGGATGATAGTGGTGAGCCGGGGATCTACAAGAAGGAAAAATAAGTCGTACATTTTCTGACCACATAAAATTCTAGTCGAATTTAAATCATTTTTATAGCTGAATAATACCGATTAAATTTGAAACGTATTTAGCAGAAATATATCAAATTCACGTTCTTCTACTGTTTAAACCTATATATACTAATATGTTTAAGATTACTATTGTTTCAAGTCTTCCATAAAATTTATCTCTATACTTAACCCCACACCATTTTCTCTATTCTTTCCTATATCTAAACACAGAGTCAAATCCGCACCATATTTAGACCTAGTTACATACAACCAAATCTTATTTTTACACCATTTGATGTAACATCTTGATATTATTATTTAATGGAGAGTGGATGTGTTATCGGCAGCTCCAGTAACTCTCGCTTCTCCTATTTTGTCATCCAGTCCTCATTCAATGAGTGATTTTTCTGACAAAGGGTGAAGAAAAAGCTGCTTAAAGGTCGGTAGTACTTGGTGACCAGTAGTCTGAGATGTCGGAAATTTTTCTGTCTATCTGTCCTTGTGGCCATGTCACTAGTAAGGGTGCTGGAGGTAAACGTTTGTCTGGGCTGACGTTATCCGCCTGATAGTCAGGGACCCGAACCTTGGATTAACCACTAAGGAGGCTGTCCTATCAGCAGATGCAAAGTACTGGGGCTGCTGTATTGCCATTTGGTGAGTGGATCTGGACCATGCAGTAGTCTCTGGTGGGGCCTCTCGATGCCATACTAGTGGGTAATTGTTACGGCTTTACCTTTTCGTGTGCTACAAAAAATACATTTCCTGTCTTTTTCTCTCTTACTTTCCCTCTCTGTACTGCTCTAACCAAGTATGCTGACCTATTCCACAAATCCCCAAACCTCAACATGAAATATCTCCAGAATAAAAACTCGATTAAACCTAGAACCCCATCTTCCAACGTAGACCCCTACTACCAGGTCTCCTTCTCCAACATCAGGGGTCTACGTTCCAACCTTCCAGAGGTTGAAACCCAATTACAGGAGACGAAACCGGACATATTCTTTCTAAGTGAAACTGGAATAGGGCCGACCACTTCCCTAGATGAGTTCATAATTAACGGATACTCAAATTTAACAGCTAAATCTGACCCCCAAGATCGCCATGGGCATGGAATATGTGCCTACATTAAGGATGGCTTCCCGTGTGGCAGGGATATCTCTAGAGAAGATCCTAATTTACCCTATATGTGCTTCAGGGTTGCACTTGCTAACACCACTGCATTTATATTTGCCCTCTATAGGCCCCACAACAGCGGAGTTACTATCTTTAAGAGCATATCTGAGAAAATAGACCACATACTGTCTTCACATCCCTCGGCTAACATCCACATATGTGGTGACTTCAACGTCCATAACGTGGAATGGCTGACCCATTCAAATAAGACAGACGATGAGGGGAGGTTTTGTCATGATTTTGCCATTCATTATGATCTCACTCAGATTGTTCGCGAACCCACCCGTGTGCCCGATACACCCGGTCAATATGCAAGCCTCTTAGACCTTTTTCTCTCAACTTCCCCTGAGCTATGTTCATATTCCATTCATTCTCCTCTAGGATCCTCCGACCACTCCGTCGTATCAGTTAAGATAAAAACGAAATGTAAGAAGCCCCCAGACGTACCCCTCTACCGTACTGTATACCGATACTCTATGGCCGACTGGGATAGCTTCCGTACATTCATATCTGATTTACCTCTGCACTCCATGTTTAAAAAGGAAGTGTCCTCTATAGTATCAGATCTGACCGAATTGTTAATTGCAGGCATAGACCAATTCATACCATCTAAAAATTCCAACAAAAACCTAACAGCCAGCCATGGTTCTCCCCAGAATGTGCTGCTGCTATCGCGCACAGAAATCACTTTTTCCATAGCTACCAACGTAATAGATGCACTGAGACTAAAGCTGCTTTTAGGTCTGCCAGCAACCACTTTAAAAGAGTAATAAAAAATGCAAGAGATCTATATGCTCAGTCTGTTAAATCCAAGGTAGCTGATCAGCGGCTTGGATCCCACCAGTGTTGGCAAATAACAAATAGGATCCTGAACAGAAGTGTGCGCTCTGTCCCAACCATTATCAATGGACCAGAGGTCATCTCGTCAGCGTCAGACAAGGCCAAACTATTTGCCAAGAACTTTGCAGCTAATTCTACCCTATGCGACGAAGGCCATCAACTCCCCATATTTCCTCCTATAACACAGAACAAGCTAGGTAACATACAAATATCCGTAGGTCGCCAAGCTAATAAAGAACCTAGATTCCAGTAAAGCAACTGGCCCTGATGGCATCCCAATTATAGTGTTAAAAAAGCTTCAACCAGAACTTGCTCCCATACTTACGAAACTATTTAAGCGCTGCCTTAAGGAGAAGTGCTTTCCGACTCCCTGGAAGACCTCATCAGTTTGCCCTGTATTTAAGAATTCAGGTGATAAGTCATCTCCCTCTCAATACAGACCAATAAGTCTCCTGTGTGTTATGAGTAAGTTGCTGGAATCCATATTAAATAGAGAAATAGTCAACCACCCCAGCAGGAATAACCTTCTTAGTGACACACAATATGGTTTCCGCTCTGCAAGATCTACCGCAGATGTGCTGAAGGTTATATCCCACAGGATTAGTGAATCTCTTGACAAAGGCTTCCTTTCTAGGGCAATTGCTCTCGACATATCAAAGGCCTTCGACAAGATATGGCATAAGGGTCTACTTCACAAGATTTCCAGCTACGGTATAACTGGAAATGTTTTCTCAATCATTAAATCATTTCTCTCTGATAGTCTCATAAGAGTAGTGGTAGATGGACAAAAATCGGAGGCCTGCAATATAAATGCCGGAGTCCCTCAGGGGTCAATCCTGGGCCCAACTCTCTTCCTGATCTACATCAATGACCTCCCTAAACACATACTTAAATCATTCGTTGACATCTATGCTGATGACACGACCATCTACGGCAACACATCAAAGGCTGTAAATGACAAAGTTCTCTCTGATTCTCTCTCCTCTGATCTCGAGCGCGTGGTTCAGTGGGGGAAGATGTGGCTGGTTACCTTTAATGCATCCAAAACCAAACTGCTATCCTTACATCATCAACGCTCTGATCCCCATCTGGCATCAATTGTGATGGATGGCTCAGGTCTGGGTGAGGCCCCGTGTTTTGACAAGCTTCTGGGTTTGACCTTTACTCCTGATCTGAAATGGAACACGTACATCAAGTCTGTTGCCAAGGTCGCTGGAAAGATGGTGGGATCCTTCTACCGCTCCAGAAGATATCTCACTACTGATGCAATTCTCTATCTATATAAAAGCCAAGTACGTCCAAGGATGGAATACTGTTGCCATATCTGGGCAGGAGCTGCTAAAGACAGCCTATCCTGCCTTGACAGAGTACAAAATAGACTTCGTGGCTTAGTGGGGGATGCCCTTTTCTCTACCCTGCAACCTCTCTCCCACAGAAGAGACGTTGCGAGCCTGTCCTTATTTTATCGTTATTTCCATGGCAGATGCTCGTCTGAACTCCAATCTCTGGTCCCCCCTCGCCAATCTTTCACGAAAAACATCCGTCTAGCTGAATCCACTTTGAAAAATTTCCCCCACTCTATATCTGTGCCTAAATCAAAACGCAGATTCCATGAACAAAGCTTCTTTCTTAGAACTGCACGCCTGTGGAACTCTGTTCCGTCTGCCTGCTTCCCTCCGGACTACAACTTGGATGTCTTCAAGTCCAATGTTAACAAATTCCTAATGAACCGCCCCCTTAAGTAAACATTTCAGCAAATCTCCTCACTAACGTAATGTACTTGCAATAACCCTTATCCCTGAGTGGCTTCCGGGCCTTGATAAGTGGTGATCACTGTGTAAAAAAAAAAAATTAACTTCCTATGACGAGAAAGACCTGCTATTTTTTATCGCAAACTTTTCTTTCGTATAAGCTGTATCGCATGAAGAGGTCTCTAGTTTTTAGTAACTAGCTGATCGATATATGCTCATAACTGTGTAGCAGCATATTACTGCTCATGTAAAAACAAATAAAGAATATACCCTGCTCTACTTCAGTATTGAGCACTCTTGTATTAACCTCGTAATTATATATAAGTATTACTATAATAATTACTAACATTATTTTAATACTTAGAGACACTAGTGTTTTATCCATCTGGAAATCATAAGTGCACACATTTACGATTACAACCGATCGCTTTATTCAAATCAGGCCATGAAGCCATCTCTGACTCCATTAGCAAGAAACGAATCACACGACTAAGGTTAATCGCGACAGATACAGTTGAAATTAACATTTATATTAATATCCAGACGACTACAGTTATCTTATGGTTATAACATCATGACTTCAACCAGAACTAGCGCCCATCCTTACAAAACCGTTAAAACGTTGTCTTAAGGAGAATTGCTCCCCATCATGCTGGAAAATCTCTTCAGTATGACCTGTATTTAAGAATTCAAGTGATCGCTCATCTCCCTCCCAGTACAGGCCAATAAGTCTCATGTGCGTCATGGGTTAGTTGCTGGAATCTGTGTTAAATAGAGAAGTAATCAACCACCTCAGCAAAAATAACCTTCTTAGTGACACGCAATATGGTTTCCGTTCTGCTAGATCTACTTATTATGAAAAAAATTATCTCATCCGAGACAGGTTATGCCAATAATTCGAATTTTAAACGTATTTTTTCGATTTTTATCATTATCATAGTATTTTCCCGCCTATTTACGTTCTCGGGGAGATAACTCTATTTTGTCAATATTTATTTGATTATTGTCAATTTATCGAAATTCCATTCATTCATGTTTTAATTTTTACTTTAGTATTTATTAATCACCTTTGCTTAATTTTAAGCTTCTATTTTTAACATTATCTTCTTTATAAGAATCCCAGTTCTTCTCCCTTAGTTTTCTTCAATTTTATATTTTGATTAAATCTATTTTAATCCACCATAATCCGTTTGCTTCCATGTCTTGCAGTTACTTAATGTTAGATTTTTTTTTATTTCTGTGTTATTGGTATTACTTGGGAGTTAGTTTATTAACAATAATGATTATTAAATTTAAATTTACTCCTATTTCCCTATTAAGGTTATAATTAGTTTAGTTTCTATATGTTAAGTTGATGATCTAATAATTTATTTATTTATTATATCATTTAAAAATTTTATTAAATTTAACATGCCCTTCCACACTTACATTTCATTCTCCACATATTCTGTAATTTTTAAAATTTATTTTAATCAGGTTTTAGGCGTGATAACAGGAATTTATTAATATCTTCTTCCAAATTTGTTTCACTTTTCTGGTCTAGTTTTAAATGATACAACATAGTTTCATTATATGTCCTTAAAAACATTCAGTTCCCCCTTAGGTATAGCTTTTTACTATTATCCACCTTAACTTCACATTTGTATATAATTTAATAAATTAAGCAATTTCCCACCAGGAATAATAATAGGACTGAATCGGGTGAACTAAATTTTGAGATGAAATGTTACTGTAGAATATCCAACGAAAGGTTATCCATTTCTTGGATATTCTACAGTAACATTTAATCTCAAAATTTAGTTCACCCGATTCAGTCCTATTATTATTCACAATTTTGTTTATTTTACCATTGTTAGAACCTATTATAGTATTATCTAGATTAACAGCGGATGAGAATGGAAGTTTAACCTATGGCAATGTAAAAGACGAGGATATATAAAGAATAAAAATACGGTATAAAACTACTACTACTACTACTACTACTACTACTACTACTACTACTACTAATAATAATAATAAAAAGAATGAAATTAAAAATAATGAAGAAGCATATAATAATAATAATGATGCCATTAAGAATAAGGGAAATAGACAACAAACAAGTCTGGTTTAAACTTCCTTTCAGGTCGGTATGAAGCTGAGTCGGGGTGGATGTCCCCTGGTAAGAATCTTATGACTCTAGGTCAGCGCTTCACCCTACGTTGTCCGTAACACAATATAGAAATAAAAATAAAATAATGACAAGTAAAGTATCGTCCACGATTTGTGACCTATTTGACACGTTGTCTGAGGTTTTCATTAGCACATTTTGTTCCGAACGATTCAAACTCAAAGCAAGAATGACACAACGCTAAAATCTAATAAAACGAATTTTATTCAACATCCTTAAATTTAATATCACACCGTAATATGGTGACAAACAAAAAAAATAATATAAGAGAAAATGTATATACCATTTCCATTATGATATGACAGTTCGGCCAAGGACAAGGAGTGGGGATATCGGGATGGGGAAATCATAATAGTCACTTAACTTTATCCAATTGGACTTTCGTGTTTCATAATGTCTCCGCAAAGTTCATCATTCGCGAGATTTTTCCTGTTTGGTTACTTCTTGGATGGGGACGCCAGTCGACATGACGATATTTTTTCTCGTTGCAACCCTCTTTTTATTCATCTTTAATGTCTTCGCCGTGAACTTTCCATGATGTCCATTCTCGGTCGAAAGAATTCAACTCCTGTTTATTTCAGGGAAATCTGTTTACGCTGCGCTTTGGGCATGCCTAAGAATCACCGGCTCATAGCGAATTTTTGTTATTTTTTTATGATTCATTATTCGCTCAAACGTAAATAAAACAACCTGTCCATTTGACAACGTTCACTGCTCTCCGCAGTCTCTTTTTCTGTTCTTTCTCTTTTTTCTTGCCTTTCAATATTTTCATACGAACGCTATCGTTTATCAATGGTTAAAAAACGCTCAGTTCAAAACTGCTTTCTCTACTCGTCCGCGTCGACTTTCACTTTTTCTTTCTCTCCCTTTCATCAGTTTCGCTGATAGTGGGCTCTCGCGCGCATTGCATTTTCAGAGGGAGGGCGGGAGGGGGATGTGTGTGTACGCCTCGAACGCTAGTACGTTATTTGTTTGTTATTATTATATATATATTTATTTGCATTGAATTTAAATTCACGCTCGCCGAAGGCAAGGGGGTGCATGCTTTTATATTAATTTGAATTTAAATTCATCGTTCGCCGTAGGCGTTCCCTAAGAGATAAAAACAAAATATTTCTTATTCTGTTATGATTATTTCTTAATTTATCAACCGATATCAGCCAGCCTCTCTACCAATATAACACCTCTAAGCATAACAGAAGAAAAAAATTCCTTATTCTCTCTTTTTTAAATCTGATTCGTGCATTTTTTATTTATTTATTTGTTTATTTATTTAGTTATTTCTTAATCATGTTTTCTCGATAGGGCATCTGTTACCACATTGTTCTTGCCGCTAATGTGCATGATATCTAAATTAAATTCCTGCAGTACAAGGCTCCAAGACATTAATCTTCTATTCTTGTTCTTCATCCTATTCACGTAGACCAACGGATTATGGTCAGTAAATACTGAGGTTGGAGTAGGCGCTGAGGTCACGTATATCTCAAAGTGAAGAAGGCTTGATATTAGTGCTAATGCTTCCTTCTCTATCGTTGAATAGGATTTCTGGAATCCATTAAACTTTTTTGAATAGAGACTAACTGGATGAAGCTGCTCGTCTTCCCCCGGTTGCAATAGCACTGCTCCGATGCCTTTATCACTGGCATCTACGGCTAAGTTAAAGGGTTGACTGAATGAAGGAGTTTTCAGTATTGGTTCTGTACTCAACGCTCGTTTTATGGTTTCGAATGCTTCCTTGCATTCCACTGACCATCTGAATTTACTGTGCTTTTTCAATAGTTCCGTCAGAGGCTCGGCGATGTTCGCAAAATCCCTACAAAACTTCCTGTAGTATCCGGGCATACCTAAGAATCGCCTTAGGCTCCGAACATTTTTCGGTGCTGGGTATGTTTCGATCTCTTGGATTTTGGCCTTTAGTGGGGTAATTCTCCCGTGTCCTACCACGTGCCCTAGGTATTTTACCTCGGCCTGACAGAATTCGCTTTTCGCTAGATTTATGGTTAGCCTGGCTGATCGCAGTCTTTGGAATACTTTCCTTATTGTTTCGACACACTCTGCCAGCGTGTCGTTATAGATCATTATGTTGTCTATGTAGGCATCTACATTTGATATCCCAGCGAGACACGCATTCATTATTCTTACAAACGTGGCCTGTGAGTTCCTCATGCCAAAGGGCATCACTCGGTATTGATATGTTCCCTCAGGGATAACGAATGCCGATATTTGTTTGACTCGTTCTGTTAGGGGCGCCGCCCAATACCCCTTCAAGAGATCGCATTTGGTGATATATTTTGCTCGCCTTATTTTATCTATACAGCCGTCCATTCTGGGAATAGGATATGAGTCGGCCTTGGTGAGCGCGTTTACTTTTCGATAATCAGTGCAAAATCGCATTGTCCCATCAGGCTTGTCCACTAGCACGCACGGTGACGCCCACTCACTCTGACTGGATTCTATTATCCCATGATATAACATATAGTCTATCTCTTCCTTTAGAACTGCTAGTTTTCTCGGACTTAGGTGAAATGGGTGTTGTCTAATCGGTTTCTCCTCTTTTAGTTCTACATCGTGCAGTGCTACATTCGTGCACCTGGGCGCATCTGAGAATAAGTCTCTGTACTCAGAGAGTATTGTTTTTAAACTCTGCCTTTCCTTCGAAGGTAGGTGGGAAAATTTGGCATCTAAATTTCCCAAGACCGCTGAGTTGTTTAACTTCCTAGGTGGGTCCTTGGCCACACCGGCTTCCCCCTCAGCGCTGGTCAGTTCCAGTTGTCCCTGGATACGTGGTGCCATTAGCACCGCTTTCTCTTCCGTCCTTCTAAAATACTTTCGCATCATATTAACATGACATACTTGCGTCTTCTTTCTACGTTCTGGGGTATCTATTAGGTAGTTAAGGGAGCTAATCATTTTGGCTACTGTATAGGGTCCCTGGTATCTGGCCTTAAATGGCTGACCGTTTAGGGGTAACAGTAGTAGGACTTCCTCCCCTTCTTTGAATTCTCTTTCTATCGTTTTCTTGTCATATGCGGCTTTCATGGTGTTCTGACTATTCTCTAGGTGATCTCTGGCTAACTCTCGCGCTTCTGACAGGGTTTGTCGCATTTTAGCCACATATTCCGACATATTGTTCGGCATGGGCTCATCATTTACCCATCGTTCTTTTATTAGTTTTAGTGACCCACGTAAAGGTAGCCAAAAACTAGCTCGAATGGGCTGAACCCCAGTGATTCCTGTACTGCTTCACGCGCCGCAAACAACACAAAGGAGATACCTCTGTCTCACTCATCATCATGTTCCACACAATATGCTTTTAGCATAGTTTTGAGTGTGGCGTGAAAGCGTTCCAGCGCTCCCTGGGACTGCGGGTGATATGCGCTGGATCTGACGTGCGTGACTCCCAATTGTGCCGCCTTATGCCTGAAGATCTTTGACATGAAATTAGACCCTTGGTCGGTCTGGATTGTTTTTGGTAATCCCACCTTTGTAAAGAAAGTTATCAGGGTGTCTATTATCTTTTTCGCCGATATATTCCACAATGGGATCGCTTCAGGGAATCTGGTGGACGCACACATTATAGTCATTATATATTTATGGCCGGCTTTAGTTTTAGGCAACGGTCCCACACAGTCGACAATCACTCGACCGAAAGGTTCCTCCGCTGCTGGTATTGGTTGGAGTGGCGCCAGAGGAATCTTCTGGTTGGGTTTTCCTGTCACTTGGCATATCTTGCATGTTTGACAGAACGTTTTCACGTCCCCCATGATTCCTGACCAATAGAAGTGTCTCGTGAGCTTTTCGTGCGTCTTAGTGACACCCAAGTGACCCGCCAATGATATCTCGTGTGAAACTTCTAGCACTCCCTCCCGGTACGCTTTCGACACCATCACTTGCTCGCGCACGCTCCGGTCTATCCCTTCCGTCACACTGGGAGGATTCCACCTTCTCATTAATACGCCGGTATTGAGGAAGTATTGTCCTGCCCTGCCATCGGATTCTTCATTTCCAATCCGCCCAAACAGGGGTTTCAAATCAACATCATTTCGTTGTTCCTTAATTAGTTCATGTCGCGGTATTAATAGATTGGATCGCAGCCCTATCTCTTCTTTTGTTTGGCCCTTCCTTTCTAGTGACCTAGTAGTAGATTTCTCCCTCTCTTTCTTCTTCCCCCTCGTCGTTACAATTGCCGATGCCTTATCTTCTGATGCCTTGAGTTCCTCCATGGATTCAGGCTTCATTTGGCTCGAGGGTTTTATTCGGCTTTTGGCAATGTCGTTACCTTATATCATCGCTACACCTTTGGAGCTACACCAACGGTTGATGAGTGCTTCTTTTCGATTTGCAAATTCTATATAGGCCTGGCCTTCACTCACCCTTAACACCCTGAATTTTTGTTGGTATCCTCTTGGGACTAGTTTGTACGCCTTTAAAATCGCCGCTTTGACGGTTTCATAATTTGCGCAGTCCTCTGCTGGGAGCGCCGCGTACGACCTTTGTGCTTTCCCATACAGCGTTGTTTGTAGTAGCATGGTCCAGCATTCCTTCGGTCAGCCCATATTAAGAGCTGTCCTTTCAAAGTGGGCGAAGTACTCGTCCACTTCAGTTTCGACGAATTTAGGGATCAGCCTAACGTGTTTCGTCACGTCGAAGCTATTCAGTCTATTCTCGTTTGTTTGGTGCCTTATGGTTAGCTCACTCATCCGCGTTTTTGTTCAATCCTGGATTTCTCTATCTCCATCCTAGCTAATATTTTTGCCTTCTCTAATTCTACTTCGGCTGGAGTCATAGTTACCATTTCTGCTGGCAGTTCCTCCAGCGTTTCCTGCTCAAACACCCCATTATCTACCATATGTTCTGTGATAATTCTAACTAGTGTAGTTTTTCTCATTGCACCCTCTACTTTTAAATCCAACCTTTTCCGTACTTTTATTAACTCTTCTTTCTTGAGTTTACCAAGACTATTCGGGGATGGGTCTTTTAGAAAACTTTTTATGCTCGCCATCTTGCCTTGTGAATCTTTCAGGGATTTCTTTTTTTTTATATGAGCTAATGGAAAATCCAACAGCGCGCCCCCATTTTATGTTACGGGTCGGTATGAAGCTGAGTCGGGGTGGATGTCCCCTGGTCAGAATATTATGACTCTAGGTCACCCTACGTTGTCCATAACACAATATAAAAATAAAAATATAAAAATAAAAATAAAATAATGACAAGTAAAGTATCGTCCACGATTTGCGACCTATTTGACACGTTGTCTGAGGTTCTCATTAGCACATTTTGTTCCAAACGATTCAAACTCAAAGCAAGAATGACACAACGCTAAAATCTAATAAAACGAATTTTATTCAACATCCTTAAATTTAATATCACACCGTAATATGGTGACAAACAAAAAAAATAATATAAGAGAAAATGTATATACCATTTCCATTATGGTATGACAGTTCGGCCAAGGACAAGGAGTGGGGATATCGGGATGGGGAAATCATAATAGTCACTTAACTTTATCCAATTGGACTTTCGTGTTTCATAATGTCTCCGCAAAGTTCATCATTCGCGAGATTTTTCCTGTTTGGTTACTTCTTGGATGGGGACGCCAGTCGACATGACGATATTTTTTCTCGTTGCAACCCTCTTTTTATTCATCTTTAATGTCTTCGCCGTGAACTTTCCATGATGTCCATTCTCGGTCGAAAGAATTCAACTCCTGTTTATTTCAGGGAAATCTGTTTACGCTGCGCTTTGGGCATGCCTAAGCATCATCGGCTCATAGCGAATTTTTGTTATTTTTTTATGATTCATTATTCGCTCAATCGTAAATAAAACAACCGGTCCATTTGACAACGTTCACTGCTCTCCGCAGTCTCTTTTTCTGTTCTTTCTCTTTTTTCTTGCCTTTCAATATTTTCATACGAACGCTATCGTTTATCACCGTTAAAAAAACGCTCAATTCAAAAACTGCTTTCTCTACTCGTCCGCGTCGACTTTCACTTTTTCTTTCTCTCCCTTTCATCAGTTTCGCTGATAGTGGGCTCTCTCGCGCATTGCATTTTCAGAGGGAGGGAGGTGTGTGTGTGTACGCCTCGAACGCTAGTGCGTTATTTGTTTGTTATTATTATTTATTTATTTATTTATTTGTATTGAATTTATATTCACGCTCGCCGAATGCAAGGGGGGTGCATGCTTTTATATTAATTTGAATTTAAATTCATCGTTCGCCGTAGGCGTTCCCTAAGAGATAAAAACAAACTATTTCTTATTCCGTTATGATTATTTCCTAATTTATCAACCGATATCAACCAGCCTCTCTACCAATATAGCAACATATACAAAATAATATCCCTAAAGAGGTTTACAAAATAAATGATAAGAACTTTCCCAAAAATATATTATGTAAAATAATTACTAAGAACACAGTTAGACTTACATACCCAATTGCTGCCAATCTAGATAATACTTTATTGATATATGAACATTATCGGAATTTTCAAACAGTACGGATTTTAAAAAATGTCATTCTACCGCAGATATTTTAACAGTCGTCCCTAAACACATATGCCATGCACTGAATAAGGCGGGTGAATCCAGGGCTGTTACCCTCCATATATCCAAAGCCTTTTACAAAATCTGGCATGAAGGGCTGCTAATGAAAATCAAATCATATGGTATTACTGGACGAATACTAAATATAATTAGATCCTTCTTAGACAGTAGGATCATCCAAGTTGTCATTGATGGACGTTCATCCAACAACATAACATTAATGCGGGAGTGTCTCAGAGGTTGATCCTTGGACAGCTAATATTCCTAGTATTCATCAATGACCTCCCCGATTTACTGAGTCCGAGATGGGTATATTTGCTGATGATACAACGCTCTATAACATGAATAATGAAAGCAAAAATCTATACAAGACAACGGCTGACTCATTAGAAAATGATCACCAGACCGTAGTTTAATAGGGACGTTAATATGGTGACATTTAATGCTAGTAAGACTAAGCTGCTCTCTTTTAACAATTACAAGAAACCTCTCCAAGTGGTCGCAAATCGTTATATGCGTTACGTCTAATTCAGAAGAAATTTCTCGAACAGTTGTGCATGAATTGGCTTCGACTAAAACTCTTAATTAATAGTGGGTGACCACTACGCTCATCATCTTCAAGACTTCGTCACGGTCACGAAATTTCTCAAACCACCTTTGTGCGGTGCCCTCAGTAGTTGTTCCTGGGTCAAGCACTTCATTTATTTGATAGCTGTTTTAGTAGCTTTTCGGACTAATTTGAATTGAAATAAGAAAAGTCTGTGTATTTGCTTTTTCATCTTGTATTCAACGTGCTAAGGTAAGACATAGTTGTTTTAAAACGAATGTAATTAAAACGATTAGACAGAGCGAAAAACAACCCTTTTAAAATGATATACAAATATCGTTTGAAGAACAGTATCGTACATTTAAATAACCCGAAGCTTAGATATTATAATTACCTGAAAACACTTATTCTTTTATTGCGATATTTTGGCATTTTTCAGTTATGTATGTTTTAATATCGGCACTTAAGAATAAGTAACCTGAACATATACGCGAGCTTTGTCGATAATTATCTAAGTGAAACAGAAGCAATAACTAAATAATATAAAAAGAAAACAAAGACAGCAAGGAAAATAACAATGTAGGCTAATTACGCATCCTTTTGTTTTATAGGATTCCCTTTGAAGTTTCACACATTTATACACGGAATCGTTGTGATTTTCAAAGAGGCTTAAATAACTCATTATGGATTATAATCGACTTCCTTCGTTTTAATTTCGTAACATTTTTGTTACGTAAGTTAAATAATGATATGGGTAGAGATAGGCTTCTTAAGAAGTGAATCATTGAAAGCGGCCAAGCATTTTTCAGCATTTAAACTGATGATAATGATGGTGATGATGAACGATGGTCGCTATTGATAAAACAATGTGCTTACCAGTGGAAGTTTTTTACGTTGTATGCTCTTCTAAGATGACAACGTGTTCAATGCAACAACATACTTTCAACTAGACCATTACAGTAGGGTATATTTTCTCCAACAATATCGTTTTAAATACCGAACTCGGGAAGAATGTGCTCGTTACCGGAACTTTGTATTGTAGTATATTTTCCCCACACAACATCATTTTCAATGATATTAAAACTTCAAGCGCTAAAATGCTTGCAACAACCTCTATTAGCTTATTGGTCTATTATGGATGAAAAATAACGCCGTTCACACGTGATCCTCATAAACATTCTTGTCCCGGCGTGCAGCACGTTAAGCTTAGATAAGCTTTTTTATGATGGTGATAAAGTATGTCAAGATTATTTCCACTACTTGATTCAAGTTATTACTCATACAATGCACCATCTATGTATTTGGACAAATTGAACTATAAATCCATCCAAATCATTTCTAACCGTCATATTCTTTAAGTGCGCTATGGAGTACGGGTTGTGTGCGATTAAACATCATTAACTTACTCGGTGTCTCTTTGAGATGTATTTTCGATGATAATGTAATGGTATAATAATAATAATAATAATAATAATAATAATAATAATAATAATAATAATAATACCTATTCAAGCAAGAAGACTGGATGTTGTAATAATTGACAAGAAAGTAAAACCTGTCAAACCGTAGACTTTGCTGTTCCAGCTGACCAGAGGGTGAATATTAAAGAAAAAGAGAAACGGAGCAATACTCAAAGCTAGCCAGAGAGATGAAAGGGTTATGTATGATGAAGAAAATCAAAATAATACCTATAATAGTAGGAGCACTAAGAACAATCCCCAAAAACTTTGAGAAAAGATTAGAAGAAATTGAAATCATAGAAATGACTGGAAAGAATAACAATAACGAAAACAGCTGAAATATAAAGGAAAACCCTTGAATGAGGAGACTAACACACAGGAGCCACAAGCGCAGGCTAGACAAACTGCTGCAGAAGCAAAACATGAAGTGCTACATGGAATCAAGAACATTGAAGCTGCATATCTGTAGGTTCTCTTACCCCCACACTATCCTCGATTGCATCACCGCTCCTTTTATCAAAGAGTGAGACCGAATAGTAGAGTAGAATCAAGCAGGAAGGAAAGACGGAGGAGAAAGCACTGACCAGACCTATGCTGGACAAGTGCGAAGAGGACTGGGACTTCGGGGAGGCTTATTACCACTCAAATTCCAGTGAAGATCAATGGCCGCTGCCAACGAGGAAACCATGGTAAGCGACTGTTGTGATAACGCAAAGTTATCTGCGAATGTTATCGAAAGAGGTAGAAATTCTGGAAACCTGGAGAAACTTGTTGTCAATCAGTCTCCAGAGAACACTACAGGCTGTTTTCAAAGAGAGATCTTTGATGACCTGTGTGAAAGCTCCTTGTGAGCCAATAATAATAATAATAATAATAATAATAATAATAATAATAATAATAATAATAATAATAATAAAGTCAACCATTTATTATTTATTAAAGTGCTTGGAAAGAATGAGGACCAGCTTGATACCTTGATGAACACGATCAGATTGTTATTAATGACAAAAGGATGGCATTTGGCATCTCCAAATGTGCTATTCTTGTGATGAAAAGCGGCAAGCTAGTCAACTCAATTAGGCTTAAACTTGCAATAAAAGATCTGATAAAGAATGTTGACAGCGAGAGAGGCTACAAGTATTTGCAGATATTGCAGATAAGCTGAAGAATACGGAAATGAAAAAAACAGGTCGCAACCGAATACAACAGAAGATTAAGGGTTATTCTTAAATCACACCTCAACAGTCGAAATACAATATATACTAACAACGCCAAAACAGTAGATATCATTCGATATACTGCTGGTATACTTGACTGAGATGTAGATGAATTGAAATGTTTGGACACAAAAACAAGTGAAATTCTTTCACTTTATGGGTCATTTTCTAAGAAATGAGGTGTAGATCGATTATATCTACCTAGAAAGAAAGGTAGTCGAGGCTTATTTAGTGCTGAAGACATAAATATAGAAGAAAAATATACTTAAATATATTTCTGAAAGCCATGAAATTCATTTACATGAAGTGAGAAAAGATAACATCTGAGGTGAAGAAGAGTCAAAGATTACAAGAGAGAGAGGAAAATTATTTGGAAAGTAACTACACAGTGTGTTCTTTAAGAATACTGAATTTAAGAATACTGAATTTAAGAATACTGAATTTAGAATACTGAATTTAGAATACTGAATTTAAGAATACTGAATTTAGAATACTGAATTTAGAATACTGAATTTAAGAATACTGAATTTAAGAATACTGAATTTAGAATACTGAATTTAGAATACTGAATTTAAGAATACTGAATTTAAGAATACTGAATTTAGAATACTGAATTTAGAATACTGAATTTAAGAACACTGAATTTAAGAATACTGAATTTTAGAATACTGAATTTAGAAGTAACGACACTGAAATTAGTCAATGGAGATCAGAAAATATCGACTGAGAGCACATTAATGGCAACCCAAGAACAAGCTACGCTCACTAGGTCCATCAAACACTACATCGACCACACTGCATAATCACCAATGTGCAGAATGGAAGAAACATTAGCACATATTGTATGAAAATGCCCTATGCTAGTTCAACACCAGTATAAAAAATGGACACACGATAAAGTCGCGCAGGTCCTACATTGGTATATATGCAAACTCTACGGATTAGACCACGATGAGAAGTGGTTAGAAATGGTTCAGGGAAATGACAATGTCAACCTATTTGGGATATGTGCATACAGACTGATAAGATCCCTGAAGACTCCGAACCTGACATGATTTTACTAAATAAAAACAAGATAACTTGCTAAATCATTGACGTAGCCTGCCCTTTCGATAGCAGAGTGCGACAGAAAGAACAAGAAAAATAAATAAATACCAAGATCTGAAATGGGAATTGTAAAGAAGTCAAGATGATTCCAATTGTAACTGAAACACTTGAGACCATAATAAAAAAAAACATCATAAATGGCTTAATCAGATTGACAAGAAAATTTATTTTCCAATTTTACAAAAGGCTTGCCTGTTGGGACAGCGAAACTGTTAAGATAGAGCATGAATGTCTACACCAAAGCTGAAAAATAAATAAATAAAAATATCAAAAAGTTGAGACTGCTATAAAATAATAATAATACAATGTCAATACCTCGAGCTGTAAGAAATTCCAGGCGATTCCCACTGTAATTGAAATACTTGAGACTATAACAACAAGTCACCATCAATGACTTAATGAGATTGAAAGACAATTTCTTTTCCAATTTTGCAAAAAGCTTGCCTGTTAGAAACGGCGATAATGTTAATACAGCTTAAATGTCTACAGGTAAATGAATTGACCTTGTGTTCAATGAAAACAAAAACAATAAAAACATCCAAAGGTTGAGACTAATGCAATAACACAATAATTACAATAATAATGAGATTGTGAGATTGGTGAATGCGAAAACTCCCAATCATGCCAATAATCATAGGTGTGTGTAGCTCAATTTCTGATGATCTTATGAAACAGTTGAACTCCTTGGAAATCAGATACATCGCCGTACCTCTACTTAGCTCACAAACATCCTACGCCAGGTGCTTTCCATCTAATTGACTCTTTGAATATTCTCATATGCCTTGGTGTAAGAGGATAACAACCGGTGTACAACATCTTAACACTGTGAAATTAATGGGAAAATAATAATTTATAACGTACCATAAATAATATAATATATATATACTTATATAAATATATAATTATTTTTTTTACTATAATCATTAAATACCTACAGACACTAGTGTTTCATCCTTTCGGGATTCTTCAGTGCAGGGTGTCACGATTAACACCAGCCGAACGATTCGAACCCCGCAACACGAGACATCTCTGGTTCGATTAGCGGAGACCGTATCCATTCGGCTACCATTAACCGTGTGAAATAGCGTTGAATTTTAAACATTTTAATTTAAATGTTCATTATGTCAGTCAGACAGTGATCTAATCGTTATACGATGATCTATGCATAAGAGCTAAATTGACCGACTTTTTAATTCAACTGAAAGTGCTCAACGATAAGAAATGAATTTATATATAGGCAACGGACACCAAAATATTCATAGTATCACATCAAAGATCATAAAATTGATTAAAGGGTTAATTCCCTTTTGAGACACTTTTTCATGTCGCATGTCATCTCATACTTAAACATACGCAATTTAACTTGTTGATTCTAGCACAAGACTATTAAATATATTTTATGACTGATAAGATTTTCGGTGCAAACACTTATCTCACTACCACAACGAAAAAATACTTTCATCACTCCAATATGTCTCGCGCCAGGAGGAATCTTCGTGGGAAGAGCTTCTTTGCAAAGGCTTTCTGTATGTAGAAGCCATTACCGCGGGATTTCTTAACTGCTAATGACAACTTGGTCGTCTTCAAATCAAATGTCGAATGTTCTTGTCATAAATCACCCTTATGAAATATATATATATATATATATATATATATATATATATATATATATATATCAGTGATTAAGGTAAGTACTCCTGTAGTGTTCTTTATTTTATACTGAAAATCATTCCATCTAATTTTAATCCTCGAGTAGCTCATGTATTTGATAGGTAATGAATGAATATAAAAACAACCTGGTGTACCCCTTCAATATCGTATGTAGATAGCTGACAAGTTATATCGTCTCCCCCAAATAAATAAAATAATAAGCATTTAGCTTACATATTTAGCTATACTCCTATAAATTTGGTTTCTTTTAAGTTATTGATATTCATGTTAAAAAAACTTTCTTCTGTCTATTTAAAAGGTAAATACAACTTTGTTATACATGAGGTGTGGAATTGCATTAATCTGCAAAAGATCTGGCTGGTTTAAACATTTATTTTAATTAATTCCTTATTAGTTTGTTCGGTTTTCTTATGGGATTATCATCTTTATTTAACTATTACGTGTAATTATATTCATACACATATTCTACATGATTTATACTTGCGTAACATTTGCGTAAAACGTTTATAGTAAACTGTTGTGGAGCCGTGCAAGGGGTCACAAATGAAAGAAACCACAAGTAGTGTAAAGAGTCTAAAATATAATATGTATTTATCATAAAGAATACAGGAGCCACTATAGTGGTATGAGAGGAAAGTGTTCGTAGAATGCGATTAAACATGGTATGATTGTCTCCATTTAGTCTCTGAAACCAGTGGTATTCATAGGACTGGTTGATTCCACTTAGTTCTGAAATAGGAGTGATTTGTACCCCACAACACCTCCTCCCGAACTTTCCATTCCCCTGGGATGGTCGTATAGCTCTTTTTCCTGGGGTTGATCCCTATCGGGTCGGTCATTTTCCTTTTCCTGGAGGACCGGCGTTGTCCGGCTGCTTGTGGTGTTACCAAGTCGAACGTGTCATATATCTGGTCTATTACTTCTTGTTCAGCAGGAGGTTGTCTTTCGTCATCTGTTATACGTTTCCGAATTTTGTTTTAATGTTTCTTGTGCGTAAACTTTGGACCTTCGATAATATAGACAATTCCACCCGATCCTTTTCTTGACCTTTCCAAATTCCCACATCCTGCTATTATTTTTGTGTATCTGGAAAATACCCTTTAACCAGGTAAATACCTCTTTTTAGGAACTATAGTATTTGGCGGTTTCACCTGTTTTGGTAAAAGTTTCTCAAAGACCGGCCTAATTTTCCTCGCGAATAGTAACTCTGCCAGCGACATCTTCGATGGCGTTCTTTCATTTGGCGTAATTTGGTAAACTTGTAAAAACTGTTGTAACGCCATTTCTGAGGGAGTTCCTTTAGCCTTCTTTAGGGCTCTTTTGAATGTGTCCACAAACCTCTCTGCCTGACCGTTCGATCGGGGATGATAGGTTGGCGTTATTATGTTGTAAACCTGGAAATCCTCGCAGAAGCTTTTAAAATCTGCTGAAGTGAATTGTGTGCCATTGTCTGACTCTAGACAATCAACCACATCAAACTTAGCGAAAATTCGCGAAGAGCACTGATTGTAAAATTCGTTGTTGGACTTTTACATCGAAATACCTCAGACCATTTTGAAAAACTGTCTATCACTATTAAATAATAGTTTCCATCCAGTAGGCTTGCGTAATCTACGTGCATTATTTGCCATGAGTGGCCCGCTTTAGGCAACGGGCTAAATTGCATTGAGGGCGCTTTTGCAGCCAACGCGCACCCCTTACATGCCTTCACCGTGCCTTTTATATCAGTGTCCATATTGTTCCAGTAAACGTAGGACCTCATGAGACTCTTCATTCGCGTAGCCACAGGGTATGAAAATCCTTTAGAGTTTTCTTTTTTAATGTAGCTGGGGTTACTACTCTTTCTCGGTTCAACATCGGTACGATTCATCCGATTTAATTTTTTGTTTAATTTATTTGATGAAACTATCTTCTTCAGCCTCCCTTATTATATCTTCCAAAGTGACTGGTAGTTCCTTGATCGTATTACATAGTATTTGTGTATAGTCCTTTTCACTTTGTGGTGACGATATTATTGTGTCTTCTTGCGGTTCCTTTGATTTCGGGATTAATCGCGACAGTCCGTCTGCGTGACTTAGATGTGAGAAATTCCACACTGAAATCGTAATTCAGTAGAATGGTCCCCCATCTTTGCAGTCTGTTGGCTGTGTAAGTTAGTAGACCTTTTCTTCGAGCCAAAGATGGTTATAAGCGGCTTATGGTCAGTTTGCAATTTAAACTTACGACCGTGTAAAAATCGGTGGAATTTTGTAACACCGAATATGATCCCCAGTGCTTTTTTTTCGATTTCCGAGTAATTCTTCTGGCAGGAAGTAAGGTTCTTGACGCATGGGCGATCGACTTTGTGGACCTACCAGGCATCTTGTGTAGAATGCATGCCCCCATCCCATAAGAACTTGTGTCAGTTGTGACAATAATCTCTTGATTCGGATTGAAATGAGTCAGGGATATAGCTGACGTTAATACATCTTTTAATCTCTAAACGCTGCCTTTGTCCTTTTTCAATAGTGCATTCAATGGCGCAACGCAATCCATGCAAGTTCTTAATGAACATTTGATAATAGTTCGCGAGCCCTAAAAGTCTGCAATGTAACTGCATTATGAGGTTCTGGTATGTCTTTTATAGATGTGGACTTGTCTGGATCGGGTTTCCTCCCTTATCTATGATATGACCCAGGTATTTAATTCGTTCCAAAAAGTTTGCATTTTGCTTCCTTCAATGTGAAGTCGTATTTTTTATTTTGTCAAACATTTGAAATACATGATATCTATGTTGTTCAACATTTTGACTACGCACAAGAATATCGTCCAGATAGCCTATTGCGAAATCCAAACCGCATAACAAAGTATCAATTAACTGTTGGAAAATTGCAGGCGCTACTTTTATACTAAATGCTAATCTATTGAATAAAGTCCGTTGTGCGTGGAGATACACAAACGCTTCGAGCTATCTCCCTCTACTGGTATTTGTAGGTACGCCTCGCTTAAGTGTATTTTGGAAAAAAATATTTTCCGCCATGTAACTTCGTCTGGGTTTGGTAGTCGATAGTGATGATCCTTCAGCTCCGCATTCGATCCGGCCGCGCATACCCTAATCTCTTTAGATATTTTTTCACCTATACGATAGTGGCTGCCCACTCACTATAGTTAATGGGGGTTAAAATCCCATTGTTAACTAGTTTTTCTAAGTCTTTTTCAATTTTTTCCCTCGAAGCGAACGGTACGCTCCATGGCTTTTTGAATATTGGTTTTGCTTCGTCCAGCAATTCAAATCTCACCATTATTTTTGTGCAGTATCCAAACATTTCATAGAAAACACCCGGGAAACTTTTTTGAAATTCTTTTTAAGTTTGTCGGCTTCGGCCGTTAGGTTTTCGACTTTGTGACTAAAATCACTCATTGGCGAGTCCCATAATTCAAGTTCCTTAATCCAATTCGTCCCGAATAAGTTCGTTGCGTTCCTTAGAACGAACACTTTTAGTTTTTTTATCGTTCTTTTTAGGGACACATTAATAACTACCTCGCCCTCAAAATTTATTTTTTCATCAGTTACCGATCTTGTGACTTTATTCGTCATCGTGGGCTTTACTATTCTCTTCCACGTGTGAAAATTCATAATTGATAAATCCGACCCTGAATCGAGCTTCAGTTTTACTTCTTTATTTCTGATTCTCACCGTAACATACTTCATTATGTTCTCTCTTGGTGAAGGGGCCAATTTTGCAGTTTTTACCTAGCTCACTTTTGCCACTTTTGCTCTGCAATACGAGCCCTTGTGCCCTGCTCGCTTGCATAGGTCACATGTTATTTTCCTTTGGTACTGACATCCATTGTACTCATGAAGTCCTCCACATTTGCAATCTTCAGCCAGTTTCTGAAGCGTCAAATCAGGTTCTAATTCCAATTTATTTTGAGCACGACGCGTTATCGGCGTCTTTTGTAGCTATCAAACCTTGTGTGAATATTAAGCATTTGAAATTGTCCGCCATTAATGACAATTTGAAATCGTCACAGTGCTTATTTACTATAGACGCAAATGTCGTATAGTTATGACTCTCCTTACATGTAAGATTCATGCATTTCCATCTTTTATGAAAAAGGCTTCTTTTTTAACAGTATAACTCCATTAATAGTTTGACTGTCTCGTCAAACGACAATTTGTTGGTTTCTTGGTAAAATTTAGTCCACGAATTTGTTATATTCGGATGTACCTAACTTCCGTAGCAATAAACGAACCTTCTTTTGATCCGTCCATGCACTGCAATCAATCTTAAAAAGGTCTTCAAATCTTCTGAAATATGCCTCAAACATTAGGTCCTCCTCAGGAGTATAGTGAAATGTATTAATAATTGACCAGATCGCATTTTGGGGAAAAACCGTGCTGGTTTATTCTCCGCTGTCCTTATTCACTAAAACTTGCGTCATCAAATCCATTTTTTATCTGACTGGTTTTGTTGCTCTAAATGAATTTTTTTCAATTCCAATACTTGTTCATTCATTTCTTTCTTATCTCTCCTGTTTTTACTCAAAGAATTTCATTAAATCTTACGGCTTTTCCAATATTTGTTCGTTCATTTCTTTTCTTTTCTCTTCCTCATTTTTCTTCGAGATATTTTATTAAATTTAACTGTTTCTCTTCATTTTGTTTCTGTATTGCCAATTGTTTCTCTTCGTTTTGTTTCTGTATTGCCAATTGCTGTTCCCTGAACCTTTTTCATGTTCCAATGGTTTACTTTGTTGGAATTTCACTATTTCCAAAATTTGTTTGGCAAACTCGTTCATTTTGATTGTTTTGGGGGGGGGCGGTATGAAATTACTTAATATGACAAAACAACCCAATTCGTTGATTTACTTTTCCTATAGTACCAACTCTATAAAAAAACCTTTACAAAATTAGTACCTAGTTATTTAACGAATATTTCTTTCATTTATTTATTTTCTCGTGTGGAAATTTTTCTGAGAAAATAATTCGGCGTTTGCTTTCATTTAAAGCAGTAGATTTCGTTTGTCATTTTTTTCAATTTTCGTAACGTGTATGTACTGGGTTCAATTTCCTGTTAGTCTTACAGATTTTCCCTCTTTTTTTCTTTAAAAAGAAAAAGTTACTTATCTGTGAAAGAGAGTGTATAGCATTTATTTAATATTTGCTATTGTTTTGCTCTCTGTGCGAAAAAGAATGTCTTTTTCTCGTTAACACTTTATTTGGCGTGCTCAGCGAAATCGTTTCTTTTTCTTCTTCGACGTGCAGTCCTGTCGACCAGTGAAAAGTTTATTTTAATCGGATTAAAATCCGACGTCATTTTTAATTTGTGCAAATACTTGCTTTAGCCAATAAAATAAAATATATCATTTCCTTTTGCAGGAGTTTTTTTCCCAAATAATACGTGTAAGCAATACATACTTTTTAGAACGACACATTTTTTTTTACTTACTGAAAACTTAGTCTCATTAATTCAGTAATAATAATTCCTCACGCAATTCGTCTTATGAGTTCTGTTTAGTTTACGCTTTAGTAGCTTTTAACAGCAAGATAAGGGTTTTTGACGGCATCTTTGTAAAATCCCTTTTTTCGGCAAGAATTGTTGTCCTTTTTTCGAAGTGTCTTTTCCCGTATTTGTGGATGTTTACGCTCGAATGTTGGTTTTTCCCCAACATAGATGAATAGTTTTTCCCGTTCTTCATCGAACTTTTGAAAAATAAATACTTTTTAAGTTTCGAATTTCCCCCGTGTGTTCTCTTTTTTTTCTTTAATCCTTTTAGACAAGTAGTTTTCCCCGTTCTTCACCGAACTCTTGAAAAATAAATACTTTGAAGTTTCGAATTTCCCCCGAGTGTAGGAAAAAATTATTTCGAATATCCGCGAGTGTTCTTTTTTCTTGAATCCTTTTGGTCGTCAAATGCTGTCTTCCAATGGCTGTTTTATTTTTTATAGTGAATTCGTTGCCCGAATATTCGTCATTCAGTTGTTGTTAGTTATTATTGTAGATTGATCCGCAAGCTCTTGAATCGTCATTATCAGCAAGTTGTTGTAGACCTGTGCTAGAGGTTACAAATGAAAGAAACCACAAGTAGTGTACAGTGCATAAAATATAATATGTATTTATCATAAAGAATATAGGAGCCACTACAGTGGTATGAGAGGAACGTGTTCGTAGCATGCGATTTAACATAATATGAATGTCTGTATTTAGACTCTGAAACCAGTGGTATTCATGAGACTGGTTGATGCTACTTAGTTCTGAAATAGGAGTTATTTGTACCCCACAACATAAACGCATATCTCTTTATATATATATATATATATTTATGTGTGCGTATATATATTTTGTTTAAAAAATTTACTTACCAAACCCCACCGTCAGTTTTTTGTCTGCATACATGAAACTTAAGATATAGGGCATTTGAACCCATGCGAAAGTTAATATTTGGGTTTTAGCTGTGGGAAATCGGTGCAAAAGTGTGAAAATTACAAAAATGGAATTTGCTAGGTAATGGTTGAACGACGGCATTAAGAATATGCATGCGTAACGTAATAGCTATTGGTTCTTCTTTTAATTTTAGCCTTGCCACAAACACGCGTTCATAGGTTAGGTATTAACATCAAAGGAAAAATAAATAGTAAGCTTAACGTTTTTGTTTTGATTCTCGGTAGTGACGCACGAGTCATATATATTTTTTTAACTTTTGAAATCATTGCTATATGTTGGGTTCAATATGATAATAAATACAAAATCTGCATGAATCAAAATATCATATTTAAGCGACTGTTCAATGTCGGGCGACTTGTATCTTACTTTTATATATGACTAGCCTGGGTGCCCGGCGTTGTCCGGGTGTTTGGAGGTGTGTGTTGGGAAAAATATTGTAGTAGGCAGGCAGACTCGAACCCGTGACGTTAAGGCGAAAAGGAAAGTGGGTAGAGGTATGTGTAAGAATGCTGGTTAAGCAAAATAAAAAAAAGAAAAAAAAAGGAAAATTGCGAGCGCAAAAAAATGTGGTAGTAGGAAGGCAGGCTCGAACCCGTTCCGCGAAGGAGAAAGTGAAACAACAAAAACGTGACGCGTTAGCTGTTGCACCCATCGCCAAACCGAAAGTGACGTAGGTTAAAATTAAGGCTAGACAATCGAAAAGAGGCGATGACTTTCGGAAATACCCGCGAAAAAAGCGGCTTCTTTCTTGTAGAAAAGTGCCCAGTTGAGGGTGAAGGAATGAATGTTTTAACCAATTTTTAGATATTTGTCATCCGAAGGGTCGATGTTCAAAATGATACCGAGCTCGTGAAAATCCCTTACCCCTGTCGAAAGTTTTAGGCACATACATACGTTTTTTCACTCTATCGAATCGTTTTATTCGTTACCGTTCTCAATCTCTTCATTTACTATTTTTGCAGGTTTTTTGACAGCATGGACAATATTCAAATCCGCACGATTTTCGTGTCCCAGTTCAAACTCGACCGAAAAGCTGCCGAAACAGCTCGTGATATCAATGATACGTTTGGCTCAGGAACCAATGACAAACGTGTGGCAAAACAGTGGTTCAAGAAATTTTGCAATGGCGACGAGAGCCTGTAAGATGAAGACGGTCGCGACCGGCCGACTGTGGTTGATAACGAACATTTGAAAAACTCAATTGAAGCCGATTCTCGCAAAACCACACGAGAAGTTGCTGTTTAACTCGAGATCGACCACTCAATAGTCGTTCACCATTTAAAGCAAATAGAGAAGTCCAAAAAGTTGGATAAATTCGTCCCGCATGAATTAAACGAAAAAATTTTCTACGCTCCTTCTGCGCAACAAAAACGACCTATTCCTCGATCTCATTGTAACATATAGAAATACGTGTATCCGCCATGACAACCGGTCCTGGATATAACCTTAAACTATATCCATTGGTGAGGCCCCAGCTTGCGGGGTTTTTTTTTAAAATAACCTGAAAAGGATTGATATGCCGTAAAACAAAAACAACCAATCAACCAATCCATGACAACCGGAGACGTTCAGCAAAGTTGTTGGATGCCGGAGAAACTCCACAACACTTCTCGAAGCCAACATTACATTAAAAAAAGTTAGGGTGACAGTTTGGTGATCTGCGGCCGGTCTTATTCATCACAGCTTCTTGAATCCGGGTGAAACGATTACGGGTGAAAAGTACTGCCGACAAATTGATGAAATGCACCGGAAGCTCAAACTTATGTGCCCAAATATAAAGGGACCAATTTTCCTCCATGACATCGCTCGCCCGCACGTTGCTCAACTGACCTTGCAGAAACTGAACGAATTGTGCTACAGTACTTTACCTTATCCGTCATATCCATCGGACCTCTCGCCCACCGATTACAACGTTTTCAAGCATCTCGAAATTTTCCTGCGCGAAAAATGCTTCAAAAGCCAAAATGATGCTGAATCGGTCTTCAATGACTTCATCACTTCCATAACTCCGGATTTCTATGCTGATGGGATAAACTTGTGTAACGCTGGCAAAAGTATGTCGATTCTAACGGTTCTTATTTCGATTAATAACGTTTATTGTGAAAGGAGTTATGATCTTTTGAAGTTAAATGTCAAAAACGGCATTATTTTTGCACCAGCTTTATATTTAAAAAAAAGTCCTTAAAACTAGTTTGCAATGTCGGTACGTCAGCAGACATAATTGTGTAAGGTGTTCGCAGACTTTTCTTCGCATCTCACCACGTCGAATCCATCATACCCATGCCTATCTCAATATTTTGAGTGTGTTTTTATTCTGTCTATCATTCATCGACTTAAAATGTCTCACTCTAACATCTTTACAGTGAAAGGTCAACATTCGGGAGCTTTAATGGTTGCAATCACCTGTAAGTTATAATTGCTCTTAGACTTATTCTGATTCAAGATGGTAGTTCTTTTAAGATAACATATAAATTAAAAGATTATATTGGTTTGCAGATATATTTTACAAAATGAATGAATCTGTAATACTTCTGAAGCTCACACACGTTCACGAAATCCTGAATTAAATGAACCAAAATTGTTGATACGTCGTAAAGCAAAACTACCATAACGAAACGGTTACTGGCATTTCTGTCAGAGGTCCTTACTGAGAAACGAAGATGTTTCATGTGTGTTTTGTAAATTGGTTCTATTTGTTGGTCAGAATCCAATTTGAAAATACAGTTTGCAATCAAGAGAAATAAAGAAATGAGAGGAAATACAATGGGAATCTATTGGCACGAATCACAAGAAAGGAGCACGATTTTTCTTATAGGCATGTTAGAAAAAACACAGTTTTTGCTATGTGTCAGCATGTTGCAACGTGTTGTCTGGGTTAGATGGCAAAGAATGATGATTACGAATCGAGTAATTGAAAACGTGATGAAAACGTAGGTAAACAGAAATCGGTAAAAAAGAAAAATAGAAGAAGACAAAAGAACAGGAGGAAAAAGAAGATGAAAATGAACAAACAGAAAAAGGAAATTGAAGACAAGGAAATGGGGGGGGGAATAGTCGAATGAGGATCAAGAAAAATAACGAAGAAAAGGAATAATAATAATAATAATAATAATAATAATAATAATAAGAAGAAGAAGAAGAAGAAGAAGTGGATTGAGAAAATTTGGATACTACAGGGGGCTGCCTTGTTGGGAACAGCCAGAATCTTGCGAAAAGTGCTGGAAGACTGAGAAAAGATGCTGCTGATAGCCTATGGTCATTTGTTATAATCCGCCTGGAAGCATAAAATCGAGGAATGGCAAAGAAGATACAACAGGTAACAATAATGAAAAACACTGGAATGCAGAGAGCAATACACATGATCTAAAAACGATTAGCGACTACATAAAAAAACTATAACAGAAATAAAATAAAAGGATAGAGGAACATGAAACTAATAAAAGTAAAACTATAAAACAGTAAGTTAACGCTACATACACCCTAAAGTATGGTGCAGACATCAACAACCAATTAGTCGAGAAAGGTGAAAGGCTGAGAAGAGAAAGCACTAACCAGACCTCCACTGGATAATGCAAAGAGGACTGGGTCCTTGGGGATATTTATTGTCACCACAATTACAGGGATGACCAATGGTGTTAAGTACTGAAAATCTGGGGAGAACTGTTGTCACCCAATACCGGTTGTTGTCAGTGAACAATATTTGACGATGACTTATGTGAGAACTTCCAGTGAATAATAATAATAATAATGATAATAATAATAATATTAATAATAATAATAATAATAATAATAATAATAATGGAAAAGGAGATGAAGTAGAGTAAGAAAAGTAAATATAAGGTACTGTATTGCACAAAAGAAAGAAATAGAAAAATAAATATATAAATATGAAATAAAAAATCAATAAAAAACACACAAAACTAAAAAAGACGACGAATTACGAAGAAGGAAAGAAAGAAATAGTAAATGTAAGAAAAGAATGGAAAACACGGATAAAAATAAAGAGAAAGAATAATTATTATGAAAGAAGGAAAACAAAGGAAGTAAAAGAAATCGGCAAAGAAATAATAAAATTCTTTCTGAGTTCCTTCTTTTTTCTTTTATTTACAACAAACGGATGCAATAAGCAATGCATTTGGAAATTAAGTGTGAATATGTTTTGCACAAATTTACCGTCCGAAAACAAAAGATAATGAACATGTCAAAGTTTTGAGATGAATTACATGGGAAGACACATTTTATAGAACTTTGTAGAATTTGTTACCATCGTATTTTTTACCGAACAAATCTACGACTTCTACGCTGTAGCCAATGGCATATGTACCGCTGAAATTAGAGTGAATTTTTAGATTTATAAACTCATTCGAATTTTTCTTTTATCAGAGGACCCTATACTGTGTAAATCTCTAAAATCTGTCTCTACAGCAGATTTGAATGTTCGAAAATCTAATCTGTTTCTTTCTCGATTTTCTTTAAATTACTCCGTTCCGATTTTCTTGCATTATTTTTTTAGAGTATTCAATATGCCCCCTCCCCACAACTGCACAGTATTATTCTAATAATTTTCTCCATGGATTTACTGTAACGAAATATATTTAAACTATTGAATAACTTTTAGACATCGAAGTGTCAGGATTACTTCAACTTTTCAGAGAAACATTCCCTGTAGAGTAATCATATTGTGTGAGCGTTTTCGATT
The DNA here is from genome assembly GCF_053919585.1 of Euprymna scolopes. Taxonomy (NCBI): domain Eukaryota; kingdom Metazoa; phylum Mollusca; class Cephalopoda; order Sepiida; family Sepiolidae; genus Euprymna; species Euprymna scolopes. The sequence goes on from NC_136496.1 coordinate 56,241,260, forward strand.
AAGTTTCCATTGAAAACATTTTCATTACCTGCAATACAAACTATGCTATCTTGATGGCATGCATTACATTGCAATGTTTATACAATTATGTGTATTCGCATCGTTATATATTACCGGTGAGAATTGAAGATGAAGTAATGTCCAATTTAAATTAGGCTGAATTTATTAAACACATACTGCGTGAGTGATATTTGTATATCCATCAAATTCATATTTTCCTCATCCCTTGCGGAGATACGGTCTTATTAGGTATTTGAACCACATTATTGACTTCAAGGACATTCATCATAAAATCATGCCGTAGTAGTCCATATATATATATATATATATATATATATATATATATATATATATATATATATATAGTTGTCATTATTGGTGCCAATATCGATTAAATTTACTCATTTTCGCGTACGTGGTTTCTATGTAGACGGTTATCATTTTCATACATTGAGCAATTGTATACATGTGTCGTTTCTAATGATCTCTCTGTTGCCAAATTTTACTACATCGCTGATCATGACTCATTTGTTGATAAACGCACTAATAGTAAGCTATGAAAATTACCTAGCTCTACCTACGTATTGAGCACTGTGGAAATAAATACTGAAAAATTACGCATAAAATTATATGTTCGTATATTAATTTATGTGATTAAATGAAGTATATATATATATATATATATATATATATATATATATATATATATATATATATATATATATATATATATATAAAGAACCGAAAAAACACGAATGTACAATTTTAACGCATCTTTATTTAGAAACTGGGATGAAAAGAAAGAAACAATAAGACAAAATCCAAAACAAATTATGACGATAGGAAATCTTATGCTAATGCCCTAATGCACCAAGCAGGAAACATATCAATAGACAACAACAAAATAAATAAAAAAAACAGCAAAAAGCAAAATATCATTTCGTCGACAAGAGAAGGAAGCAGTGAAAGAAAAATAAATATAAAATTCATGGTTATGTTTTCACATGACACAATATATTTTATTCATCCATGTGTTTCTGTTTATTCGTTTTTTGTCTCTTGGCATATGTCTCATTTTTTCTTCGTAGTGTTTTTTATTCGGAGTAGTTCAGCAGTCTTCAATTCTCAAATATCTCTTGTTCGAGTCACTCTACTTTTACTTCGCTTTCAATTCGCGTTGACAATTTTCGCTTCTTAGTTTCTTAAGAACAGTGTGATGAACCACAGAAGTAAGTGCCCATCGTTAGCATGTGCCCTCAGTAGAGAAGCACTGCCACTCGAACCTGAAACCTATCAGATCTGAAGAATAAAAAGATAAATGCAAATTTAGGCACTATCGTGGTTTGAGGTGGCAGTATAAAAAGACATTTATTTTGTTCTATGGCATGTGCACATGAGATCGTTGTAACAAAGGTGAAAAAGAAAAAGTCTTTTAAATACAACGTTGAGGGTTTAGAATAGTGCCGATCCTTTTTTTTTTAATTTTTCTGCTTTGAGAATGAACAAACGTTTCATCGAATACGAACACAACTTCGACATCGAACAAATTTATGTGACTAAAGTATGAATTAATTCTCGAAAAAATAACTGTAGACAATCTTACAAGTTATTTCAACTGTTATCATGGCGAAAATAAAAATAAGCAGTTATATGGTGATCGTTTACCTATGAGGGAAATGTGGTTGCGTGGCTGAAGAAACAGATTTGTAGCGAGACTACAGAAGGCTGATGATGTGGTAAGCCTGCTCCCATTGTATCTGGAGGGGGATACATTAGCCCTACACTTGAAGATGGATGAAAGCAGCCATCTGGACGCCGAAAAGATAAAATCCCGGTTAAAGGAAGCATTCGTGGATTATGTTTTCACAGCCTATACGAAGTTGACTATTGTTAGATGAGTTAGAGAGCAGGTAGACGTTTACGCAGCAACACCAGACAGTTGATCAGATTGGCTGGCTTCGATGGAGTTGATCTGGAACAGCTTTTTTAAACTGGATTTTGATACAGGGTTTCCTGGTGTAATCTCCATCGAAATCCAGCAGGCATCAAACTTCGAGATTCTAACGATGGGAGACTTGAAAACGAGAGCAAGGCGATGACGTTGGGTTGTTACTAAAAGCCCCATGCGGTGGTAGACGTGAGTCCACCCACTAATAAGTCTGGGATTCCTACCAGGAACAGTTCTAGCACTGATATAAATTGTTACAGATACAGTCGCAAGGGTCATATTTGAATTCGTTGATATCGATAAGACATGGTTAGACACTGAGCCAAAGACTGTTTGGGAAACAAACAGGGGAACGAGACGTAAGCTTACTCCCCCATAAAGATGTAAATGCGGTGCTCCCGGTGACTACAATCTAAATTGATGGAATGCGCTATTTGCATTAATCTACAGGATGCTCGTACATGCGAATCGATGTCGATCCTGGAAAACAAGGACCGTAGCATAGGAGTAATCACCATTTCATAAAGGAAGTTGAGTCACGATCAACGTGCTAGTAGACTTTGATAGACAGGCTTTGATTTGCTGTAAGGGATCAATCCGATAAAAGCATTGGGAGGCATCGTCGTTGGGCCTAGAGGTGCAATCGTAGCCTTCCTTTATTTTATAGTTCTCGTGAATCCAACGTTTGGGGTATACTGTTGCTAGCTGGAACCGAAGGGCGTATCCGTCTGCTCGGCGCAGCTATTATCTGAAGAGTGTCATTCGTTTCTTTCTTTTAATTCTGCTTTACTCTTTATTTCTTCTTTTTCTCCTATCGTTTCACCTGTCGCAGTGCAGAGAGAGTAAATATTTGCTGTTCTCCCCTCAGCATCTGGTGCCCAAAGGACCAGGTCTAATCGTTTTTCGTTTTGTTTCCCTTCGCGGCGCATCTCTTCGTGAGTACTGCCAAATGTACCCGTTGACTTAAGCTAGACCCAAGGCCTAGGTGAGTGTGAATCACCCAGATTTGACCAGGTCAATCGCTGAGTTACCATTCACCCAAACGTTTCAGAGTCCTAAGAAAGGGTTGACACATTTTTGGATATTTTTTCTTACTCCCTTTTCTCTTTTTACAGGTTCTCCTTTTCTCGCTCTCTTTTAATTTTTTTTTTTACGCCGACGACAAATTAAATAAAACGGCACAGTCTATACTCGGCTTCAAATTAAATTTGAAATATTCTATTTAAAATACACAATCCGATCCTGCGATTATGTTACTATATATATGTGTGTGTGTGTGCGCGTGTGTGTTTATGTGTGTGTGTGATATGTCTTTGCATGTGTATATATGTGAATGTAGATTTATCATCGTATATCCACGTGCATGTATGCATATTTATTTTTAATATTGAAATATATTTGAGTATTTGTAAGTCCATGTTGGTCATTTTTTATGCATACAAATTTATATATGCGTAGATGTATATATATATATATATATATATATATATATATATATATGTCTTATTTTTTTGATTACCGTTTTATCTGTTTATATATATTAACATACGGAACTTTTTATATGTATATGTGATTTATGTGTATTATGCGTATTTTCATTCGTATAGTTGTGCTGGTTTTATGGATACACAACATACGAGTAAACATTGTCAGTGTCAACAGATGCACAAATTTACGAGTAAGTCTATAATGCGTCTTCACTGGTAGTGAATAGAGATTATACGAAAGCAGATGTTTCTCTATAAATTTGTATACACGTTTTATGACGAGATGATATATTGGTTTCTGAAAATGTGTACGTTTTGAGATATAAATGTTTATATGTATATACGTATGCGTTCGTATGTGTGTTAATCTACAGGACACCAAAAATGGGTGTATATGCCGAGGAGGTTTCTCAATTTTATACTCTGTGTTCCTCCACACTAAAGATGGGAAGTATCTTGTATGGAAGTAAATCTGCACCAAGTGTAGTTCAATTCGACGATGACTGCATTTATTCCGTACAATCGTCGTATGACCACGCAGAATTTTGGAGTTAATACAGTAGTACGAGTGCGTGTATAAATGTATACATGTATATATTTATGTAAAGGTATTTTATCGATACATGTGTCATATCGAATGTATATGCATATTTAAGTATTAGTATGTTTGGGTACATTTGTGGCGGATATAAAACATATTATATTGACATGCATAAGCGTGTGCGCACACAAATGTGTGTATGTGCGTGTGTGTCTATGCATATATGTGTAGTATATCAGTGTGTATTTTAGTTATGTACATGTGTACAGGTTTATATAGCATAAGTAAAACAGTTTATAAAATTTCAAACATAATAATTATAGAATATATATTTACATATATCTAAGAAATTTAAACTGACACATACTAGATGTTGGAAATCTGACGTCTATTCACGTCTCAATTTGTCCTGGAACGAACCATTGGAGCCAGAACCTGTTTCTGATGAAAACATGTGTTTTTTCAAACAATAGAAAAACAATTGAAAATGAAATAAAATTACTATTAAAGTAAAATATTTGATAAAAAAAGTCGATAAATTAAAAATTTTAATGTTAGGATAAAAAAATAATTTTCTAAAGTCAATTTAACACATCAATTAATTTAAAATGAATAAATATGAACATTACAAATAATTGTAACAAGAACCATTTAAATTTTGTGTTTATTTTCTACCACGTTCACATTTACTACAGTATATTCATATATACAACATTACCGGTCTATAAGTATGTTAGATTTGAAACACTTACGATTTGATGAAGAAGTCTTTTGTCGGCCAACAATCAGAGTAGAAGATTTGCTTCCTGGAAGGAAATAATCGAAAAGTAACATGGATTTCTGTGTAGTTTACTGGCCTATAGCATATTTTATACTAGTACAAAATTCTCTTAATGTATTGAGTGTGTAAGTAGGCAAAGTAAATTTCTGAATTTATCACAAACGGGGATTTATTTTTTCTACGTTAGTAGAGGGACTTTATTTGACCCCTGAAAAAAATAATAAAATTAACAAAAGTAAATCACGAAGAATATTGTTTATACATAGATAGATACAATAAATAGATATATATAATAAATAGATAATACAATAAATAGATAGATATAATAAATAGATGGATACAAGCGCACACAAAATATCCGGGTAAAGGAATTACTCTTTCCCACTTTTAAAATACGGCCGAATCTTCCATTCGGTCAAGCAAAAACGAGCTGGAACAACATGGTGTCTAAAACAGACAATAAGTGCTAATTTTCTTAAATTCACCTTAAACCTTAACAAATGTTATTCGTTTAGTTTAAACTTTTTTCTTTTTTGTCTTTTATTTATTTGTATATATATATATATATATATATATATATATATATATATATATATATATATATATATATATATATATATATAAATCCCCTCTTTTAAATAATTTTTATTTAATTTCATTTAGTGTTTTTTATTTTTTTATTTTATTTTTTTATTTTTTTTATTTATTCTTTATTTTCTATTAATTAATTAATTAATTAATTAATTTATTTATTTATTATCCATTTAGTTTCGTCTAACAACTCTTGCTGACATTTTTAATTGATTACCTGTACATTTCATTTGACCTATATTATTTTGCCCTAAATATATTTTTTCACGCCTTTAACATTTCCTGTCCGGGCCATTTTGACTTTTGTTTCCCTTTATTTTATATTTTATATTTAACTTTATAATCTTTTTTTGTTTTCCTCTCTCTCTCTTTCCTGATCTTTCTTATTTATATTTATGTCTCGGAAGTAGAGTGAAAAGCATATCTTATTTTTCTTTTATTAATATTTTTGGAATCTTTTCTTTATTCCTTGTACACATTTTTGTGAATTATTCCATGGATTTCTGCCTTTCGATTATTATGGACCATCTTCTTCCAAATATGGGATTTCTTGTACAAATGGAAATTCTTTTAACTTTCTTGAAGATTTACTGTTAAAGAGCATCTCTCCCCCTCCTCTCTGGCTTTCTTACTCTTTCTATTTTCTCTCTCTATGTCTCTATTAGAGAATAGAGAAAGAGAGAGGGAGAGGGAGGGAAAGAGAGAGATGTGAATAACGTGAACAGTGGACACGTTTGCAAAAGAAGGGTCAGCTGACCAGATGACGTGGTGTCATGTGATGAGGTTAGCTGATTCTTTCTTGGCAGTTTGGTTTCGGGTGTTGAAAAAGACAGACGGCTTTTCAGCTGCCCCCCCCTGGGCTGGGGAGGACGCTGACGTGTACCAAGCAAGCAAGCAAGGTTCACCTTCATTCTGTGTCGACCTTTGGAAGGTGAATAAAAACATACAACCTTAATTGTCATCTTGGAGTGAATTCTTCATCCAACAGGCCAGCTCCTCTCCAAGAGACAATGAAACCAGAGGAACAACCGACGACACATGAATGAAAAGGTATGTTAAGAAATGCATGTACACAAACACACACCCACGAAGACATGAACAATAAGATTAGAAACTAGACGATCACGTACACGAATCTCCTTCTTTACACTATTCCCTTTATGATACAATCTCCTTTATGACACCCGACTATATAACATTACATTTGGATTTTACCATCACTGGATTTTTTATTTTCCACCAGACTATCCATTCATGTGTAATCACTTTTTCTTCGCTATATTCCCTCTGCTTCATTTTTTTTGTTTTCAAGTAAGATCTTTGACTTACTTGTTGTTTCATCAAATACTTCTGCATACAAAATCCGATCCCGCATTTTGCTAATTCCTACCCTCTGATGAGAAGGAAAGTATTTCTTCGAAACTCCGCGGATTAAGGACTATCCATTTATCGAGTGTTTCCTTTTCAGATTAAATATGTTTTAAACTCATTTCAAAGTGTTTTTTAACATATTTAATTAACTATTTGCTCATATATATATATATATATATATATATATATATATATATATATATTTATTGTCTTTATTTTTCTTGTCTCGCGAACTTTCTCTTCTCTTAAGTTGAAATTCGTAATCCTCACCGGTAATTCATTTTTTCTACGTTAGAAGATAGAGGAACTTTATTTAAGTAATATACTTAATGTCTACAATTACTATATGCTCGACTGTATTAAAAATGCGGCCTCCATACTATCTATATCAAACCACTGAATATAGCTTATATTTTACTCAGTTATGTTTTTAATTTAACTGGACAGTGATCTTAGTTACGTCACTAAGACTATTTCTGATTAGATACAATGATTTGTGCTTGACCTAAATGACCGACTAGAACTATGGACCTCGACTCACCATGTACTAATTTTTCTCTCATAAGTGTACAAACACCCCTGCTGACTTGCTACGTATATTCAATATATACTTTGCCTCCAAGACGACTGCCTATGTCTAATATGCATGTTAAATTAAAAAAAAAATATTTCCTTTTTTGAACTAAACTTTACCTGAAACTCTAAATTCTAATGTGTAACTCTACTGTATTCTGGAAGTTAAATCCCCTCTGAACTCTAATAATTTTCACTACTTCCCAAGCTGCCACTAAAATTCATACATTACACACGCCTATAATAAGTCGGGCTGAAGTTTTGCATCTGTAAGGTGATGGACTAGGACTAGGTTAATTATGGACTCAAATACTTTGGCGAAAAGTGGGAGGAAGCAAATGGGGCGATAATTTAATGGGGCAGAATACATTTCTACCTCTAGACATTCATTAGAGTTTATTCTTATACAGTCAGGTACTTACTAGCAATAGTCTGTACTCAGATCTAAATTAGTCTACAGTACATAGCAATCCTTTATCTGTCGCTTCCTTAGATAGTCTTGCAATAATTAATATTAAAACTGAACCGTTACTCTTTGTTATGCAAAATACAACTTCCTGATCTTTAAACGAAAAGTGAAGTTACCTTTCTTCATTAGAAGGGAAAACATACTTAATACCTATAACTTCCATATATTCGCATCCACTGAAAATTTGCCCATATATCTAGTTACTTAATTATACATACGGAATACGCCATAGCTTATAATTTACTTCCAGATATACCTGTACTGTATTGTACTTCAAATCAAAAATAAAGTTACTCGTATCTATATTGAGCACACATCTAAACCCTCTTGTTATCTTACATATTCATTTTTAGTTTAATTCTTTATATGAAGCAATACTATAACACGGCATTTTATTCCTTATCTAACATATAAATAAAAACAAAAAATAAAAAAATAAAGTAAAATCTTAAAACATATATTAACTCCTTTCTAACAAACCTGTTGCACATATAGTTGCTTCCACTGCATGAATTTTTACTCACCCCCTCTTCCAGTAACAATGAAATAGCAATGTCCCTTAATCACTTTGAGGAGTGTAATTTTTCAGTAGATATAAAACCTTTACAAACAAATACAGTAATATTAACCACCTACGCGGGGTCGCAGAAATACCTGGATTAAGATCAAAGCGCGGGGCGAACCCTCTCGGTACTGATGGACCCGTAGATATTCCCAGATCATCCGTATAGGAGAAGGAACACTCTGAAACTTAACCTAAGGGGAGGGAGGCTTCTCCAGTCTTGGATGACAACCTTCCTAGAGCTAGTGACTCAAACAAATTACCGATTTACAAACCTAAATTGCTTAATAGGCTCTGTCTATTGCCCAGCTTCCATACTCCTTCTTTGCCTATTAGCCAGGCACAGAGGTACTATCACAGGGATTCGACAGAAACACTCAGTGGTCAATTCTGTTCCCTGACTAGGGCAATGAATGCTGTTTTCCCCGCTCCCGAAAAATCTCATCCCTCTAAACTGGGCGCTTGGGAGTGCTTGAATGACATATATGCTAGTGCAATTACATTGGGTTGACCGTCGTCTGATGGTTTGAGGACACCGAATTGACAGTTCCTGACTGCTGTTTTCGACTGGTGGTACAGGAGCCCTAACTCTTTGGTAGCGCTTAGAGCGGGTGCTCCATCAACAGTTGTATAATATCTGGATGTTTGTAGTGCAATGTCGCGCATGGAAAGGGGCCCTGCACTCTTCCACTGTGGGCTTTGCTGAGGCCACAATAGATGGAAGGTCAGTTGATGGTCTACTTGTGTTGCATGTCTGGAATTCTGCATAGTCACTTGTCCAGCACTCTTTATCTAAACTGAAACTCTTAAAAAATGATGACAGTACAATAAAAAATTACGCTCAAACCAGGCTTAAACTCAAAGAAAACCAACTTGCCTCCTCCCTTGAGGCTTGCATTTACGAACATGCGTCGGCTTAGAACTAATTTAGATGATGGAGAAGCATTTCTCTTAGCAAACACCCCGGATATCTTAACACTAAGTGAGACTAACCTAAACTCCTCCATCCCCTCTAACTAATTTAACATGCCCGGATACCTCCCACTCTGCCGTAAATACTCTGACATACATATGCACGGACTTGGAGACTATATTCATACCCCCCCTGACTAGAGAAACAAACCTAGAATCGCACGATCAACCCAGGACTGCACCGTAATAAACAAAGTCTCTGACAGCATAGATACAACACTCTCCCTCGACACTAGCGCACAAGTGCATGTATTTGGTGACTTCAATGTCCATCACAGCAACTGTCTTGGATTCTCTACTTACACAGACGCAACACATTTCTCTATATCGCATTCACTATCACAGATGGTTACGTTTCCAACCGTTTTCCAGACCAGCAAGAACAACACACATACTTCTAGATCTGTTTTTGACCACAGTTCCCGATGATTGTATAACGAATGTCCACAGCCACTTGGTAACGCTGATCATACAGTGATAATGGTTGAAATCTCCCTAAACTCTAGAGCCAAAACCGAAGAGCCACTGCTCAAAACGACGAGATATTATAAAAAAGCTGACTGAAAAGCCACCAGGGATCTTATCAGAGATGCCCCATGGGGAAATATCTTTTCTCTTCTTGCTAAACAGTGTGCAAATGAGACTACTTGAATAGTTCAAAACGGCAATTGAAGCCTATGTTCCCACGCAGAAATTTTATAGCAAGCGCCACTCTCCCCAATGGTTTACTTCTACTTGTGTAGCTGCCATTGCGAAAAGGCAGCATGCGTACCGCATATTTAACCGACATAAGTCCAGTTAAAACAGACGAAAGTATATAGAAGCTAGGAGTAACTGTAAAAAAGAAATAGCGACAGCTAAGAGAGAATTTACTGAAACCATAAGAAATGCATTGAAGCTCGGAAATTAGGAACTCGTGATTTTTGGAAAATCTACAACAGTGTAATAAATAATGGGCAATCAACAATTCCCCCATTATCCAACAATCATGAGGTTGTTTGCGCAGCAACCGAGAAGGCAACCATGCTTTCCAGTCGATTTGCTTCAAGCTCCACACTGGACCATGCTAACCACCCCCTCCCTGACTTTCCTTTGCGGACAGACGTCACAGTAGATGGTCTGAAAATTACCTCTTCTATGGTGCATGCTGTCATAAAAAATCTTGACACTTCAAAAGCATGTGAACCTGATCTCATCCCGTTTGTGCATTTAAAAAAATGCCCTGCCGAAGTAGCTCCAGTTATCTCCAAACTTTACAACAAATACCTTAAAGAATCTCACTTTCCTGACAACTGGAAAACTGCTTCTGTGGTACCAGTTTTCAAGAATTCTGGCGAAAGAACTGACCCATTAAATTATCGCCCAATTAGCTTCCTCCAACTTTTCGCCAAAATATTTGAGTCCACAATAAACCTAGCCATAGTCCATCACCTTACAGATGCGAAGCTTCTGACCGACCAACAAATATGAATTTAGGCAAGCCCGTTCCACATCAGATATCCTAACTGTAACCCCTGAACGTATATACCGTTCACTGGACAAAGTGAGGGGGGTAGAGCGGTAGCTCTAGAGATATCTAAGGCTTTTGACAGAGTGTGGCATGAAGGTCTTCTCAAGAAAATCAGATCATAAGGTATCACTAGACAAATACGCAACATAATTAAATCCTTCTTAGATAAGAGAAAAATCTGGGTTGTCTTCGACGGTCGTACATCTAAACAATATGATATAAATGCAGGGAGTTCTCAGGGGTCTATCCTTGGACCTTTATTATTCCTAATATTCATAAATGACCTTCCTGACAAAATTGTCTCTGAAATGGGTATATATGCTGATGACACCGCGCTCTATAACAGGCACGACAGGAAAACAAGTGAACAAATATCCAAAGAAATAGCAGAAACACTAGAGAAACCTCTAATCTGATGTAGAATGAGGACAAAAATCGATGGTCACATTCAATGCTGCCAAGATTGTCTCCTTACATAATTACAAGAAACCTTCTCTACCACCAATAGCAATGACCAAAGAATAACTATCTGTAAGTACTTCTTTAAAACTCCTCGGCCTAACGTTCACAGGAAACATGAGTTGGAACACTTACATTGAGAGTATTGCCAGGACCACTGCGAAGAAGGTAGGCTCTCTCTACCGTGCTAGAAAGCTACTAACGCCCGAATGTATACTATACCTATATAAGGCCACCATTCGCCCATGTATGTATTCTCTACTGGAACATATCCTTCTATTTGTTTCTTTGTTTTTCTTTCCCTTACTCTTGTGATTCCGGTCCTTTCCGCATTGCTTTTGGCTTTTGAAACTTCTATATATTCCTTTACCAGCAATGCTTCTAGCAAGCTACCATTTATATATATATATATATACATATATATATATATATATATTTCTAGCATTTTATATATATATATAATTCTCGCATATATATATATATGTATATATATATGTATATATATATATTTCTCGCATATATATATGCATATAATTCTCACATATACATATGTGTGTATATATATGTGTGTGTGTGTGTGTGCAGTGATGGTTTTCGAAAGGATGAAACACTAGTGTCTGTAGGTATTTAATAATTATTATAGTAAATACTTATGTTATCACCTTTAATAAACTCGTTTCTTATCGTTGAACACTTTCAGTTTAAAATAAAGTCGGTCAATTTAGCTCTTATCCGCAGATCATCATATAATGATTAGCTCACTCTGACGGATGGTATAAAACATTTTAAAATAAATGTTTAAATTTCAACAGCATTTCTCACAGTTAACGGTGGCCGAATGGATTAGGTCCTTACTAATGAAGCCAAAGATGGCTTCTGTTGCCGGGTTCGAGTACTCTGCACTAATGATTCCCAAAAGAATGAAACACTAGTGTCTTTAGGTATATATATATATATATATATATATATATATATATATATATATATATATATATAATGCGAGAAAGTAAAACCGACAAACCGGGAATTAATTCATAGCATTCCTGACAGCCATATAATATTTCTAGATTATGCGAATAGCGTATTTTGAATACTATTTTTCCACTCAAATATTTATTAAGCGGAATTTATAGGCAGTCTTTAACCTTAGCTATAAATTATTAGTTTTTTTTTCTGTTTCCATTATACATTACCACGATTCAGTCGCAGTAAAACGATTTATTATATCGGCATCGAAATATTTTCGTTTGTTTGAACTTATTTCTTAACGTTTCTCTTTTCTAAAGTTACAGGTGGCGACGTGGCTATGAATGTAAATTGCCAACTTGGGAATAACGCAATCTCGCCATATATGCACTTTTCACATATGCACGTACGCTGTAACGACTGTAATTACTTACCTATATATACATCCATCTATATATCTATAAATGATGTGGAAAACTTTTTTTATCGATTTTCATTCAGAAAAAAAGGGCTGCTAAGAAGTAAAACTTGCCAAAATTGATACTTAACGATCATAGGATTTTTATCTATTTGTCAACTGTTTCACAGCTCCGCATGCGCGATTCATTCACATGACAGCTTCTTTATGTTAAAGAATAAGTATATATGAAGAAGCATTTTAGAGATTGTGTCAAGCTGGCCTAATGGTTATCGTACTTTAGGTTTTGGTTTCGATGTCAGCTTTAGTAATTGTTATACTTATAAGAAGTGAACTGTTTAGAAAAAGCATGATACTCGCATGCATATATCTCAGTTTCTTTTGTTTTATTTTTACTTGATTTTTTAAAAGGAATTTTACGTTATGTTTAATACCTTCGGTATTTCTCTTTATTATTAAACTGTTAACAAAAAATATGTTACATCACATTTATACATATGGTAAGATTCTTAAAATGTTTATAAATGTGATGTAACTAAATGATTTGTCGCTTTTCATTTCATTTTCATTTCCCTTTTTTGCTTTTTAGAATTATCACTATTGGGTTTAATATAAATAATCAATAGAGAATTTGCTCTATAATGATAAATACGGAATCTGCATGCATTAAAGTATCGTATTTAAGCGTATTTTATGACTTGGTAACGCCGGGCGGCCTCTGAGTATACACACACACACATATATATATATGTATATATATATATATATATTCAATCTAATATTTTCCAGACGTAAAGCAACAAATGAAGTTTTAACGAGGTTATTGCAAGAGTGCTCAATACCGATGTAGGTTAATATATTTTTATTTGTTTCACAAAAGTATTTATATGTCGCGAACTTAAACAACCTCATACAAATTCAAGTCAGCGGCATATAATGTGTAGCAACATATAAATACTCATGTAAAATAAATAAAAAGTACATATATATATATATATATATAATATATATATATATATATATATATATATGTATATATATATATATATAAATTGTAAAGATCTACATGAATCGACCAACATTTGACATTTTCATATTTTGTCAGGACTCTAAGTGAAACTTGTAGGCAGAAAATAAAATAAAATTTACTGAAATTGCCACTGAAAAGCCAAGAAGACTTACCCCTTTCTTTTTTCTTGAGATCTTGGCACGTCCCCTCTCATCCCCGTCGTCTGGTTCAACCGATTACTTCTAAAGCCACTTAATTCGTGATGAGAGCAAAATTATTAGGGGTGACAAAAGTGGATGGTTCGTATATAACATCTTTTGGCTCTTGGAGTTTTCTGTGGTGAAGGGAGCCAATTTTTGCTGTTAGTTCGGTTAGTTGAAGGTAATGTAACGGGGATTTTATCATGACGTCCAATGAAGTGTCGGTTGCGTGACACTGCTGTCCGAACTTTCACTTTCTGGTTACCACTTGACGCGTCTTCTCTCCACTCCAAAACGAACTTCTGCAACTTTAGCTGTTCTCTCCCCGAATCCGACTTTTCTCTTCTACAAATACAACTTCTCTGCTCGCAATCTAACTTCAGAATGCCCTCCTTCCCCAAATCACTCCTCTTTTATTTCCAATCAGGAGCATCTCATTTGCATACCTCGTGGTCACCCTGTAGGCATATAAAGAAACAGGGCAGCCATTTTTGTTTCTTTCTTCTTCATTATGAACACGAGGTAAGCCACACAAAAACGCGGTCGGTCGTTCTTGTTTCTTTTTTCTTCATTTACACCACACGCCCCCCCTGATCTTCGAGATCAATAGGATACTTCGTAATCCTCCATCCAAGCAGGCCGCCTCCTCTCATGTCGAGGCCTCTGGGGGACAACTTCTCGGGGGTTAACGTTTTCAGGTTCACTACAACGCGGGCCTAAGTCAGGTCGAGCAGCATCATTTGCTTCTCGGTGGCCCTCGATTTCCCCTTCTTCACTGCCCTCACTGCATACCGGCAATGTAACACGACGCAGGTCTAAGATATGCCGGGGAACGCCATTCACCATCACAATGTTCTTCGACTGCAATCCTGTTACGACCCCTCTTTTCCAACGAGTGGTACACTATGCATTGGGGGGTTTCACCCACACCTCTTCACCTACTTTAATAGTGGCTTCTTCACTCTCAATTCCTGCTGTTTTGTTGCACGGATGCCGCCACTTATATGTGAAAACGGCCCTATGAGGCACAGTTGTCTCATCTTGTTTGGTCTTCGGCGAGATGTTATACCAAAACACCGCCTCTATGGGTGATACGTTGCTTTTTTCCGCAGCGGCTTTAATGGTGCGATGATTCCTCTCCACTATTCCGTTGCCACTCGGCCGATACGCTGCTCTGAAAAATTGCCTTACTCCCCACTTATCGCACACCCCTTTAAAGGTTTCTGATCGGAAAGCGGGGCCATTGTCCATTAAGAGTTCTCAACCGGCCCTCTCTCCAAAAATATCTCCTCGATGACCCCTCCGATCGCCCATGCAGCTTCTGCCCTGATCTCTCTCCAGATTGCAAACCTTCCCGGTCTACAGTCGACCATCGACATATACAATTTGTGGCGATAGTGTGTCACATCAATGGCCAATCGCTTCCAGTCCTCCGCAACGTGTAGCTCTCCTGCTTCGTGTCTGGACGGTCCAGAGTCAATTGATTGGCACTCTCGACAGTTCTCCACCACCTCCCTAACCACCACCTCGGTGGTCTCCGGGTAAACCTCTCTGGCTAGGAATAACGTTCGTTCTCGACCAAAGTGGTGCATTTCGTGTGACTCTTTGACTTCTTCCCCTGCACAGCATACCAAGGAGACCTCCTTTCCCTCCTGCAGCCAGGCCTTCTTCACGCGTGTCATCGAATCCGCCTTGTTTTTTTCTGACGGGACCAACACAACAGATACTCTCAACTGGAATTCCGCTATCAGGTCGGTGAGCGCTCCGAGTCTGCCCTTGATCAGCATTTCCGCAGCACCCCTGGTCTTAACTCTATTATCGCCAGTTACTGCCGACCGAATCCACGACGCTACCGTTGCCGAATCGGTTTTGACTTCAATTATTTTCAATCCCCATTTCAGGGCCAGATTGATTCCTTTTATAGCGGCATCTAGTTCTGCTACGTTGATATGGGAGAAGTCGTTGTTTTTTCTTAGCCACGCCGCATCCTCCACAGTTACACCTCCTATCTCTAGTACGACGCCCAACGCCAGGTTACTGGCATCGCACCAAACCACACCTGCGTCTTCGCCGCTGACATACCATTTCCCTTTCACTGGGTCCTCATTCCTCACTCTTGCAATGACTTCTTGCAGCATGTTCATGACCTCCTTCGTCACACGGCCCTCCCAGCCATCAGTGCCTGTTTGTCGTTTAATAAAGCTGCATGCTATCCTGAGCCAGACAGCGATAGGTTAGTGCCCGACCAGCCTCTCGCAGACTGAGAAGAGTTCTCGCCTCGTCAGCTCAGATCCGACTTCGGGTATTGCATTCCCTCGTTCGAAGACAAGGCTTTCTTTTCCACCTCGCCTTAGTTTCAACCACAGCACCGCTCCTCCATCTAGGGCCTCCGCCGGTTTTGCAGTCAACCCATACTTCTCGACATGGCTTCTTACTTTCTCTGCTGTCACCTCTGCCTCCTCCACCAGGATGTCGTCAATGTACGAACTAGTGGCCTCCTCCACTGTACAGTCTTTGCTCAGCACTGTCTTCAGCACGGCAGTCATAATTTTGGGGGCTGAACTCAGCCCAAAGCCTAACCTCGTCAGACAATACACCCGCCCCTTGTACCGGACCAGTTGGTACTGCCAGAGTTTTTCATCTACATGGATCTGCAGATATGCCAATTTCAGATCGACAATCTTAGTGGCCCGCCCCATTCTTCTCCATTTCCTCATGACCTCCTCACATACGTCGATCCCCGTTCCAGTGTGGCAGGCTACGTGTCTGTTCAATTCCCTAAAATCCAGCACGGGCCTAATCTTGTTTTTGGTAGGCTGAACAACCGCCAGTAGTGGCAATACTCCTTTTTCTTCCCCTGTCCACGGTTTCAGAATTCCTTCTTTTATCCACCTCTCCACTTCTTCCTCGAATCCTTTTCTTATTTCTCCTCGCAGGGTGTTTTCGTAGCAGCCCACCTTATTCTGTAGTTATGGGGGCCCGGAGATCCATTTCCATTCCACCGTCCGCCTCACGCCATCAAACTTCGCCAGGAAATCTTTATCCTCCATGCAGCAAACCTCCGGTTTTGGGGTTCTGACGGTTCTATCACCTTCCACTCCTACCATCCCCACTGCGCCGAGACGTCCAAACGTCACTTGGCCCCCTCTTAACGTAGCGCCCCCAGTCGGTTAATAGCACTAATACCTATAATCACGTCGACACCACCGACCAGATGATTCAACACTAGGGCTTGCAGTCCAATGGGCACCCCTTGCACCATTACTTCCGCTGTCGTCTCTCCTAGGCATTTCACATCCCTGCCATCCACGGTCCTAATAATCCTGGTTCCGCTCCATGACCTCGCGACATTCCTCGCTAACAACGTTGTAGTGCAGCCTGTGTCGACAAGGGCTATGGCTCTCTTCCCATTGACTACCACCGGTAACCGAGGCAATGTTCCATCATGCGCCATTTCCACACACAAGGGGTAACCGCTGGCGCAATAGCTCCCCTTCACTCGTTTCCCTGGTCCCGTGCAGCAACACAATAGCGGCTACTATGCCCCACTTGTCCACATCGGTAGCACGTGATCCCCGGTCTCGGCTCTTTGCAGTCCTTGATCAGATAAGGACCCTGGCACCGGAAACACTTGATGGCAGGTCTCCCCTCCTGTCGCCTCGCCTGCCTCTCATTCAAGTGAGGCCTCATGCACATATTTCCACTCACAGCTGCAGCCACGATTGGGCTTTTAACATTTTTCACTAGGACTCTGGCGTGGACCAAGAGATCGTCCACTTACATAGAATGGATCCCTGTGATTCTCTGCATGTTCGCAGAGATTTCCTCTGGGAAGCCGTTCACTAGGTACAGCTTTACCGTCATCTCCAGGCTCCTCCCCACGTAACCAGCCAACCCTGCCAGTCTCCTGATCTCTGCCGCAAAGACGTCAACGGACTCGCCGGTCCACCTCAAACTTGACAGCTTGCCAAGTGCTTCAAATGGGCCCTCAGCGAAGGCCAATTTCAGCCTTTGCTCCACTAAGGCAAGGTCTTCCTTGTCTTCATCTCGCATCTGCTGGTAAATCGTGAGGGCTTCCCCCTCTAAGTATAGCGGCAGCAGGGTGACCACATCTTCTATCTTTTGCAGCTTCGCCACCATTTTTAATTTCTCCAGCCACTTAATCAGGTCACCCTCCCCAGTAAAGGGTCTCAACATCTGAGTGCTCAGTCTCCACTCAGCCATGTTAATTTGCTTGATGTGCCGAAATAGCTTGTCGGTTGCGTGACATTGCTGTCCGAACTTTCACTTTCTGGTTACCACTTGACGCGTCTTCTCTTCACTCCAAAACGAACTTCTGCAACTTTAGCTGTTCTCTCCCCGAATCCGACTTTTCTCTTCTACAAATACAACTTCTCTGCTCGCAATCTAACTTCAGAATGCCCTCCTTCCCCAAATCACTCCTCTTTTATCTCCAATCAGGAGCATCTCATTTGCATATCTCGTGGTCACCCTGTAGGCATATAAAGAAACAGGGCAGACATTTTTGTTTCTTTCTTCTTCATTATGAACACGAGGTAAGCCACACAAAAACGCGGTCGGTCGTTCTTGTTTCTTTTTTCTTCATTTACACCAAATGAAGGTTACCCCATTGCACAATAAGAAGGAAAAAACCCCGAGAGAATACCACGATAAACAAGATTTGTTTTAATACATGGGAAGGTAAATAGGGAAAGTAAGGTATCGTCAGTTTTATGTTCACCAATAATAGTGTCTACTAAATTAGTCCCTCTGGCGGTTCTCAAAGAACTCCATTGACAATATTGCAAAGGATAGTAGGGGTAAGAATATAGGCGTAGTCAGGGCTTACTGCGTGTCAAAGAACTCAAATACAACACGTTTAAAAGAGTGTGTATGTAAATTACCTCCCTTGTGCCATTAACTTCAATGTTCTCATTCGAGAAAATTCCAAGCCTCTTGGTTCTGTAATCTAAGAAAATAATCCAAATCATCTGCGGTGTAATGTATTTCTATAGAAGATTTTTTTGTTCCATTTGACTTGTGAATTCTAACGCCTCACTGGAGTTAGTGTTCTTTTTTTCTTGTAAGACCAATTCTAGGCCTTAAAATAGTTCTTTCTTCCTCGATGAAGAGGTCGTTGTAATTTCGTTTATAACTCTGATTTTTTTAAACCGTCTTTTCTGACAAATTCTGTGTCGTCTTCCTTGACGAATTCCGATTGTAGAAAAAGAAACCAAACCGCTGGTTTCTCTTGTCTAATCTTGCTATTTTTAACATCTTTTCTCTTGACACAGGATAGCGAGCCAACTTCTCTTTCTCTTGTTCAAACTTGGAACAAAATGACGCATACATTCTCTTTGACCAATTTAAAGGCACGCATACAACAAGCAGTAGCAGCAAGGATACACCAAGAAAGGGGGTAAGATGGGGAGGGAGAGAGAAAAAAGACAGAATGTGGAAAATAAAATTTCTACACACTCCTAATTAAAAGAAAAAAGAGAAAAAAAGAAAACTCCATACAATGTAATTAATACCAAATGAAATCAGGATATCAGTCTTTTACAGATTTTGGCGTTCTAACAGGTCTCGACTGACAGTCACTCTTAATCTCATCTTTAACTACATGATGAGAATTATGAAAGGATACTTGAACCGAATGGGATATAATGAGTTCCAAGAGGTACAGATGTTTGATCGAATGTTCCTGGAATCCGTCACCTTTCTTTACCTGAACGAACTATTCCATCGCTTCCATGGTCGGGCTTTACTACTCTTCCTAAGGCCTAATAAGGTCTAGGTTTAGTAAAATTTCTTATTAATATCACATCACCTATCCTTATCTTTTTTTCAAAATTGGACTGATATAAGTCTTGAGATAATTCTCTTAAACTTAATAAGTACTCTTTGTACCATAACAATTTAAACCTTTTCAACAAGGAATCTCTACCTTTTAAACCTTCAATTAGACTAGTTCGATTAGGAGGACTTGCAGAAAAGGGTTCTTCATAGAGATTCAAAAACACTGTTTCCACGGAATAGACGAATGAACGCACTTCCGAACTGGAATCATCAGCGCGACGATAAGTCAGGGTTCTCTCTATTTTCTCGGTAAGAATGTCAGTGGATGTTTTGCTCCACTTTTCGAACTTCGAGTAGTGGTAGCAAAACTGTAGCAACTTCTTTTCTGCAACAGACCACGGTTGAGCTTTTAAGCCTCTTGTATTTTTCTTTCTTCTTGTTGCTGAATTTTATGTTTGGGGGCCAGGACCTCTGTTATCAAGGCCTGATGGCTGACCCTGGTTATCCTCTGTCATGGTTGGAGAGCCAC
The DNA here is from genome assembly GCF_053919585.1 of Euprymna scolopes. Taxonomy (NCBI): domain Eukaryota; kingdom Metazoa; phylum Mollusca; class Cephalopoda; order Sepiida; family Sepiolidae; genus Euprymna; species Euprymna scolopes. The sequence goes on from NC_136496.1 coordinate 56,261,445, forward strand.
TTCTAGAGTTCGGAAGGTTTACACCATTGTTTGCATCTTCCCGCCCGGCGTATGAACGGGTTGAAGGGCCCTTTTTATCCTGGGTGCCGACCTGCCAGTATGTGTTTTTATTTTGTTTCATATATTGTTTTGATTTCCCCATTGTCCACGGCTTTTCATTTCTTATTCAAAGCTGCCCTTTATTGCTAAAGGGGGTGCCCCCGTCTGCAAACTGGGGGACGTGCTGGATGGCTTGAGGAGATAGCACACCATTTCTTTGAATATTTTGTCAGGGTTTACTTCCAATGAAGTGTCCTCATATCAGAATTTCTGACAAACCCCTGTACAGAGAGACCTTAGGCACTCGAGGATAGTGTCTAGTAGGCATTCAGTTTCTCTCCCATTAATGGATTTCTGTATGTCAGATAATACCGTCAATAGGTGGAAATAATCCAACTTATTATGTCCTATAGCTTTAAACAAACAATTCTTAACTGTCCTAATTAGCTTTTTTCATACCGCCCAAAACCACGCTGAATATATTGGAATAATAAGGTGTTAATGCTACAAGTGTCGAGAACTCCCCTACACTCATTAGACATAAACACTTCCTTCACCAAGTCGCAACCGACAATGAAGTACAAGGCGTTATATGAGCAAATGTGTGAGGATACACCAAACGGATTAAAAAATCTCAGAAAGGCAAATACTACAGAATAGGTAGACATATCTGGTAATAATTTCAGATAAATTGCTCTGATATTATTATTTCTTTACTTCACTATTGTCTAAAACCCACAAATGACCAGTAAAATCAATACCCGTGTGTATAAAAGGTCTAACAAGGTTGACCCTATGTTGTATCCAAAACTCAGTGTACGCAATTTACTTAGAGTGGCAGCAATATCCAAGTGTTTACATTTAATATTACAATTCATAATTATTAAACCGGTAATATGACAGGATTTAGGTAACAAAATAGGACGCTTCACATCAATAGAAAAGTAGTCAGAATTATCAATTCGACCAAGACAACGTATTAAACCCTTTTTATATAAAAACAAATTGAATTTCGATACCAACTGAGGTATCTGTTCTACATTAGTTTGTTGTAAGAAATTCTTTTCCTTACCGAAGAATTGACTTCGGGCTAAATTAATCAAGTATGACTTGGACTTGACAGCAGCATCATCATTTTAGTCTCTCCTCAACTTGGCAATAAACTGAAACACTACCGTCAATATTCTTACTAATTTATTAAGAGAAGAGAACTTATCCAAATTTATTATAGGAGTATTTGTTAATTCTTCTCCACTACTCGTGTGGGCAGTGAGTAATTCTTGACATTTTTCACTGAGACACTTTAAATTATAATTAGGCCAATCCAAAACACTTACATGTAACCAAGATGGGTCTTTCAACCAGAAATAACCCTCTTTAATAAATTTAGCCATAGTGATAAATTCACCCCTTGTGACAAAATCTGCAAGATTTTCGACCGTTCTTACATATCTAAACTTGATAACATAACCTCCGTCATGTAGATCATTCACCATTGTCTTTAAGGCGATTCCTGATAAATTGACATTTTGTATTAATAGACTGAGACAATAGCCATGATAATACCACCTGTGCATGGACGGCAACTATAATTTCTCTAAGCATCACAGGAAACATTTTAATCAATAATGAGACACGTCTAATACCAAAATAAACCTACAACAGTTCTAGGGTAGGTAGAGTCCTCTTGACAGATGGAGTGACTCTGTCTTTAACATTAAACAACTTAGTTTCACCATGTTGGTATAAATACTGTACAATACCGTAAGCTTGATTAGAAGCATCACAGAATATTACTAAAGTAGCAGAAGAATCAGTATAGACTGTACATCTATCAGAACTGATATCTTCATTACCCACAAGATTTACATAAAACTTATTCCCGGAGGTTATAATATCACACGGTACCTGCTGGTCCCATGCGACACCTAATTTTCAAAATTGACTCAAAATAATTTTTCCTTTGATAGTAATGGGTAACATAAGACCCAGAGGATCAAAGAAGGAGGAATTTACTGACAACATGTCTCTTTGGTAGAGACGACCTTTTTAACACCACTTCTAATCACCTTAATCGCATCTAACACAGGATAATATAAATAGCCTAAAACCTTTTCATAAGGCATACCATGAGAAGAATTATTATTATCCAGTGTAGACAATGTATGACGAGCCAGTCGCTGTCGTGTCCAATGCACAAATGACACTGCGCTTGCGTGATGGGACGGAAAATCCGGTTGGTACTGATTTGCATGAGTTGACGCCCCCGTGGCGATAAAAAACGTTGGACTTTTGTGTGTGGGCGTCATTCTTTCATTTGCTTGGTGAAAAAGATTTCATGCTGTTCGTCTCAGTTACGCGAGTCGAGGACAGGAAGAAATGGACAGCGAGAACTGCAAATAGAACATACTGATTCAAGCTATTAGTGAGTTTTACACACTCCTTTGCGGATTCCGACTTCCATGGCCACCGTCCGTACTCCTTACTAGAGATCGGGTGCACACAGAGTCAATCAATGCATCCAGAATCACTCCGCTGACACGCACGCGCTTCACTGGAAGGTCGGTTCTCATCCTACTCGGGGCGAGAGTGGCGCTCATAAGAACAAGCTTCCAAGTAGCTGGATTACAAGAGCACTCCACAACTCCCTGCGAAATGTCACTCCGACGACGATTGGACACAATAAAATCACTGGTAGAGGAGTACGGACTTTCAATAGACGTTTCTTTGGTCCCGTCGAGTCAGAACTTGGCAGACCACATGACACGTGTTCCACAAAGGTGGCTCGATGGAATGAAATCTGCGATAGGAATTCAAGGAGTTTTCCGCTGGTTGGAGAGTACGCCTGCGGTTTCGATGTGCATATGTGCCAGCACGCAATGGCATTGCAGAACGATGTGAGCGCAGAATTAAGCGGATTGCAGCCAGAACGAGATGCACTGTTCAGGAAGCAGTGTATTGATACAATATCATGCCCAAGGACGATACATCATCATGTACAGCACCTGCCAACGGGATCTATAGATATGAAGTTAGGGTGAAGAACATCGACCCAGTGCCCACATTACCAGCCTCTGCACAAACCCAATATCGTATGGGTGATCCTGTATGCGTAAAACCGACAGGTTATCGATGCACATCCAAGTTTGAAGAAGGAACGGTAACGGAAGTGATCAGCCCGCTTGTCATGGGTGTTGATGGTGTCTTGCGCCATGTGAAGGATATACTACCCCGGACGTATATCTTCCCCTTTGGTAATGCAGATGATGAGATTTCAAATGACACTGCATGTATTACATTGCCTGGTCAACAACCAACCCAAAATGGAGAACCCTCTGAAAACCGACCAGATGCCATTCCACCAGATGAGACTTCGGATGATATTTAGGGTATGATACTGCCTGCCCCACAGACAACACAGAATAGAGAGACCCCAGAACCACCCTTGCGGCAGAGAGGAGTGTAGACAATGTATAATGAGCCGGTCGCTGTCGTGTTCAATGCACAAATGACACTGCGCTTGTGTGATGGGACGGGAAATCCGGTTGGTACTGATTTGCATGAGTTGGCCCCCCGTGGCGATAAAAGACATCGGGCTTTTGTGTGCGGGCGGCATTCTTTCATTTGCTTGGTGAAAGAGATTTCGTGCTGTTCGTCTCAGTTACACGAATCGAGGACAGGAAGAAGGGGGTAGCGAGAACTGCAAATAGAACATGCTGATTCATCCAGCTTGATACGACGTGATACTAATTCACTATTACTACAGCAGGTTTTCAGCCCGGATCCACCCTTTAACATAGTAGTTTTAGCTTCAACATATAGTCGTAGTAATTAAGAGGCTTATTGATGAGTCTTGACTAGGTTGGTACCATAAAATTGTTCAACAGCATTTCTTTACAGGGACGAGAGGCATGTTTTTCTACGTGATACTTAACTACATAACTCAAAATAAATGAACTCAACACGAATCCTAAAATGAGCGATTTATATCTAAAACACAGGAGCTTATCTTTCAATTTCAGGAAAAAGCAAAATCTATTTTTATCCAATTTATTCTTCAGCTTGATCATCAGGAACGCCTTCCTAATGTCAGCTAAGAGGATAAAACTGTTTGTTCTAAATTTGAACAAGATCACTTACATATCAGTATAGATTCACGCTTGAATGGCTGCCCTCCCTTTCTCAGAGAACAATTGAAGACAGACCTTATTTTAGTCGTGTTTGTAATTTATTTTTAAATACAGGACGATGAGGTATCCATGTATATTTGCCAAAGTCTACCGGGGATATATTGATTCTATCTATAATACCTTCTTTTTCTTGTTCCAAGAACTCTTGGCAGTAATCCGTATACAATCGTCTGTCTGATAACATGTGCACAACTCTATCCAAAACAGCCAAGTACATCTGATAATTAGAAGGAACTAAGCTAAGTTTGTCCAAATTCCAAGGTAAACTAATGTAATAACAGCTATTCAAGTATTCAATAGAAGAACGAAATGTCTCGATTTTGCCTTAACGTAATCGTTGATTACTTCGTCGATTATACCTAAGATTTCCAAGCTAAACATCTTATCAGCGTTTCTGGAGTCGTTCCTACAAAAGTGTAGAGTTCTAAGGATATCGGCACTATTATCCAAAATGTGTATAAGGGTGGGATTGTTAGTATCCAATTTACGAATCAACTTAGATTTACACGAAGCAGGGAGCTTGTTAAATATGATAAAACTCAACAAACGATTTCCTGATAAACCACCCTCTAGAAATTTCATTCGGAAAGAATTTTTCAATTCATACACTTGGGTTTTCACATCATTCAAGTATTTCGTCACTGCAGAACTGCCATACAGACAGCCCACGTCTAACCAGGAAGAGAATATAGACTCTACTGTACAGTTTTCATCTAGAAATTCTTTGCATATTAGATCTACGAGCTCGTATTAGTCACAGAATAATTTTCATCAGAAACAGATGTTTTATCAGTTGGAATGCGTACATGGATAAATGGTTCTTTAAAACTACCAACTTCAAGTCATCGTTGTCTAAATTAGATACACAATTCAAAAACTCCCGATGGAAGTTTAATAAAGCTAACTTATTTGATTCTAGGTCCTTATCAATAAATTTAGGACATTCTATTTTCGGGGTTAAATTAATCCCTTTGTCCTTTTTCAAAGACTTACGACTTAAGCACAAGATACACCAAGAAAGGGGGGGGGAAAGAAGGGGAGGGAGAGAGAAGGAATAACAGAATGTGGAAAATAAAATTTCTACAAATGTAGTTGAATATGTAAAAGTGCCGTAAATTCATCGGAGCACATTTCGTGAAAGTGCTTGTAAAACAAGTACAATCATGCAATAATGAAGACTGGGATTTAGCAGACAGTGCGGAAGCTATTACCTTATGAACGCATTTCTCCATCTTAACCCAAATTAGAGGGTTAGGGTCAGTAAACGAACCCCAATGTAGCAACAATACTCCATGAATGGGCGAATGGTAGACTATAGCGATATAGAATACTGTCACTCGCGAGAAGTTTTCTAGTTAAGTAGAATTAACCTGCCTCTTTGAGAGCAAACTTTCTATTACATTGTATGTACATATTCCAATTCATATTGCCTAAGAATATTAAGCCAATAACTTTAGACGTTTGACATTCGGAACAGGCGTAATTGGTCATAGTCATCGTCATATCTTATCGCAATAGAATTTAACCCATCGCATGGCGGTGCTATTTGCCTCCTTAAGGTCTTGGTTTGAGCAATGAGGACCCAATCAGCAGTTTTCCCTAAGGTGGTGCATCGTTTGTACCTCTCCACATGGACATAAAGGTGAGGTGTCTAGGTCTCACTTGTGGAGATTGTCTTTTGTTTTGCCTACTTTGGCTCTGGCTCTATTTAGAGTTACCCAGTTTTTTCTTACAAGGTTTGAACCCTAGGGCAGTGTTTCTTTTGGGTCTGGTAGGGCTTCATTTTTATTCCTGCTGTTATAGTCTCGCCATCGTTCCATCCTATAGGAGGCAGCTTGCCTGGGATCGATTTCCTCTATATTGATGAAGCTACTGCGAGATCTTAGTCTTTGTCTCACTGATTGGTGGCCAAACCTGTGTTCGTTTAGCTGTTTGTACCGTTCTATTCTGGTGATGACTTCTCGCCTAATATGTGGTGGTGGAATATTAGTTAGGCAGTATAGAGCTGGCATGGGAGTTGGTCTTAGGGCACCAGTTATGGTCCGGTATGCCTTGTTCAGCTCTACAGCAATTTTATGGGCATGGCATGATCTATCCCATACTGGGGCACAATACTCCGCTGTGGAATAGCACAGTGCGAGAGCTGTTTGCCTCAGTGTTTTGGGGTGGGCACCCCAATTGCTGGTGGCAAGCATACTGAGAAGGCTGTTTCGTGATGGCAGCTTGCCTTTCAATTTGGTAATGTGTTTTCTAAAAGAGAGTGTTCTGTCCAGAGTTACCCCCAGGTAGACTGGGAAAGGTTCATGTGTAAGCATGTTGTCATTCCACATGACTCTTAGTCTCCGATTTTCTTGGTGATTATTAAGATGAAAGACGCAAACCTGGGTCTTGTTTGGGTTTGCATTCAAGAACCACTTTTTGTGGCTAGGGCATCAGAGAGTCTTTCTTCTATGATGTCAAAACTATTTGCCTGGGTGGCGATGCATAGGTCATCGGCATATATATATATATATATATATATATATATATATATATATATATATTTGTATATTTGGGTATTGTGGTTGGTCGTTAGTGTAGATATTGAATAGGGTTGGAGCCAAAACTGAACCTTGTGGGAGGCCATTGTTTTGGATAAACTATCTACTCCTTTTTCCATCCATCTCAACATGGAAACGCCGATTACTAAGTAGACATTCAATTATGCTCACCAATGCTGAGTTTTGTATCATTTGGGCTACTTTTAGTATGATTGCCCTATGGTTGACAGTGTCATATGCTGCTGTAAGGTCTACAAACACAGTGCTGTTATTTTTTTGGTCTCAAATCCATCCTCAATGAATTGGGTCAGGTTTAAAATCTGGCCACAACATGACTGACCTGGTCTAAAGCCAGCTTGCTCAGCTGAAAATTGTACTTCCACTGTTTCCGTTATTCTGGCAAGTATCATGCGCTCATATAGTTTATAGTACCATGCGCTCATATAGTTTATTGGTCATAGTAAGATCATTTGTTGAAATATGATATCTGTTGTAAAAATGATTTCAAGACAGACCTGGGATCTTAATAATAAAATGAATGCCTGAAATGTTAAACATATACACTTCTATGAAACAGAACTCACTATTTAAACTGTGCCGTTTACAAACCTCAGAAAATTTATCCACGATTGTTTTTCGTTTGATAATATCTTTATTAGTTGCCATAACTATGAAATGAAGCCACTAAGCTATTTTGAAATTATTATTTTAGAGATAGACATTCAATGCTTTATCATTCCTATCTTTCAATACCAAATATAGAAATCAAAGAAATAATGATTAAATTTAATTATTAAGTAATTATATATATATTTTAAAACTCTTACTCAATTATATGACGAATTCTTTCGTATGTATCTATGTATCCTTCTCTGTCTGTCTGTCTGTCTGTCTTTCTCTCTATATATGCATACATATATATATATATATATATACTCAATCAAAAAGAGAAAATTATAGTATTTTTTTCTTTATGTAAATACAGTAATGTCTTGCTACGACGTGTAGACCGTTTCGATCATAATTGATCTCATCAGGCAAGAAAATTTTAAATTTAAGAAGGTACAAGGCATTTTTCAATTTTAAAGTATAGAAAGTATACCTTGCTATGACTGTCGTGAAGCTGGGTAATGTTCTTATGGGTTTAAATTTAATTACAAGAGGGAGAAAAGGAGAAAGGAGGGTAGGAAAAGAGTCGTACATATGAAAACACGTCACCAAAGGCAATGTCAGGGGGCGATATTTACTATTTCATTATTCAAGTCATTTAGAAATGTCTCGACTATGGAGAAAGTTTAACCGAATTGGGCCATATTGTCTATCTACAAAAACTCTAAGTTAGTCGTTTAATATTTATTTATTATTTTATTTCTTATAAATTATATCTTCTGTTTTGAATTTAACACTAACTTTTTAATATAAGATAAGATTTGGCTTCATTAATAGCCCGAATTAGACGGTATTTTTTGATTTTTCTATACATGTTCTTTTTAATTATATCAATTATTTAATTATTTATTAATTTATATCCTTATAAGTTTATATATTAAAGTATATCATATAGTTGTTATTTTAGCTTTTATTTTGTTTATATATATATATATATATATATATATATATATATATATATATATATATATACAAACACACATATACGTATATATATACATACATAAACATACATACACACATACATATACACAAGCATACGTACATAACATATATATATATATTGTGTTTTAAATTTGTATTTGTTTATATAAGTATTAATGCATTTATTTTTTTATTTTTTATTATTATTCATAATTATTATTATTTACTTTTTTCTTTTATCACGTTTATTTATTTATGTGTTAAAATATAAGGGTGTATTCTAATCTAAATACTTTTCAAAAGTTTTTTTAAAGAATCTTTAAATTCACCTGTCACCTGTAATCTCCACAGTTTGATAGTCTTTTCCTAAAAGGGTTTTTTAGGAACTTAATTTATTAAAAAAAAACGCTACTTCTTTTTAATGTTTAGTATAGCTTTGAAAGTATGTTCTTTGAATTATATTATTGCGATTCTGTAGTTGCATATTTTCCAATATATGTTAGGCAATAGGTACAGTAACTATGCAAATCGATATATCAAGTGCGAAGGTAGTACTGCAGAAAGAGTGTTAGAGAAAGAACCATCGGAGTTTATGTATTCATTTTATTTAGGGTGTTTTAGTAATTTTGGTATGCTTGGTGTAAGTATGGTAATTGATATTTTAGGCTTATCTGTTTCTTAGTGGAAGATTTAATCAATTGGGATATTAAATTAAATCGGGCATTGGGTATATTTCACATACACATATATAGTTACACATAAACACATATGGATTTAGACAAGCTGTTCCACAGCAGACATCCTAACTGTAATCTCTGAACACATATATCATTCACTGGACAAAGCGGGGGAGGGCAGAGCGGTAGCTCTAGATATATCTAAGGCTTTTGACAGGGTATGGCATGAGGGTCTCCTCAGGAAAATTAGATCATACGATATCATTGGTAGAATACTTAACATAATTAAATCCTTCTTAGATAAGAAAAAAATCCAGGTTGTCCTCGACGGTCGTACATCTAAACCATTATGATATAAATGCAGGAGTGCCCAAGGGGTCTATCCTTGGACCTCTGTTGTTCCTGATATTCATAAATGACCTCCCCGACAAAATTGCCTCTGAGATGGGTATATATGCTGATGACACTAAACTCTATGTCAGGTACGACAGGAAGACGAATGAACACATTTCTAAAGAAATGGCAGAAACACTAGAGGAAGACCACCAATCTGTAGTGGAATGGGGACAAAAATGGTTGGTCACGTTCAATGCCACCAAGACTAAACTAGTTTCATTCAATAATTACAAGAAACCCTCTCTACCACCTATAGCAACGGCCAACGGCTCTTTATTTGAGAGTACATCTTTCAAACTCCTTGGCCTAACGTTCACGGGAAACATGAGTTGGAATAATTACATTGAAGGCATTGCCAGGGCCACTGCAAGGAAGGTGGGCTCTCTCTACCGTGCTAGAAAACTACTAACACCCGAAAGTATCCTGTACCTCTATAAGGCCACCATTCGCCCATGTATGGAGTATTGCTGTCACGTTTGGGATGGTGCATCTCGCTCCTTGACAAGGTTCAAAAGAGAGGCGCAAACCTGATAGAACCTGAACTGGCATCTAAGCTTCAGCCTCGACGAAATGTTGCATCCCTCTGCCTGTTCTACAAGTATTTTAGTGGTGAATGCTCTGATGAACTGCAAGCACTTGTGCCCCCACGACGTGAGCACCCTCGACAAACCCAACAGGCTGCTAAATCCCACCCACACAGTAGAGATCCCTAGATGTAAAAGATCTTTCTACTCCAGTAGTTTCTTCCCCAGAACCGCTAGACTTTGGAATTCCATTCCAGGTCCCTGCTTCCCTAACAGTACTGACGTGCAGAAGTTCAAGTGTAACGTGAACGGATATGTTGCTGCCCAAATCCCTACATAGTACCCCAGTAGTTGTTGCCCCTGATAGTAGCCCCTTACACCAAAGTGGCAATTTGCCTTGTTTTGGGTGAAGATGTAATAAAAAAAATAAAAATACACACACAATAGTTAGAAAATTATTTATTTATTTATGCATTTATTTTTTTATTATTTTTTCTTTTATTTTTATTCATAATTATTACTATTGACTTATTTCATTTCTTTTATTTTATTTTGTCAAATTTAATTATTTATTTATTTAATTATGTTTTAATACATAAAACTGTGTATTCTTATCAAAATTATTTTCCAAGAGTTTTCCAAAGAAATTAAAAATTCATTTAAGATCACCTGTAATCACTAAAGCTTGATACTTTTTTAGGAACTAAATTTATTTTCATAAAAACACCATTATTTCTTAATACTTTGTATACATTTGAAAGTATATGCTATGGGGTACCTCAATTCAGATATTTCTCTAATATATGTAAGGGAAACTATTTAAATAAATATATTAAGTGTAAAAGTAGTACAGTAGAAAACGTGTTAGGTGAAAAAACATCAAAGTTTGGATACTTATTTTATAAAGGATGTTTTAGTTGGCTTGGTGTAAGTAGGTAATTTGGTATTTTAGGCTTATCTAGTTGTTAGTGGTAGATGTAATCAATTAGGATATTTAGTAAAATGGGTACATTAAGTATATGTCTCATACACACATAAGCATATATATATATATATATATATATATATATATATATATATATATATACCCATACATACACACATATACAAACTTACAAATACAAACCCAATATCCATACGTATATATATACATATATATATACATGTACACACACATATATATATAAATATATAATAACCTATATATACACACACAACTAACCATACAACATATATATGTATACAAATGCACACATACACATATACACAAGCATACACATACACGTACATATACACATACAAACATATATATACATATATCCGTGCACATATACAGATACACACACACACACACATATATACATGCAGTATGCGGAATATCTATCGTCTTGATTATTTTCTTAATATAAATAAATTAAATTATGGGGTACTATTAAGATTACTAAGAAGAAGTTCTTTAAAATTCCCACAGTTTATGGAAGTTTCTAATTTTTATTGAGTAACTTGTCTCTGTCTTTAAACCTCATGATAAATAATTTCTCCGTAAGACAAAGGTAACAGAGGGAACTAAGTGAGGAACATATTTTAGCTTTTTTCAGGATATTCCATTGTATTGTTGGTAATAGATTTTTTTCAATAAGTTCCTTATAGTATACTGACAGTGATGCATTAATTTTACTGTTGGGATTTTCAAATTAGCTTTTGTAACCTCTGAATCGTTCCTTAAAAGTATTAGCAGCCATACCAATATATTTATTCTACTATTTGTTTTTTTTATTCGTGGAGATTTTCGCACTGTATATTACTGATGTTACTAAGCAGTTTCCATTTAATGGACAGTCATGTTTATTTCTACAATTACAAGATTTTTTATTTGATTCAGACGTGTTATTTAAAATGTTCACATCATGTTTCTTTGTTATTTTTTTCTAAATTTTCGCTATAGTTTTATCGTATTTTATTAAATATTTTATTGAGAATATAGTTTTATTGTATTTTATTAAATATTTTGTTGAGAATATAATTAGGCGGAAAGTGTGGTTTTATTAGGTTTAAGCATTTTTTTCAAGTTAGTTTTGACACTAAAATTGAACGGGGGGAGATAAACCATATAATTTTCGTTCTTCTCTTATTTTGGAAAGTTTTAATATTAGATGTAGGGTGAATATATTATAGTTTTGTGTTTTTGTGACTACTTTCTTTAAGTGCTTTATCATAGAATTGTTTGTGAGTGTTAAAATTAGAGGAATTATTGCTTATTCTTTTGCTAATAGACTTTGGAACGTATTTAAAATTTGAAAATGTTTTTTTTTTTAATTTATAAATTTTCTTGTCTGATGAGATCAGTTATGATCGAAACGACCTGCATATCTTAGTAAGATATGACTGTATTTACAAAAAAGAAAATTAAAAACTATATATATATATATATATACATATATATATATATATATGCATAACAGAGGTTAGAAAATCATTTGTAATGATAGTTTCAAATTCTTACAAAGTGATCTAAAATAGTCCTTTTTGCGGACACTTTTCAGCCACGGTTTATGTTTATGAATAACATGATCAGAGTATATTAAATAAGTATATTATAGGTCTCCTTTATGATTCAGAAATCGACGGTATCGATGTGGTCCTAAGACTTTGAAATAAAAAATTATTATACTTTATTTTTCATTTTCGTACACTCTGCTGGTATTATCTCAAACTTACTTCACATATAAACGCACGCACACACACACACACGCACACACGCACATATGTATATGAAACTATCACACAAATATGAATATATAAATATAAATAAATATATATATATTAATAAGAGATGAGAAATAAAATAAATAAAAGAAGAAGTAAATAAGAAAGACGAAAGTACGTAAATGAGTAGTAAGTGACAAAAAGTATAATCAGAAACAAACAGAAAACGTCTGAACATTGTAAGTTTTTTTTATCTAAAGGCCACGAAAAAGCTGTATATGTGGCAGAAAAAAAACATCATACAATAAAATTGTGTTGAATTAAAATAAAGAAAAAATTGCTTGATGTTATATAATCAAGTCACAATGAATCGAAAAATGGGATTAATTACAAATATAAATTATGCAAAACGAGCAAAAACTTTTCAAGGAAATCTTGCATAAAGAATCTAGTGAAGAAAAATGTTAATATCTGCAACACAGAAAAGAAAATGTGCGGACAAATAAAATGTAACAATAGATATAGTAAAAGAATATAAAAGAAAGAGAGAATGAAGAGAAAGTAAATTCCAGAAAGAGGGAAAAATGAAGACGAAAAGAAAAAACATAAATGCTAAGTTCTAAGAATAGACACGCCGGAAAAAGGAAAGCATTAGTAAAGTCGATTAAAATCAGTTAACGAAACTGTACGAGATAGGTGTCAAAACTGATGCAAACAAATATATCCGAGCATACACACATACACCCATACGCACACACACACACACACGCACACACACACACACACACATATATATATATATGTACACAACCACATACACACAGCTAGAGCAGACGTAACGGAATACTAATTAGTTTATATTAATAGGTTGGGTAAGCTCTAGAGTACGTTCTATAAATTTTCTAATTGATATGAGAGGAAAATATAACTTATCTTATTATTCGAACTAGAGTAAGGTAATAAAGTCACAGTGCATTAGTAAATTACGTCACTCAACATATAATCGTTGTTAAGGGGACATTGGCTGGAGGCTTGCCAATTACAGTTTGCAGAATTAGTGTCTTGTATATTATCTGATTGAGTATCATTCACTTTTCTATTGTTAGAGTTCATTATAGTTTTTGTATATTTGTGAAAGTGGTGAAAAATTAACAGTGTTACTGTTCAATATAGAACTACATCTATGGGGTACCTAAACGAGCTTTTAAAAAAAATTAAAGAATTATTACGAAATGTTAGTTTTACGTTGTGTTGTAAAAATGGTAAAAACATAACTGATATTTTCTCCTTAATTTTAATGTGTAGTTAATGCTTCAATTGTGTATTTATTTCATTTATTGTTCGGTTTTTAAGTTTATTACATTAAAGGCCAGATTATACGTTACTATATCCATACTATTCTTACGTTATAAAGGCTGTTATGAGTATAGGAAATTTCTTTGGGAATATCCTGACTAAATGGGAGATGTGTAATAAAAGTGAGAGTCTTGTTCAATGATAGATTTTTAAGCAGAAAGTTTAGAGATTCTGTTTAACACAAATTAAATAATGAATTTTATGATTGATTTACGGTGATTTGAAATTTTATGAATATAAAGTAGATTTGGTTTATAGTAAGAGCTAAAGAAGCCAGGATTTGGATTAAGTATTTCATTTTATTATTTTATCAGGTAATAGTAATGTATAGTACTAATACCCATTAAACCTGTTAATTAATGCGCAGGTTCGTGTGTGTGAAATGTATCTATTCGTAAGAGAACCAAAGCAATACTTTCAGTTTTACTTGCGGAGAATATTATTCTTTTCCATTTTTGCTTTTAGATAATATTAACAAATTTTAAAATGAATAAACAAGATTGAAAGAAAATAAGTAAAAATTGAAACGTAAGCAAATTAAGCTTTTTCAATAAAGCTGAAGTGATATGTTTTACAGTAATTGATCTCCTTGCCCCCTTTATGATAAAGATCCATAATGTTGATTTCATGACTGGACAATTCTTTTTTGCACCTGGGGATTTTAGGGCATTATATATATATATATATATATTTTAAATTTTGCTTTTATTTCGTACTTCAAGTTTGTTTTTCTTTTCTAACCAAATTGTTTGCATCATTATTTTTTAGATTGAGTGCAGTTGCATAAGTCACTTTTTTAATATTTTTAAATAAATACTAGTAATTTTTTATGTTTTATAAATAAATTTTTAGTTTTTAATGATTTTTATAACTTTTTATGCATATTTCTATTTATTTCAATTATTGCTTGCATTTTCCAGAAGAAAATGTCCTAACTAGTTTTACACCAATAAATGGTTGAAAACTTTTGCAATCCCTAGATATTTAAATACTAATTAGTGCAATATATTATGAGAAATGATAAAATTCTGAACTGTAAAACTGTAAGAGTATTTGTGAAAAACCTGTACAATTGTTTTTATTCAATATTTATGAACTCCACATTTCTGGAATTTGTGGAATCTCCGTAATTCTGGAGTTGCCATCATAATGCGCTGTCAAAATATCGTCATTCAGCCCTGAAATATTTTATAAATTATTTTATGAATGCACTCATATTTCAAGATGAAAAAATTGTATTTGTGCTTTACAAATGATTCTTGAGCGCATAGACACTCATTTAATTCACTTCGGCATAAACACCATAACACGGTTTTAACATTCCTACATAATAAAGTAATTATGTGACTTATATAAGCTTAAAAAGTTGATAATCATGCCAGCAAATCAGTTGTACCAACATTAGAATCAAATAGATTATAAAATAGCATGCAGATACATATAAATAAACGAAAGAAGCTGTTTATGACAAGCGTCCAAATCGTTCAGAACAGTCGGCACAACTCAATACGAACTGCTTACATCTATTTATTATTTGTATAACTTTCGTTTTAATTTAAATTTACAATGGCAGCTAATTCGTTTAGTTGTGTTAATGTTTGCTCATCAGAATATCACACCTACCAGGGTATCTATCGTTGCAAACAGCAGTAACATTCAATCTGTCACTCACGGTATTTATATATCACTTTACTGACTTTAGTTTCACAACTAGGAATAATTTCGACTGGAAATCGACGTCAGTCAAATCGACAATATTGGCAGTAGCGAAGTCGGAGGGTCAGTCATCTGACAATTTCCAATATTGTCACGAGATCCGGTTTCATCTCTGTTCTTCGATTTCCTGTTAAAACGATTTGAAGTTCATTTAACATTGGAGAAACAGCGGGCAGTTTGCCACCTAACCACCGACATCTCATAATATTGAATGGTTTCACTTTAGTAAGCCTCCCTCACTTCTTCCGTTTTTTTACACTTTCGAAAAAATAGAACAGTTCGCAAAGATTCACACAATAACTTGTTCGTTTACTTATGAGTAGACATTAAATAATGAAAAATTAAAAGTACTTTACAAAGTTATCGATTCGTGCGTAGATTCGGAAATCGAAAACTGAACAGAGGCTCATATGAAAAGAGACGCATTGTTATTATTATTATTTATAATAATAATAATAACAACAACAACAACAACAACTAGCAGAACCGGTGGAAATTCCACGATAGTTGACATTTCTTAAAACATAATAAATAAAATGAACAAAAAAATAAAGTAAAACAAATATCGAAATACAAACAATTTCTTAGCAAATTCTTTTTTTTACCATTTTAAAGCTGAAAAAAAGATGAATTAAAATTTTTCGAATTTTTTCTATGAAATTTCAACACACAACACATTGTTATTTTTTCCGACAAATTAACTTATTAACTACAGTATCGTAACTTAACTAATTAACTACAGTATCGTAACTGAACTAATTAACTACAGTATCGTAACTGAAATAATTAAGTACAGTATCGTAACTGAACTAATTAACTACAGTATCGTAACTTAACTAATTAACTACAGTATCGTAACTGAACTAATAAACTACAGTATCGTAACTGAACTAATTAACTACAGTATCGTAACTGAACTAATTAACTACAGTATCGTAACTGAACTAATTAACTACAGTATCGTAACTGAACTAATTAACTACAGTATCGTAACTTAACTAATTAACTACAGTATCGTAACTGAACTAATTAACTACAGTATCGTAACTGAAATAATTAAGTACAGTATCGTAACTGAACTAATTAACTACAGTATCGTAACTGAACTAATTAACTACAGTATCGTAACTGAACTAATTAACTACAGTATCGTAACTGAACTAATTAACTACAGTATCGTAACTGAACTAATTAACTACAGTATCGTAACTGAACTAATTAACTACAGTATCGTAACTGAACTAATTAACCACAGTATCGTAACTGAACTAATTAACCACAGTATCGTAACTGAACTAATTAACTACAGTATCGTAACTGAACTTATTAACTACAGTATCGTAACTGAACTAATTAACTACAGTATCGTAACTGAACTAATTAACTACAGTATCGTAACTGAACTAATTAACTACAGTATCGTAACTGAACTAATTAACTACAGTATCGTAACTGAACTAATTAACTACAGTATCGTAACTGAACTAATTAACTACAGTATCGTAACTGAACTAATTAACCACAGTATCGTAACTGAACTAATTAACCACAGTATCGTAACTGAACTAATTAACCACAGTATCGTAACTGAACTAATTAACTACAGTATCGTAACTGAACTTATTAACTACAGTATCGTAACTGAACTAATTAACTACAGTATCGTAACTGAACTAATTAACTACAGTATCGTAACTGAACTAATTAACTACAGTATCGTAACTGAACTAATAAACTACAGTATCGTAACTTAACTAATTAACTACAGTATCGTAACTGAACTAATTAACTACAGTATCGTAACTGAACTAATTAACTACAGTATCGTAACTGAACTAATTAACTACAGTATCGTAACTGAACTAATTAACTACAGTATCGTAACTGAACTTATTAACTACAGTATCGTAACTGAAATAATTAAGTACAGTATCGTAACTGAACTAATTAACCACAGTATCGTAACTGAACTAATTAACTACAGTATCGTAACTGAACTTATTAACTACAGTATCGTAACTGAACTAATTAAGTACAGTATCGTAACTGAACTAATTAACTACAGAATCGTAACTGAACTAATTAACTACAGTATCGTAACTGAAATAATTAAGTACAGTATCGTAACTGAACTAATTAACTAAAGTATCGTAACTGAACTAATTAACCACAGTATCGTAACTGAACTAATTAACTACAGTATCGTAACTGAACTTATTAACTACAGTATCGTAACTGAACTAATTAACTACAGTATCGTAACTGAACTAATTAACTACAGTATCGTAACTGAACTAATTAACTACAGTATCGTAACTGAACTAATTAACTACAGTATCGTAACTGAACTAATTAACTACAGTATCGTAACTGAACTAATTAACCACAGTATCGTAACTGAACTAATTAACCACAGTATCGTAACTGAACTAATTAACTACAGTATCGTAACTGAACTTATTAACTACAGTATCGTAACTGAACTAATTAACTACAGTATCGTAACTGAACTAATTAACTACAGTATCGTAACTGAACTAATTAACTACAGTATCGTAACTGAACTAATTAACTACAGTATCGTAACTGAACTAATTAACTACAGTATCGTAACTGAACTAATTAACTACAGTATCGTAACTGAACTAATTAACCACAGTATCGTAACTGAACTAATTAACCACAGTATCGTAACTGAACTAATTAACCACAGTATCGTAACTGAACTAATTAACTACAGTATCGTAACTGAACTTATTAACTACAGTATCGTAACTGAACTAATTAACTACAGTATCGTAACTGAACTAATTAACTACAGTATCGTAACTGAACTAATAAACTACAGTATCGTAACTTAACTAATTAACTACAGTATCGTAACTGAACTAATTAACTACAGTATCGTAACTGAACTAATTAACTACAGTATCGTAACTGAACTAATTAACTACAGTATCGTAACTGAACTAATTAACTACAGTATCGTAACTGAACTTATTAACTACAGTATCGTAACTGAAATAATTAAGTACAGTATCGTAACTGAACTAATTAACCACAGTATCGTAACTGAACTAATTAACTACAGTATCGTAACTGAACTTATTAACTACAGTATCGTAACTGAAATAATTAAGTACAGTATCGTAACTGAACTTATTAACTACAGTATCGTAACTGAACTAATTAACCACAGTATCGTAACTGAACTAATTAACTACAGTATCGTAACTGAACTAATTAACTACAGTATCGTAACTGAAATAATTAAGTACAGTATCGTAACTGAACTAATTAACTACAGTATCGTAACTGAACTAATTAACTACAGTATCGTAACTGAACTAATTAACTACAGTATCGTAACTGAACTAATTAACTACAGTATCGTAACTGAACTAATTAACTACAGTATCGTAACTGAACTAATTAACCACAGTATCGTAACTGAACTAATTAACCACAGTATCGTAACTGAACTAATTAACTACAGTATCGTAACTGAACTTATTAACTACAGTATCGTAACTGAACTAATTAACTACAGTATCGTAACTGAACTAATTAACTACAGTATCGTAACTGAACTAATTAACTACAGTATCGTAACTGAACTTATTAACTACAGTATCGTAACTGAACTAATTAACTACAGAATCGTAACTGAACTAATTAACTACAGTATCGTAACTGAACTAATTAACTACAGTATCGTAACTGAACTAATTAACTAAAGTATCGTAACTGAACTAATTAACTACAGTATCCTAACTGAACTAATTAACTACAGTATCGTAACTGAATTTATTAACTACAGTATCGTAACTGAACTAAATTGTTATAAAACTAAGATCTGCGAATGTAATGTTTCTGAAAAAATTTTCTTCACCTATTAAAATATTCATTACATTTCACTTTCTATTAAACAAGTCAGCCATTTTAAATGGCTGATTTTTTTACGAAGAAAGTGAAATGAAATGGATTTTGAGTGCTTATTGAAATTGGCACTTATCGCGCTAATCAAAAGTACCGAAAATACAGAAAAGTCTGCAAGATGTACGTATTCGTTACAGAATGAAGATGTCATATTTCAAAAGAATCACGTAAATTGATCGAGTATGTTTTTATATAAAAAATCAAATTTGACGACTAAGCGAGTAGTAATGTTTTCGTCTGCCATCATGAAATTGATGAAATAAATAGGGGGAGATAACTCAAAGCAAAGTGTCGATGTCAAAATCAACCTAATGTTCAATAGAGTTAAATTATTGCGGTATCGTAAACTGGTCATTCAATTATGAATTTAACGTGATCTTTATAAAACTAAATGTGAATGTAAAGATGTTTCTCACTAAAATTAATAAAAGTAAATATTTTAACTATTAAAAAATTTAACTAGATCTTTATAAAACTAAATGTGAATGTAAAGATGTTTCTCACTAAAATTAATAAAAGTAAATATTTTTACTATTAAAAAATTTAACTATATATTTATAAAACTAAATGTGAATGTAAAGATGTTTCTCACAAAAATTAATAAAAGTAAATATTTTAACTATTAAAAAATTTAACTAGATCTTTATAAAACTAAATGTGAATGTAAAGATGTTTCTCACTAAAATTAATAAAAATAAATATTTTAACTATTAAAAAATTTAACTAGATCTTTATAAAACTAAATGTGAATGTAAAGATGTTTCTCACTAAAATTAATAAAAGTAAATATTTTAACTATTAAAAAATTTAACTAGATCTTTATAAAACTAAATGTGAATGTAAAGATGTTTCTCACTAAAATTAATAAAAGTAAATATTTTAACTATTAAAAAATTTAACTAGATCTTTATAAAACTAAATGTAAGTGTAAAGGTGTTTCTCACTAAAATTAATAAAAGTAAATATTTTAACTATTACAAAAATTTAACTAGATCTTTATAAAACTAAATGTAAGTGTAAAGATGTTTCTCACAAAAATAAATAAAAGTAAATATTTTAACTATTAAAAAATTTAACTAGATCTTTATAAAACTAAATGTGAATGTAAAGATGTTTCTCACTAAAATTAATAAAAGTAAATATTTTAACTATTACAAAAATTTAACTATATCTTTATAAAACTAAATGTGAATGTAAAGATGTTTCTCACTAAAATTAATAAAAGTAAATATTTTAACTATTAAAAAATTTAACTAGATCTTTATAAAACTAAATGTGAATGTAAAGATGTTTCTCACTAAAATTAATAAAAGTAAATATTTTAACTATTAAAAAATTTAACTAGATCTTTATAAAACTAAATGTGAATGTAAAGATGTTTCTCACTAAAATTAATAAAAGTAAATATTTTAACTATTAAAAAATTTAACTAGATCTTTATAAAACTAAATGTGAATGTAAAGATGTTTCTCACAAAAATAAATAAAAGTAAATATTTTAACTATTAAAAAATTTAACTAGATCTTTATAAAACTAAATGTGAATGTAAAGATGTTTCTCACTAAAATTAATAAAAATAAATATTTTAACTATTAAAAAATTTAACTAGATCTTTATAAAACTAAATGTGAATGTAAAGATGTTTCTCACTAAAATTAATAAAAGTAAATATTTTAACTATTAAAAAATTTAACTATATATTTATAAAACTAAATGTGAATGTAAAGATGTTTCTCACTAAAATTAATAAAAGTGATTATTTTAACTATTAACAAATTTAACTATATCTTTATAAAACTAAATGTAAATGTAAAGGTGTTTCTCACTAAAATTAATAAAAGTAAATATTTTAACTATTAAAAAATTTAACTAGATCTTTATAAAACTAAATGTGAATGTAAAGATGTTTCTCACAAAAATTAATAAAAATAAATATTATAACTATTAAAAAATTTAACTAGATATTTATAAAACTAAATGTAAATGTAAAGATATTTCTCACTAAAATTAATAAAAATAAATATTTTAACTATTAAAAAATTTAACTAGATCTTTATAAAACTAAATGTGAATGTAAAGATGTTTCTCACTAAAATTAATAAAAATAAATATTTTAACTATTAAAAAATTTAACTAGATCTTTATAAAACTAAATATAAATGTAAAGATGTTTCTCACTAAAATTAATAAAAGTAAATATTTTAACTATTAAAAAATTTAACTAGATCTTTATAAAACTAAATGTGAATGTAAAAATGTTTCTCACAAAAATTAATAAAAATAAATATTTTAACGATTAAAAAATTTAACTAGATCTTTATAAAACTAAATGTGAATTTAAAAATGTTTCTCACAAAAATTAATAAAAATAAATATTTTAACTATTAAAAAATTTAACTAGATCTTTATAAAACTAAATGTGAATGTAAAGATGTTTCTCACAAAAATTAATAAAAATAAATATTTTAACTATTAAAAAATTTAACTAGATCTTTATAAAACTAAATGTGAATTTAAAAATGTTTCTCACAAAAATTAATAAAAATAAATATTTTAACGATTAAAAAATTTAACTAGATCTTTATAAAACTAAATGTGAATGTAAAGATGTTTCTCACTAAAATTAATAAAAGTAAATATTTTTACTATTAAAAAATTTAACTATATATTTATAAAACTAAATGTGAATGTAAAGATGTTTCTCACAAAAATTAATAAAAGTAAATATTTTAACTATTAAAAAATTTAACTAGATCTTTATAAAACTAAATGTGAATGTAAAGATGTTTCTCACTAAAATTAATAAAAGTAAATATTTTAACTATTAAAAAATATTAAAATAGCTGACTTGTTCCTATTTACTTGCCTCCTCTCGAGGGAAAAGTAAGATACAAGTTCGGTTTTAAATGTGGAGAAAATCCAGCTCCTCAAAACATGGCAGTCTGGATAGGAACAAAAATTAAAATTGTCTCAGTCTAGAAGGATTTCTTCTCCACTTACTAAGAACAGTTAAATGAGGTGTAGTATTAGAACAGATACTATACTTTGCTCCTAGTCAAAAGGTCACCTGACTTGTTGGCGAAGAAATTGGAATGTACTCTGATAAAATAAATTTTGGATTTTTTTAAATAGTTTTTTTTTAAGTTCGTTTTAATGGTATCGCCTTCTTTTTTCAATAATATTAAATAGTAGAAAAAATATTTCTGCAGAATACGGACCGTGCTTAAATAATTATGTTACTAATTAGAAGCCGATTTTTAACATAGGGAACTTTAGATTCGTGCAAAATGAATAGTCGATTTTCAATATGTAAAACATTTTGACTTCTCCCATTAACTTAAAAATTCCCTAAAATTCAGAAAATCAACCAATTTTAATGAAACTTCAGTATTTATTAATTAACAATCATGAAATATAAGGACCTTTTATTTTTTAAATCTTAGTTAAAATTATTTTTTGTAAACAAAAATATCTTGATTTTTTTTAATGATTAAAATAAACCATCGCAGATGTTAACAATAACACGTTTTGGTACTTATGCACTTATGCTACTGTGCTTAAATAATAACGTTATTATATAGAAGTCCATTCTTAAAATGGGAGGGAGGGTGTTTTGTAACTTTTTCTGTACTTTCACCTTACAATTTAAAAAAGAAAAATATCGTAAAAACTGAATTTAACTCGAAAATACTATTTTAAAAGATAGCGCTGCAATATAGATGCACAAGCCGCAGAAATTCTGTCTTTTTAATATTTTAATATTTCAGTAGCATTATAAAAAGTCTTTAAAGTCCGTGTTAATGAAATCAATATAACTCGAAAAAACATAATTCTGTACTTTCACTTAACAGTTTAATAAAGAAAAGATGCCGTAAAAATTGAATTTAACTTGAAAAGCTGATAAAAAATAGCACAATTCGTATTCTCAAAAAGAATCTAATCCGCTCATTTAAAATTTACACAATAGAACTCTCATGTAAACAATTTGAGTTTTATTTCTATATTTATTTCTATAAGTTTTTTTTTATGAATAAACGTTAATACGTACTTTATTTTAAAATTTAAAACAGGAGGTACATTAAAACAGAATTTTAAATCCGTCATGTGTGTTTTTTAGTTTTCATTGGTAAGTAAGAATCTTTTACCAAATCAGGATGTAGCTAGGGTTTTCATCATCCAGTCAGAATGTGGTTAGGTTTTTCCTTTTAGCGATACTAATTTCGTTTTGTTTTATTAACCTCAACTGTTTATTAGCCATTTACCTACTTTAACCTGGTTATCTTACACTTTACCGTAAGAAGTCAGACAGACATATGAACGGACTTGGAGTCTATATTCGAAACACCTTCTCCTTGAGTAGATAAAGAAATCTAGAATGAGACAACCAGGCCTTTATGTGCTTTACACTTAACATGACTTAACATAAAACATAACATATATTTTCTCTACCGCTCTCCCTTGATTTAGGACTGTAACCTTAGAAACCAACGCTCTGACAGCATAGATACAGCACTCTTGTTCTTTCTCTCTCTCCATCTCTCTCCCCCCTCTCTCTCCATCTCCCCCTCTCTCTCTCTCTCAATACTAGCGCACAAGTACATGTATTTAGTGACTTTGATATCCACCACACTAATTGGCTTGAATTCTCTACTTACACAAACACAGCGGGTAGCATAACACATAGCTTCTCTATATTTCATTCCCTATCACAAACGGTTAGGTTTCCGACACGTTTCCCAGATCAGCAAGGTCAACATGCCTCACATCTAGATCTATTTCTGACCACAGCTCCCGATGATTGTGTAACGAATGCCCATGGCCCACTCATGAATGCTGATCACGCTGTGATAATGGTAGAAATCGTTCTAAATTCTCGATCCAAAACTGAAGAGCCATTGCTAAAACGACAAGCTATCATAAGAAGGCTGACTGGGAAGTCATTAGGGATCTCATCAGACATGCTCATGGGGGAATATCTTTTCTCTTCCCGCTGAACAGGGCGCAAGTGAGACCACTGAACGGTTCAAAACGGCAACTGAAGCATATGTTCCCACGTGGAAATGCTATAACAAACCCTACTCGCCCTAATGGTTTACTTCTACTTGTGTAGCTGCCATTGCTCAAAGGCAGCCTGCATACCGCAGATTTAACCGACATAAGTCCAGTACAAACAGACAAAAGTTTATAGAAGCTAGAAGCAATTGTAAGAAATAAATAGAAACAGTTAATAGAGAATATACCAAAACCACCAGAAAACGCATCGAAGCACAGAAATTAAGAATCCGCGATTTCTGGAAAATCTACAAGATGTAGTAAATAATGGGCAATTAACAATTCCCCCACTATCCAATAATCATGAGGTTGTTTGCTCGGCAACCGAGAATGGTAACATGCTTGCCAGACGGTTTCTCTAAAACTTGACATTGAACTCAGCACCCCCTACTTTCCTTATAGAACAAACGCCACACTAAATCACCACTTCTCGGGTGCATCGTATCATTAAAAAAAAAAAAAACTAGACACCTCAAAAGCCTGTGGACCTGATCTCATCTCGGCTATGCTATTAAAAAAATATTCGCTGAGGCTGCCCTAGTCCTCTCCAAACTTTACAACAAATGCCTTAACGAATCTTGCTTTCCTGACTGCTGGAATGCTGCTTCTGTGGTACCATTTTACAAGAATTCTGGCGAAAGAACTGACCCATTAAAGTTTCGCCCCATTAGTCTTCTCTCGCTTTCGTTAAAATATTTCAGTGTATAATTAACCAAGCTCTAATCCATCACCTTACAGCTGCTAAACTTCTGACCGACCAACAATATTGATTTAGACAAGTCTGCTCTACATCAGATATCCTAATTGTAATCTCTGAACGTATATACCATACACTGGACAAATCAGGGGAGAGTATATATGTAAGGCTTTTGACAGTGGTATGGCACGATGATCTTCTCAGGAAAATCAGATCATACGATATCATTGGACAAATACTTAACATAATTTTATCCTTAAAAAGGGAAGAATCCAGGTTGTCCTCGACGGTCGTACATCTGAACAATAAATGCGGGTGTACCTCAGGATTCCATCCTTGGACCTTTGTTATTCCTAATATGCATAAATAGCCTCCCTGATAAAATTGTCTTTGAGGTAGGTATATTTGGTGATGACAACACGCTCTATAACAGGCACGAGGGGAAAACAAATGAACATATATCCAAGGAAACGGCAGAAACTTGAGAGGAAGGCCTCCAATCTGTAGTGGAGTGGGGACAAAAATGAATAGTCACATTCAATGCTGCGAAAACTGTTTCCTTCAATATTTCAAGAAACCTTCTCACCCACCAGTAGCTATGGCTGAAATACATTACCTGAAAATAACTTTTTCAAACTCCTAGGCTTAACGTTCACAGGAAACGTGAGTTGGAATAAATTCATTGAGAGCATTTCCAGGGCCGCTGTGAGGAAGGTGAGCTCTTTCTACCGTGCTAGAAAGTTACATTCGCCCATGTATGGAATATTATTGTCACATTTTGGCTGGTCCATCTGCTACTAGTCTCTCGCTCCTGGGCAAGGTTCAAAAGAGAGTCGCCAACCTGATAGGTCCTGAACTGTCATCTAAGCTTCTGCATCTGTGCCATCGACGAAATGCTTCACTTTCCTTTTAAGGGATGGTCACCATAATAACAGCATAAGCGACAAGCGTTTAACTCAAGACAGGAGCCCAATAGAGTTTTCTGTCAAGCTCGTGACAGAAAACTCTATTAAAGAAACCAACGAAATGTGAGTTTGCGTCCTTTTTTTGTTAAAAAAAAGGTTAAATGTTACTTCGAATTTATTTCCGAAAACAGCCTGTTTCGATATAAACGCATAATTCTGTTTGTCAATGCAAATTTAATGAAAATCCTCTAAAAATGAATGCAAAAATAACCAGACGGGCAACTGGTAATATTTATTACTTGAGGAGAAAAAAGAGAATTCATTTTTATTCTTTTTTGGCAAAGACGGGTAGAATGTTTGCGTATGTCGGCATGTGTATACTAGAAAGGACTGTCACCCCCACCCCTCCTTACCCTCACCCTCTACTGACCAACTACCTGGCATTTAACTCAAGACAGGAGCCCAAATAGGGACGTTTAGTACGCTCGTGACAGAAAACCAACGAAATGTGAGTGTACATCCTTTTTTGTTAAAAAAGAAAGTTAAATGTTACTTCGAATTTATTTAAGAAAACAGTTCTTGTTTCGATATAAACACATAATTCTGAAAACTAAACGCAACTTCCATGAGCAAAGTTTAACTCATAGAACTTCACTATGTGAAACACAATATGTGGCGAAAATTGTGGGAACGCAGGCTTACCTCTTAAACGACCTCGGTTTGCGCTTGGCCGACGCAGCGTACTGATGCTAAAAAGGGTCCAAAATGCATCTACGGTCTTATATAACAATACAGTCTCGCAGAATCAGGTGTGCTCTCACGCACATATGCAAATATGCAAATTTGGAGGACTCTGTCTTTTATAAAAACAGGCCACTGGAGCAGATGGGACAGAGGTGAAACCGAGTCTACAAAAAGTACTGACGGATGACGCTGCTGCAGTGAGTTGAGGTTTTGTGTAGTCTTTTTTTCTTTGCAACAACACAATACTATTGGGTTGCTCCCCAGCTAACTATTCCAAGATCTTTTTCAAATGAAATGTGAGTATAATCTTGTTAGACCGCCATCATAAATGATCAAATTCTGCCCAGTGACAACAATCATAACCAATCATCATGTTATTGTCTCACCATCCAACTGACACTTTTTAAATATTAATCGTCGAATGGAATTTGGGCTTAGCAACCTAGTTAATAAAGCATTAAAATGATTTCAGAGTTTCTGATTCATAGGATCTTGTAACTTTCATTATTATTATTATTATTATTATTATTATTATTATTATTATTATTATTATTATTATTATTATTATTATTATTATTTGTGTTGGTGTTGTATTTGTAGCTGTTATTGTTATTGATGTTGTTTACCTTGTAGTAGCTTTAAGAGTCATAATGAGTAATAACAGATAACATTATTTTACGTAATGTCAACGGCCGTTTACAATAAGTTTCTCACTTAAAACGAACGTTTGTCTCCTTAAACTTTAAGTTCTCTCCGCTTTTTTTTTTGAAATTGGAATTTAGGTTGGTGCTGTCATTCGTCGGTCTTTTTATTCTCATGGATCCTCCACGATTACATTGCTTATGGATATTCTTCCTCTTCTTCTTCTTCTTCTTCTTCTTCTTCTTCTTACTACTACTACTACTACTAATCTTATCGCTCCGTCCGTTATCATGCTGTATATCCCTAAAAAAGGAAAGTGGAATATTCCAAATAAACCTTAGGCAAAGCTAATAAAAATGATTTGTTTTTCTTGGCCTTTTGGCTAAGATCAAAGTCTAGCCACATAGAATAGTACAGGGGGGTCTTACTAACAACACAGTAGTAGTTTTTTCCTTATTTTTGAAATAAACATTTTCATTAGCTTTTTCCCACTCCACGAACATTTTATGCCAATTAATTCAAGAACTCTTTCTAATGAAATCGAACTTTATTTTCTCACACATGCATATACAAAAAAAAAAAAAAAAAAAAAAAAATGCACACACAACACACAGATAAGTTTTTACAAATTGTATATAAGTTATTTTCACACTGAACGCTGGGGTTATTAGTTAGATTAGGATCCACAGAGTGATTGAGGTACTTTGGTAAATGTTGCCAGTCAAGAGTAAGACTTCAAAGTCTCATCTGTTACATAGTCAAAAAGACCCTGTACCCTCCCCCTCCCAATTTCTTATAGGGCCTTGTGCCTAATTTTGTTGAATTGAATCTTTTGTACGTTTTTTATGTTCAATTTTTTCTTTCTCAATAAAATATATAAATAAGATCAAAGTGTAGTATCTGTTCTTTAGGTGCTACATTTCAATTTCTTCACTCTCAGTGGAAGAGAAATCCTTTACGACTAAGACAATTTTTCTCCACGTTAAAAAACAGCCCTGGTGTCTAAATCTGTCCCGTGGGGAGGCATCGTGAATAGGTACTATGTTTAATTTAACAAAGTTTTAATATTAAAAAAAAGTAACCGGAAAAAGTTATTTCTGATTTAATTACAAAATGCCCTGGAAATGTCACTTCTGATTAATTATAAAATGCCCTGGAAAATGTCCGTTCTGATTATTTTTTTGTTTACTTGCCTCCTCACAAGGGCGGAATTGGACACGAGGTCGATTAAAAATTTAGGGGGAAACCAGCTCCCCAAAAGGGGAACTCTGGTCAATAACAACGAAAAGCTGCTGAAACAGTTTATGATTTAAACATTACTTTATTTCAAGTATATTTTAAGCAGTGGCTTACGGGATATGAAGTCAGTCCCGGAAATTACTCGAACCGTTTACGATTTAAACATTACTTTATTTTTTATTTATTTATTTATTTATTTTTTATTCAATTTTCACCCCAAACAAGGCACAGTGCCACTTTGAAGCAGGGGGCTACTATCAGGAACATATTTTGCAGGGACATTATGAAGGTGAATGAGTAGAAAGATGTTTGTTCATATTACACTTGAACTTCTGCATATCAGTACAGTTAGGAAAGCAGAATCCCGGAAGGGAGTTCCAAGGACCTGCTCTATTGGAGTAAAAGGCTTTCTTGTATCTAGGGATCTTTACTGTGAAGGGGGGAGAATTAGTTGCTTGTCGGGTTTGTCTGGTGTAGTTACGTCGAGGAGGTACAAATGTTTTCAGTTCGTCAGAGCACTCACCATTGAAGTATTTGTAGAACAGACAGACGGATGCAATACCTCGTCGATGGGAAGCCTAGATGTCAGTTAAGGACCTATCAGGTTGGCGACTCTCTTTTGAACTCTGTCCAGGAGTGGGAGACAAGCAGCAGATGGACCAACCCAGATGTGACAACAGTACTCCATATATGGGGAAATGGTGACCTTATAGATGTACAGGATACTTTCAGGCGTAAGTAGTTTTCTAGCACGGTAGAGGGAGCCAACCTTCTTTGCAGCAGCCTTGGCAATGCTCTCATTGTATCTATTCCAGTTCATATTCCCTGTAAACGTTAGGCCGAGGAGTTTAAAAGAAGTACTTTCAGGCAATGTGTTCTTGGCCATTGCTATTGGTGGTAGAGAATGTTTCTTGTAGTTATTGAAGGAAGCAAGCTTAGTCTTAGCAGCATTGAATGTGACCATCCATTTTTGACTGGAGGTCATCCTCTAGCGTTTCTGCCATTTTCTTGGACATATGTTCCTTTGTTTTCCCCTCATATCTGTTATAGAGAGTGGTGTCATCGGCAAATATACCCATCTCCGAAACAATTTTATCAGGGAGGTCATTTATGAATATCAGGAATAACAGAGGTCCAAGGATAGACCCCTGAGGTACTCCCGCATTTATGTCATATTGTTTAGATGTACGACCCTCGAGGACAACTTTGATTTTTCTCTTACTTAAGAAGGATTTAATTACATTATGTATTTTTCCAGTGATTCCATATGATCTAATTTTCCTTAGAAGACCATCGTGCCATACCCTGCCAAAAGCCTTAGATATATCAAGGGCTACCGCTCTACCCTCCCTTGTTTTGTCCAGTGAACGGTATATTCGTTGAGAAACTACAGTTAAGATAGCTGCTGTTGAAGAGGCTTGCCTAAATCCATATTGTTTGTCAGTCAGGATTTTAGCAGCTGTTATGTGCTGGACTAGGGCTAGATTAACTAAGGACTCAAATATTTTGGCGAAAAGCTGGAAGAGGCTTATGGGGCGATAATTTATTGGGTCAGTTCTTTCACCAGAATTCTTGAAGACTGGTACCACAGAAGCGGTTTCCCAGCAGTCGGGAAAACAAGATTCGTTAAGGCATTTATTGTAAAGTTTAGAGAGAACTGGAGCAACCTCAGCAGAGCATTTTTTTAATAGCACAGCCGGGATGAGATCTGGTCCAGATGCTTTTGAGGTGTCTAGTTTTTTTTTATAATAGCATGTACCTGAGAAGGGGTGATTTTCAAATCGTCCAGTGTGGTGTCTGTCATGTATATGTCATGTATATTTTTAACAGCCCCGAAAATGGGTGAAACCGGTTACACGTTACGCATTACTTTATTTAATGTATATTTTTAACTTTGGGGTGGGAAATATGAAGTCAGTTCCGGAGATGGCTGCAACTATTTACGTTTTGGACATTACTTTATATTTTTAACAGTAGGATGGGAGATAAGAAGTCGGTCCCGGAAATGGCTGAAAAAAATTACGATTTATACATTACTTTATTTCATGTATTTTTTCAACAGTGGGGTGGGGATTATAAGTCAGTTCCAGAAATGGCTAAAACAGTTTACTATTTAGACATTACATTATTTCATGTATATTTTTAGCAGTGGGTTCGGGGAGATATAAAGTCAGTCTCGGAAATGGCTGAAACAGTTTACGATTAAAACATTACTTTATTTAATGTATATTTTCAACAATGGGATGGTGGGCATGAAGTCAGTCCCGGGATTGAATGAGATGTGCCAATATATAATATCAGAAAGCGTCGCCCAGTATTGAATGAGATAGGTGGAAAACATATAGTAGCAAAATACCCAGCGTCGCCCGGGATCGAATGAGATAGATGAACGATATATATTAGCAGAATATGCGGCGTCACCCGGGATTGGATAAGATAGGTGAAACATATACGCTATGATAATACCCAGAATTGATTGATTTGTTTGTAATGAAATAATAAACCCAGTTATTATTTAAGTAAGGAGGAGCGAAATAGTGGGTTAAAGTTATGAAAATTATTGTCGAAATTAGTAACATATCCAAGAATTATGAAAAATGATGAAATGTGAGTTACTTGATTGGTGTGTTTGTAATGATATAATAAGCCCAGACAATATATCAAAAATATTATATACGTAGGCCGGAGAGGCATAATGTAGGTTTTTAATTATAAAAATTATTGTCAAAATTAGTAACATATCCAGGATTATGAACAAAGATTGAATGTGAGTTAATCGACTGTGTGTTTATAATAAAATAATCAGACTAGGAAATATATCAAATTAATTATGTTAGTAAGGGAGGGCGAAAAGGATGGTTTAAATTATGAAAAATAATTGTTGAAATTAGTAACATATCCAAGAGTTATAAAAAAATGATATGTTATTAATGCATTAGTGTGTTTCCAATGCAATAATCAGACCAAAGATTATATCAAAGTTATTATTTCAGTAAGTGGGGCGATGATGTGGGTTAAAATGATGAAAAATGATTGTCGACATTAGTAACATATCCAAGAATTATGAAAAATGACGAAATGTGAGTTAATTGATTGGAGTGTTTGAAATGAAATAATCATTCCAGATAATATATCAAAGTTATTATTTTAGTAGTGGAGGGTTGAAAATGTGGGTTAAAAATATTAAAATAATTGTCGAAAAGAGAACATATCCAAGAATTAAGAAAAATGATAAAGTGTGAGTTAATTTATAATTGTGTTTTTTATGAAATAATCAGCCCAGACAATATATCAAAGTAATTTTTAGTAAGAGAGGACGACGAGGATGGTTTAAATTATAAAAAAATTATTGTCAAAATTAGAAACATGTCCAAGAATTACGAAAAATGACGAAATGTTATTGAATTGATTGGTGTGTTTATAATAAAATAATCAGCCTAAAAAACACATCAAAGGTATTATATAAGTAAAGGGGAAGGAGATAAGGAGGGCGTAAATTATGAAAAATTATTGTCGATTATTAGTAACATATCCAAGAATTACGAAAAAATGATGAAGTATTAGTTAATTGATT
>NC_136496.1:56298973-56598973 GCF_053919585.1 Euprymna scolopes
TAATGTTTAAAATGCAAAAGTCAATATCGTGGTTCAATTGAGCTCTAAAGAGAAATATTTATTTTGAACGGGCCTTTGTTTTATCATAGACCAACTGTTGATTTTATCAAATTATTTATATTTAAATGTGCAAAAGTGAAGTATCATGTTTCAGTTATGTTCTAAACACGTGTCTTCGCCTTATGAAAACATCCACAGTTGATTTTATAGGCTAGGCCTTTCTCATGTATCGTTAAAAAACTTCCCCAGTGCATTGTGATGTTAGGTTGGATAAAAGTATTAATTTTGGTCAAAATCAGATTTCTTTCTTTAATCAGATTATTTTGATTATAGAGTTTTGATACGTATGTAGAGGTGCATTCCGATACAAAACTCACGCAAGTACACACCCAGACACATGAATGGCATACGTGTGAATTTTTTAAAGATCGGACCAGCAGTTTCCTCGCCCATAGGGAGCGAACGGACACACAGACAAAGTGTCTTTTATATAATAGGATATATATATATATATATATATATATATATATATATATATATATATATCCTTTCACATACACCTTTTTACGATAAAGCTAGAACCCAGAATTAGATAGAATCGAGCAATTGCATCGACAACGGACAACGCCGGACTCGAAGTGGGTCTCGACGCACTGCATCTCATCAGTAACGTGCTCCGACATAGGCGCGAACCCAGGTAGTTGCACTCATGAAGTGTGCAATACTGACGACCTAACCATATGGGCCAGGGCGCAATCTATTGGCTATGCCTCCATTTTTAAATTCTTATATTTTTATCCAGTTCTACATTCTACGATGTGAAAAGCAACGTGTCATATACAACTAAGATAGTTACTGCTGATATGCAGGCGGTAGATATCACAAATAAGGTTGTTCCGGAATCGTGTCTGGGGAGTTGGCTAATTTCAGTTAATGTTTGTAGATGTATATAAATATATATATATATATATATATATATATATATATATATATATATATATATATATATATATATATACAAATATATAAACATTTTCAATTAAATTCTGTCAATAAAAAAATACGACAAATTTATTATTCCATCAGGAATAAAGAATTTAAAGTTTTTCCTTAATACATAGAGCTTTAGTGAATCGCTTATCTCATCAAAGACAATGGTTTTAACAAAATAATCTTAATAGGCAGTCACAAATTTGCTGTTTAGCACATAGATTACATACTAAATTCTTATAAATATTGACACGGATATTTATATATTATATTATGTAATCTATAATCTGAAAGTATGTCCAAATCATGATTTATATATATATATATATATATATATATATATATATATATATATATACATTGATGATCATATTTATTGGCACGGTAAAATAAAAGTTAAATTTTGTCTAATAAGTTCTAAAAGAGGGATTAAATTAAAGAAAATAACAAAGTATATTATGTATTTTTAACTGGCCTTTCCGATGCAGCAATCGGATTTTAGAAAAAATAAATAACAAAGGAACAACAAACATAATTGCAAAAAACACTTGTTCAAAATTATTGGCACGGCTTTGTTTTTCTTTTAGTATCAGTATAATATCAATCAATTTCCGGTTTACGTGCTTTCTGAACTTTTTTATAGCCATATTATGCTTGTTTAACGCTAATTCAGTGAATAATTTTTTTCAGATAATTTTTAGATAGCGATTTATTTAAACTATTATAAGTGACTAAATTATAATTTTCAATCGCCATGGTTAAAACTAAGGAACACAGCGAAGACGTCAGGAAGCTTGTTGTAGCATGCCATACCAATGGGGAGGGCTATGATAAGATTTCAAAGAAGCTAAACCTTCCCAAATCCACTGTTAGAGCCATAATAAACAAGTTCAAATCGCAAGGCCACGTTATGAGTTTAGAGGGTAGAGGGAGAAAAAGGATTCTTTCCCCAAGAGATGAACGGAAAATTGTTCGACAAGTAAAACAAAACCCAAGGATCTCTGTTGGGGAGATTGTTGATGAACAGAGCACCTCTGGAGTGAATGTATCTCGACATACAGTTGGTATAGTTTTGAAGAGAGCTGGTTTAAAAGCATGTCGTCCGAGAAAGACTCCCTTATTGAAGCCTATGCACCTGAAAGCAAGGCTAGCCTTTGCAAAACGTCATATTGATAAAGATGTTGCATTCTGGAAACGTGTTCTATGGACTGACGAAACGAAAATAGAGTTATTTGGCCATAATAAAGTGTCTTATATTTACAGAAAATCTGGCGAAGCTTTCCTGCCTAAGAACACCATACCCACAGTGAAGCACGGTGGAGGCAGTTTGATGTTTTGGGGATCCTTTGCTGCCTCTGGACCAGGGCGACTTGTTAAGGTCACAGGTCGCATAAAAAAGGAAGATTATGTTAAAATATTGGATGAAAACCTGAAAGACTCTGCTAAAGAGCTCTCACTTGGTCGTCGTTGGTGGTTCATGCAAGATAATGACCCAAAACATTCGGCTAAACTGACTAAGAAATGGCTTGAGGACAATCATATTAATGTTTTGGAGTGGCCATCACAAAGCCCAGACCTTAATCCAATTGAAAATTTATGGAGAAAATTAAAATTGAGGGTAATGCAAAGGAAGCCTAAGAATCTTATTCAATTGGAGGATTATTGTCAGGAAGAGTGGGCTAAAATTACTACTGAAGAGTGCAACAACTTGGTTGTAAACTATGAAAAGCGACTGAGGAAGGTAATCAAGGCCAAAGGCTATACAATTGATTATTAAATAAATCGTGCCAATAATTTTGAACAAGGGTTTTTTGCAATTATGTTTGTTGTTCCTTTGTTATTTATTTTTTCTAAAATCCGATTGCTGCATCGGAAAGGCCAGTTAAAAATACATAATATACTTTGTTATTTTCTTTAATTTAATCCCTTTTTTAGAATTTATTAGACAAAATTTAACTTTTATTTTACCGTGCCAATAAATATGATCATCACTGTATATATATATATATATATATATATATATATATATATATATATATATATATATATATATATTGACAATAGTAGTTGAAACGACGCCGATTATCGCAATGATTGAAATGCTGTTGTCGAGAGAGATTAATTGACTTGATCTTGACTTACTGTCTTCAAGCTGTACTGCGCATGCCCGAATGTATTTCCCTTGCTATGTGGTGCATTTTCTGTGGTTAATGCATATCCTGCTGAACGTCATTGTGCGCAGACAATAGACACATAAAAAAGAAAGACCCAAAACACAGAAAAAAGGTAAACATAAGTAAAAAAATCCGATGATAGTAACGTGATTGATTGACATTTTCAATATCGATCTATTTTCAATACATCTCGGCTAATGGATGTGGGTAAGGATGTTTTACCATATCGTCAACAAGGCGCATGGCAGTCGGCGAATTAAAACAATAAAATCTATTGAGCCAGTGCTGCTCAAGGCTTGACATGAAAAAAAAATGAAGCGAAATCTTTAATGGGCTAAATTAAATGATATCGAGACATAAAGAATTCATTATAATCGACCCGAAGTAGCTACTTAAGGATATATATATATATATATATATATATATATATATGTATATATATACATATATATATAGTATTGGGAGTTTTTTAACCTTTAAAACTATATAAAATAACTTATTTAATCGTCATATTTTTTAAAATTCGTTAGAAAACTATTTAGTCATTAAGTCATTTAATAGGCGGCAATCACTGCATCAACTTGGTCTCTCGAATTAACAATAGTCTTAATGTTAAGTTTAGGGATCATCAGTTGTTTACCATGAATTTAAAAACAAAACAATATATTAACTCATTATTTATCTATCTATCTACATAGATATAAATACCCGTTCGCATACACCTTTTTACGATAAAGCTAGAACCCAGAATTAGATAGAATCGAGCAATTGCATCGACAACGGACAACGCCAGACACAAAGTTTCGATGTACTGCATCTCATCAGTGACGTGTTCCGACATAGGCGCGAACCCAGGCCGTCGAACTCATGAAGTGCGCAATACTGACGACCTAACCATATGGGCCAGGGTGCAATCTATTGGCTATGCCTCCATTTTTAAATTCTCATATTTTTATCCAGTTCTACATTCTACGATGTGACAAGCAACGTGTCATATACAACTAAGATAGTTATTGCTGGTATTCAGGTGATAGATATCACATCTACAAACATAACTGAAATTAGCCGACTCCCCAGACACGATTTCGGAACAACCTTATTTGTTGAGGGACATCACGTCCCTACGAAGGATGACCCGCTTTTTCTACACATATTAGACATTAAGAGGAGATTATAGATATATAAATACCTATTGGTATTTATATATCTATAATCGCCTCTTAATGTCTAATATATATATATATATATATATATATATATATATATATTTAATTATTTCCACAGTCAGACAACGTCGCAGCTAACAAAAGCAAATAAAGCCAACAAACCGGAAGTCCAAGATTCGAGTTTTGCCCTCATTTGGGCTCATCAGTTAGACACATCCGAACTTGGGATTTTAAACCTGAGACTCTTGCATGTTAGGCTAGAACTCTACAAAATGAGCAAACACACCACACACTCACAAGACACACAAGAATGCCTATTTACTTATACAGATCAAGCAACCCCCGGCATAGATCCGGCAGTGGAATGAACCTATCTTATACCGAACAAGCGACGTAGTCACTCAACTAGTTATAATCAAAGCTAATGTTTCATAAGTAGGAATTTTATATTCGTCAGAACGATGCTATCACAACACGCTAACCTAGCGAGCAAATAGTCATAGAATTTCTCAGAATGTGAGAGAATAAATAATTATTTCCACAGCCAGACAACATTGCAACTCACAAAAGCCAAGAAAGCCAACAAACCGGAAGTACAAGACTCAAGTTTTGTCCTCATTTGGTCTCATCAGTTAGACACATCCGAACTCGAGATTGGAAACCCGAGCCTCTTGCAAACTAGGTGAGCACTCTACCAACTGAGCAGACACGCCACGTACACAAGAATGCCTAAACTTACATAGATGAAGTAACCTTTGGCATAGATCCGACAGTCGAATGAACCTACTTTATGCCAAACAAGACACGTACACCTACACTGTTAAGGCAGCTGAAGCTTAAGCTTTATATTTTCCCCTTGTCTCCTTCATCTTTCAATCCACATTCCTTTTTGCCACAGCTTTACTATCTAACACCACTTACGTATCTCCATGAACTAAGTGCCCCTTTTTTTCAAAGGTTTAAATCACGCTCAGATATTTTTGATATACAATATTAATTGATTTTGACTTCAATGTCGCTCCTATTTTGGTCTGATGAGGTGGATATCTTGTAATTGAGATCCCACTGCAACATGTATGCACATATGTAACCGATAATGTTTGTTTTATAAACATTATACCTGATCTGTCCTCCATCGAGCACTCTTTGATAAGCATAAGGTTTTCAGGTGATCTATATCTTAACATCTTAGAAATCAAACTATACAACCATTATATATATATATATATATATATATATATATATATATATATATATATATATATATATATATATATATATATATACTGCTCTGAGCTCTGGACAGTTTACCGCCACTAATTACGACTCCTCGAGCGTTTTCATCAGCGCTGTCTCCGCACCATTCTCAACATCCACTGGGGGACTATGTCACTAATGTTGAAGTCATCGAGCGGGCGGAAATCACCAGCATCGAGGCCATGCTTTTGAAGTCACAGCTACGCTGGGTAGGGCACGTCTCCATAATGGAGAATCATCGCCTGCCCAAGATAGTCCTATATAGCGAACTCTCTACTGGCCGTCGTGACAGAGGGGCACCGAAGAAAAGATATAAAGACTCTCTGAAGAAGTCCCTCGGTGACTGCCACATTAACCACCTCCAGTGGTCTGTTCTCTCAGCTGACCGTGTTACCTGGCGACGTACTGTCCACCAGGCCGTCGCCTCCTTTGAAATCTCCCGCACAGAGAATCTGCGGGAAAAGCGTTGCAGGAGAAAGATTCGGGAAGCCTCAGCAGCCACAGCTGTCGTGACATTTGACTGCAGCTGCTGTGGCCAAATGTGCTTGTCCCACATAAGGCTCGTGCCTGCATCGACGTGGAAAACTCCCTTCATAGAATCTTCATTTGCGAAGTACTGCCAAGGAGAATATATATATATATATATATATATATATATATATATATATATATATATATATATATATATTGAGTGTAGCCATCGACAATTGTGCGGTTTTCAGCCTTTTATCATATTTTTATTTTAAAATATTCTTTATAACGCGTTTCAAATCTTTGTTTCGTTCTCTTCAGATATTTTCGTAAAAAGGTTTTTTTTTTAAATGAGAGTTTGAAATGTTATTTTTACATCCGCTGATACTAAATGTGTTTTTCAGAGTGATGTGGTCTCAGACATTCTGTCCTCAACAGTACGTGTTGGTAATGTCCAGTCAGAGTTAAGTTCAAAGAGGGGGCTTTTTGTCCATTTGGTGAATGTTTTTATGTTTTTTTATGATTTTCTTTTTTGATGTATAGCACACACTCACACACAGTCAAACACACATACA
This sequence comes from Euprymna scolopes, assembly GCF_053919585.1. Taxonomy (NCBI): domain Eukaryota; kingdom Metazoa; phylum Mollusca; class Cephalopoda; order Sepiida; family Sepiolidae; genus Euprymna; species Euprymna scolopes. The sequence continues at coordinate 56,305,607 of NC_136496.1, forward strand.
TACATGTACATATACATATACACACGCATACACACGCATGTATATACACATATACACACGCATATACACAGAAATATATGTAGGAACATACATATATATATACTCACCTATACACTCACACACGTACTCACACACATTCACTCACTAACATATCACACACATATTGGTCAATTTTTTTTGTCTTTCCCAATCAAAACACACACGCATACATGTACTTAATTATTCAAATATAAGTACACGCACACACACACAATAAGATTGAAAATATGTAAGAGGTGATATATATACACACACGCACACACAATCACACACATATATATACATGCACACACACATATATATACAAACATGTATGCACATACACACTCACATACACATTCATACTTATGCAGGCACACAAATATGCATACACACACGCATATATATATAGAGAGAGAGACATGCAGGGGGCTCACACATACGCATACATTGTATACACACATTCACACACGAATACATTTACCCACCCATATATATGCATATAGAACTGCCGACTGTCATCACGACGGTTCTAGGTCCGATCTTCGGCTTGGGATAGGTGTTAGTCTAGCGGCACTGATGAGTTGTGAAACAACGAAACAGGACTGTATGTCGATGACTAAAATATATTTTATAAAGCCCCCCTCTTGGGTTGAGCACTATCGTAAATAATCTCACTCGCTACTTAATTTAGCTGAAAAAATGCGAAGCTCGCGGTTTGTTTACAAACAAACGTTTGAGCACTTTACGAGTGGCGGACGGATGTTTATTTAAATAGACGTTCGGACAGATTAGTTGCGGCCACCGCTTCCGTAGTCAGGGGGTAGAACTGCCGACTGTCATCACGACGGTTCTAGGTCCGATCCTCGGCTTGGGATAGGTGTTAGTCTAGCGGCACTGATGAGTTGTGAAACAACGAAACAGGACTGTATGTCGATGACTAAAATATATTTTATATATATACACATATACAGATGCGCATACATTCATCCACCCATATATATATGGCCACATGCACACACAAAACTTCCTTAAAACAACAAAAATAATAAAAAGCAAACACCAACCCAAAAACCTTAAACGCATTCTTACTTCATCCAAACTCAATCAAGACAACAAAAGGAGTCACAAAATGCAACAAAAAACCATTTGAAGTCTGCAACCTAATATTAGAGGGAAACGCATACACATTCACGAACCCCATACAAACATTCGAAATTAAAAAAAAAAACACCCAGATTACACCTCAAAAAACGTAGTCTATATAATAAATCTCCAATACTAATAATTACTACAATACTATCTCATTGATTACTGTACACGCAATAAACCTTATCCCTGAGTGACTTTCGGGCCTTGATAAGTGGTGGATCCCATGTAAAAAAAAATGTGCAGCATCCGATAAATCCTACATAGGCGCGACAAAAAACCTTAGTAATAGAGTAGCCCTACACCGATCCAACATCAAAATCGCGGAAAATAGACACCTGCGTGTATCACAGCATATACACACATTCTTTGCTTTGAACATTTCTTAATAATTATACACATAAACAGGCAAAACACAAAATACACTTACACGGATGCATACTTAGGTAAATGTGCACTCTCATACACGAAACAAAACAAGCACAATAAAGCACACGCACACATTCACGGGCGCGCACATCCATATCAAGTATAATACCATTTCCCTAAACTAAACAAACAATTAGAAATTATGCGTGTGTATGTGTATGTGTATGTACACACATATGTGTGTGTATATATCTGTGTATGTGTATGTATGCATGTATGTGTGTGATTGTGTGTGCGTGTGTGTGTATATATATCATCTGTTATCTATCCTCCATCTTGTTTGTGTGTGTACGTGCACTTATGTTTGGGTGACTGAATACATATATGCATATGTGCTTGGATTAGGGAAAAAACAAAACTTCAACCAATATATATGTGAGGTATGGGTGTATGAATATGTATGTGTGTGTGTGTGTGTGTGTGTGTGATTGTGGGTGAGTGTGTCCATATATATATGGGTGGGTGAATGTATACGCATCTGTATATATGTGTGTGTATATATATATATGTATGCATATATATGGGTGGATAAATGTATTCGTGTGTGTATGAATGTATGCGTATGTGTGAGCCACTGCATATGTCTCTCTCTCTCTATATATATATGCGTGTGTGTATGTAGATGTGTCCCTGTATGCGTATGTATGAGAGTGTGTATGTGCATACATGTATGTATATCTATGTGTGTGTGCATGTATATGTATGTGTCTGATTGTGTGTGTATATATCACCTCCTACCTATTTTCAATCTTATTTGTATGTGCTTGCGTATACTTCTGTTTGAATAATTAAGTACATGTATGCATGTGTGTTTTGATTGGGAAAGACACAAAAAAATTAACCAATATGTGTGTGATATGTTAGTGGGTGAATGTGTGTGAGTGTATAGGTGAGTATGTATATATGTATGCTCCTACATATATTTCTGTGTATATGCGTGTGTATATGTGTATATACATACGTTATAAAGAATATTTTAAAATAAAAATATGATAAAAGGCTGAAAAACCCACAATTGTCGATGGCTACACTCTTTTAAATATATATATATATATATATATATATATATATATATATATATATAGCAATTTTCAGATAAGTGCTTATTATCTGTACGACTCATCAAATCGACTAGATATAGTTAAATTCGAATAAAGACTCCCGGCATCTGAACTGTACCAAAACCATATAGTTTCAGTAGATTTTATCGCATTATAAATAATTTTATTTATTTATAAAATTTGTTTACGATAGAAATGTACTAAAGTATTTATACATAGGTGCCATGCTATATAAAACTCTATTTCTTTCAGGAGATTTCTCTACTATTGAGGTGTCACACACACACACGCACACACACACACAGATATATATAAATGTATATACCTATGTGTTCGAGAATCCATAACTGTTATTTATACAGCTCTTAAATATTTCTGACTGAAATTATTTAACATCTGAAACACATTAATATAATCGTTAATAGCTCTTACTTTGATGTTTGTATGAAAGAGTAAACTACGATGATAATATTCAGTAAACGACAAACAATGCGGTCAACGTTAATTACAAATATTGATATTATAATATCAATAACGGAAGTAACTTTTCTTTGAAGATTATGTATATTACATTGGTTCGAGTTCGTTCAGTGCTTTTATGATTTTACGATTAGCATTTCGATCGGTATAAAAAGCAAAGAAAATGAATCCCTATATATATCTATCTAATTACTATAGTTTATTAATATTTATTCCAGTTCACCCGTCCATAAAAATTGTTGCATACATGTCCATAGATGCATGTAAACGGTAAACAGTCCCACGGCCTGTTTTCTGGTGTTCCATAGCACTGAATGGTTACTTAGATTCGCCGTTTTTTCTCCAGGCAATTCTATCAAACAGAATTAAATGATTTCAGAGCACCTAATATAACTTTAATTTATTTTGGTGATACGGGACGTTTTAATTTCGGGGACCTTCAAAACTGTTGTAATGCAAGATTGAACTGATCGTCGAATGGATGGAATATGAGCTTTCAAACAAATCAACTGCATTTCCCATATATATCTACTCATAGTATCTATTAACATTGTCTCTACCTATTAGAATATGTTCATCCCCCTCTTCTCCCCTCTATCTCTCTCTCTCACCATTTCTCAATCATCTTTTATCTGATAAGGAAATCATGTTAAATCCTGAAATACTATAGATATAGGATGAACTCAATAGTAGAATTACTAGATCTATGAGAGCCATAATATATATCTCAGGTAAGCAAAATTTCGACATATTAATTTATATACGTTGCAAGAATTCAACATGAACCGCAGTTTTGCATACGCTCGTTTTTTAAACGATATAAGTTCTTTATTTTTATCGTCTTTTCATCAATACATGGGCAGATATCAACTTTGAAGCAAGAACATCGCATTAAAATTAGAGTATAGTTCACTGTCAGTTATACAGCAATTTTCATAAGATGAGCGGACGTTGGGACATGATAATCAAAATCCAATTTTAAAAATTGGTAAATGAGAATGAACATGAAACGCGACAGAAAAAAATTATAACAATTATCCAAGGTATGAGTATTTACGGTGCAAAAGATAATGAATAGCTAGATTCGATATTAATGAAAAAGAGACAAAATAAAATATAGTCATATATGAATTTATTTGCCAATTTAATAAGAAGAAAAAATATAAATAAAGCGGGAATAAGTGCTTTTAATACCTGAGAATTTCAAAGACTAACACGTCGTCAGAAAAAGGGAAGTGTTTAAACCCCCTCTTGCTTTGTGACGTTTTTCATTATTAAATTGACAAATAAATTTAGATATGTTTGTATTTATTTTTATATGATATATTGAGCTTAATATATTCTGATCAGTCAATATATAAATACTCTCCCCATATATATATATATATATATATATATATATATATATATATATATTTGTATGTAATATACTGAGTTCGTGTAATCCAGTAAATTAATTTAATTGATTTTATCATTTGGAAATTAATTTAATTGATTTTATCATCTGACGTCTTTAGTTTGTAGAATCCATGCTGGTTTATTTATTTACTTACTTTATTCTTCGTTCTAAATGTTTTACCCATAAATGCAGGGATATACATCTTCTCATTGGAATTAAACACATTTGTAGCTATTGGGTGGTTTTACTGTCAGAATAATAATTAGAGGATATATACCATTTTGTTTAGATACCGAAGAATACAACACACGAATTATAATCCTGGCTTTGAAGACATGAGCAATCTAAGTTGTTAGTGGATTAATAACAGATGTAGGTAAAATCCATGAGGAAAAACAGTTTTTTAAGATTAAAAACTTAATTTATATCTTTAATTTGTTAAATAAGCTATCGTAGCACATTTTGGATCTGTTAGATTAAATTAATTATTAAATCATAGGCGCTTTCTAGTAATCACTAGACCGAAAACATCAAACGGTCTGAATTATCTCCCTTAAGCTGTTATGGGAAATAAAATTGACTATTTTCCACCAGAATTAACTATTAGCAATTAATAACATAGTTGGATTATCTCCCTTCGTTATTGTTTTTAGAAACGATATGAAAACATATTTAATTAGAATGATAATGAATTTTACAACATTAAATAATGATAAATAGATTAGAATCCTTTACTCTAAATGATGTATAAGGATTTATACATTTAATGCAGTCTTTTCTTTATTGTCATATTCAATTAAGCATTAAACCTAAAATGGTCTTACATCTAAGTACCAAAATAACGAAAATTTGTAAACATTACTTGCCACTAATACGAAACTAAAATTAACCGTAACGTTAATGCAAGATTGTTATGACCATATTATAAATATAGAAATAAAAATTTAAAAATTCTTTATAAAAAAATTAATTATGTGAAATAAAGAAATAGTGAAATCTAATTTAGGAACGAATGGGATATATACTTTTTTTTTTTTAAATAGCTAAGGGTTTTTGTGAAAACTTCTTATGATTTTGTTCTTAAATAGGGATACGAAAATTAGGTGATATATTAATATTTAAATGGGCTTTATGTGGAGGTTACCCAAGGGTGAATGTTTCCCACATGCTTTTCTGTTAAGGGAATTTTTCTTTCTATTTCTTTGTTTCAAACAGTGTTCTATTGCCAAGAGTGTTTTTATTCATAAAGTCTGAAGAAATGCTGGTTTTTGAAAATTTTCAAACGATATAATGTTTGAAATTGTCGACCGGACATGGAAACAATTGTCACGTAAAATGAAATACACTTTTTGTTGTCATCAACACCTTTTTTGAATGCCTTGATTTTGCTTACACAGTATATATATATATATATATATATATATATATATATATATATATATATATATATCAAGTTAATGTTTGTCTGTTTTTTGTTATAAAAACCTATATGTAAACAGTTAAAAAATATTACATTTTTCAAAGAATGTAAAGACATAATTAAAATTTTCCTCCGATTTCATCTAGTGTCCCTTGGAAAAGTATTGATTAGAACCATGAATTAATTGAAACATATTAAAACAAAAATTAACGAAACGAGTATTAACGGTAGACCGGGACGGTTGCATGAAACAAATTGTCCAAAATGGTGATTTTACATGTTTTTAAGGTAAACATCTGGTGAGTACGTGACTAAGTAAGCAGCAATAACATAATTTCGAAGACTTGTTCGTTGCAATACAAAACCATATTATAATACTTACTTTTTGAAAAGTACTAAATGATCAACTAAGAAAACGTTATATTTGGAACTTGAAAAATTATAATATTGTAATATATATGCTTCGAAACACAATAAAAAGGCATTTATTGAGCTTGGATTTATTTCTAAATTTTCAAAATTTATAAAAAAAACATGTTTCTCATGAGCAAAACTTTATTTGTGAGAAAGGCATTACAATTGGTATGTACAAACCGAGTACATCTCAAGTAAATGATTAACTTCATTAAATTTATCAGACTAATTTTCTTTTTAGACTTAAACCAGATTTTAAAAAGTACTTATTTATACAAAGTTCCTCTATCATTTTAAAGAGAATTGAAAATCATCCCTATATATATGAAATGAACTCATTTTTCCCCTATGATTTTGACCTTAATAGGATTAAAAAATCAAGGCATTTCATGCAAATTTAATATGCACAAACTGCAGCACAATATCTGATGTGTGTTATAGGCATATCACCTCTCCATTTCCTCGATAATCGTAGATTCCTATATTTTTCTGCTGAGAGTAAACTGCCCAAATCGGTTAAAATCAATGGAAGTAATCAAATCTTTTCTCTCTAATTAATTCCTCCTTCCCTCGCAACCACTTACACCGTTTCCGGAATCGTTCACAAGGGACAGCTATGACGAACACCGGTTTGGGCGTTCTTAACTTCGTAGCTGCTTAAAAAAACTGGAATGGAATTTGACCGTGCCTTTCCGTACTATGCTTCCTATTGGGTGAAACGCACCACGGAATTAACCAATAGCGACATTCCCACAAACATTAATTCTAATCCTACGCTTACCTTTACGTTGCTTAATTAACATTTTTTCCAAACATTTTTACACTAAAAATGCTTCTTTCCATTTTTTTTATAAATAAGCATATAAAACATCATTTCAGTTTTATTTCGTTTTGTAGTTGCTTAAAAACACTGGAATGGAATTTTAACGTTCCTTTTCGTTCTATGCTTTCTACTAAGTGAAACACACCATGAACTTAACCAAATAGAAGGGTTATTTATGCCATTTTCTTTTCGCTTTTCGCTGTAATTTTTTGTTTTTGTTTTTCCGAACACGTTCATTATTTTTTTCCTTATTTTCGCTCTTTATTTTCCCGATTTTTTAAAAAGAAGTTTTACTTTTGTTTTTTGTTTTTTTGTTGTCTTTTTCTGATTTTTATAAAAAGTTTAACATAGTTTTTTATAATGTTTAAATAGGGTTATTACTTCACTTATTCTTTACTTTACCCCCCTTACACACATACCTCCAAATAACAAGGCAACTAAATAAAAGAAAAAATAGAAAAGCAAGGTAGTGTGGGAAAATTCCGTTGCAGCAGAAAGAGTTATGCACATATATAGCCAAAAGTTTTGATATCAATAAACATACTTTAATTACACTCTGTTTGTCATTGAGAAGTTATTGATAAACACCGGAGTTCCGTGATTGATTATTACAGTGATACAATCAATGTATATATACACATATCTATATATATATATACATATCTATCTATCTATCAACATATATATATATCTATATATATATATAAATACATATATATATATGTGTGTATGTATGTATGTATATATGTAAGGTAATCACATTTACTACAAATTCATTTGCATACATTAATGCATTACAAGAATTAAACGTTAACAAAAAGCTAATAAATGACTCTAGAGCCATCGTAGTTATCCTGACGAAATACTTTTTATGGCCAGTTTTATGTAGACTATATATATATATATATATATGTATATATATATATTTATATATATATGTATATATATATATTTATATATATATGTATATATATATATGTATATATTCTTTTATCCTATATTATATTTCTCAAAGATTTGTATGTTGCTTGTGGCTATGTATTTTTACAAAGTAAAAACTATTCTTCAAAAACGCAAAATAAAATTCGTCGAGAAAATGGAAACAGAATACTTGTGTATACAAACACACACACACACACACACACACACACACACACACACACACACATATATATATATATATATATATATATATATATATATATATGTGTGTGAGTGTTCGTCTGTATTACTTTTTATTCAAAAACTACTAATTTATAACTGCTTTAAACCTTCACCGCTCACTCATTTTACTACCAAATTTGAAACAATTTTTACAGTTCAGAGGTTACCTTCTTAACTATATTTTGAAATAAAACCTTTCTATTTTCGTTTATTAAAACATAGTTATAATAAAATTACTGGTGTTTAAAAGTACTAAGAATTAATAAGAAACATGAGAGATGATTTCTTCTGATTGGCTGTTGTGTACTATAGTAACTTTTTCAACTGACATTTTAGAGATGATTTCTTCTGTTGGTTAACATAGCAACTTTTCGTCGTCGACACTTTCATAAATCATAGCGGGAATGTCGCTCGTATGCCATCTTATTTTGGCTATATATACAGAGTTTACAAAAGTGATGCTCTTTCCCGTACTAGGGTTGATAATATTTCACTTACGACGTCGCCCGTTGATTCTGTTTCTCTATTTTCTGTCCCTTATTTGTGTTTACTTACTTAATCACGTCTTTTATTTGATTTGTTATTTAGTCAATTTAAGAAGTTGGTAATAATTTTTTATGGGTTGTTTAAAATGTGTATGATATTGAACACAAAGCAAAGCCTGGAAAAATCATGGATTGCATAGAAAACACGAGCATGAAAAGTAATATGATTAAGATTAAGCTTAGAAAAGTAAAAGGATGAGTTGTAATAAATGGAAAAGAAAAAGACAACATATTCTTGTAAAAATATAATAAATTTATACATTAAAATATTGCAGCATTAAGAATTGATTATATAATGTTAAATTGAATGTAAAAAATCTTAATGCTACAATATTTTAAGGTATAAATTTATTATATTTTTTACTAGTATATCTTGGCTTTTTCTTGTCCAGTTTAAACAACCAGTCCTTTTTACTTTTCTAAGTTTAATTTGTACCATGTTACTTTCATGTTCGCATTTTTCTATGCAATATATATATATATATTATTTAAATATTTATTTAAATATTTTCTACGTGCATAAATTAAGTTATCTAAAACCACCACAGTATCGCTTATAAAAAATAAATAAAAACAAATAAATAAATAATCATATAAATATATATATATATATATATATATATATATACCTTAAAGGTATTATAAAAATATTTTTTGAAGGTTACTCTGACTCACGATTCTATTTAAATAATTGTGCGTGTCCACAATAATTTGAAAATGGTCATTTCCAATTTTAATATACGTTATCCAAATGTCAGATTTACTAAATACGGTATAATCATTATCTATAATAACCTCATGTTAACACATATCATACATGCTTGCGTGCACACATGATCAGATTTCAAAATTTACCATGAGTAAGATATCGCTGTAGAGTATGTATATAGGGCGACCAAACGCTGCACGATTGCAATTCGTAGCAAACAAGAGTGGCTTATAAATGTAGATTATGTCTTCAATCGTGTTTACAGATTTTCGCAGATTTAATGACGAGCTAGGAGGAATGAAGGAAGTTTGTTATATTTTACTAAATATAATGAGTTTGTTTGGATTATTTAGTAGCTCTCGCGAAATGTGACGAGATTAGAATCCAACATGTGAAATTAAAGAGTAATATCCAAATACACAGAAAAGCTTTGGTTCGACCCTGTTGCTATTCTTTTAAACGATATCTCCTAAAGGAATATAAACTATTTAAATGATATGTACGTTTTATGAAATGAATCGAACAAAAATAAATATTAGAAAGTTTAGTGAACTTTTACGAAAAATTAATTATTGAAATTCAAAACTAATTATCGTTGGAAATCATATTTAATGTATTTTGAAGCAATATACAATAAAAAAGTATGTTTCCTTCAAATCAGATAGGAACAAATGCATATTTATGATGTATAATGCAAAATTTTGTTTTCGAATTGTTTCTAATAAGATGACGTGTGATAATTTAATTTTTTAAAACATTATTCGGAGTATTATTCTACATCTATGATGTTATTATCACAACCTTTCGATCAAACCTCCAACGTTCTTACAGTGCATCTTCTTGAAACCGGAATCCTTATGTCGTGCTCCGTACATCATTTCAAAGTTTCTCCTTTATTTAATCCATATATATATATATATATATATATATATATATATATATATATATATATATATATATATATATATATATATACACAGCAAACGGACTTGTTTATTCCCTGTTCCAGCAACAACATGGCAAAAAAAAGAAAAAGAAAGACATACTGAAGATGAAGGTTTCCTTCGAAATATATTTATGAATTTCAATATAAATTTCAAACCAAATGAATGTCTGTTTATTTGTAATAATGCGCTGTTTTGGCTTCAAACGTATGTAATACGTATTCATTATATATATATATATATATATATATATATATTGTGAATTAAGTCCAGGTTCATAGAGGTATCCTAAGTATGGGAGTTACGTAGCAATGTCTTATTATATTTGCATTGCTACATTTAGTAGTGTAGGGAAACATTAAGTAGGAAGAGAAATCAAAAGACCAACAGTTCGGGGAAAGAAACCATGAAAGTATAAATCTTTCTGACATCTGAGAACCTGTACAGCGAATGGGTGGACTTTTTTTGCTTAACAAGTTTATAATGGATATTTATGCATTGACGGCACAAGTACAGTGACTACTTAATATTTATGCATTTAATGCACAAGTACAGTGACTACTTAATAGCACAAGTACCGTTGATGCCCTCGTAAAACAAACTTAAGGATGCAGCATTGCAGCAATGTGACAGAGTGTGGTATTAGCCGTTAAATGCTTTTTTATCCGTTATATAAAAGAGGGAAAGACTTATAGTTGGTGCACCGCTTCTGATATGGCAACAATTCTCCATCCATGTACGAATAGTGGCTTTGTAGAGATATGGACTACTGGCGTAATGGAGGTATTAGAAGCTTTCTTTTTTTAGACCGGTAGGTGAATCTCATATTCTTTGCAGCAAACTTTTATGTATGTGTTTCAATTTATGTTGCATGTGGACGTTAGGCGAGGAAATGTCTATGTTAGATTCTGAACTATGCTAATTAGTGCTTGGAAAAGTTTCTCATAATTATCAAAGGAAAGAAGTGTTATCATAGTAGCTTTAAATGTAACAATCTATGTATATCAATATTTCACTACAGGCTGGGTATCATTTTCTACAAATCAAGTCATTGGTTTTTATATAAGTGGGTTCTTTTTATCTATATCGGATACAATTGCAACAGAGAATTAATTAATGTTTTGAAAGACTGTTTACCTATATAAGGAGAAGTCTATAGCATTACTAAACCCGAATTTCTACCACACCTTGCATCTGTTTTATCAGTATAAAAATGTGTCCAGAAATAACGTGACAAACAGTCACAGATTTAGTATATTTAATAGTAGTGTAAAAATAGTAGTATGAATAGTTGCTTTTCACTCTGTATTGGTATTGTAGTGAATAATACATAGCTTACCTGAGTGTAGCTGCCAGAGGTGAGGATGCTCTTCCAACAGCCAAGAAGAACAATAGCGTGTGGTTATTTATAATAATAGAGTAAGGTAATTGTTATAAAAACCTTTCTCCTTTGTGAAGCGTTCTTCATTCCTTTCTTTTTATGTTACTGTGGTTACAAGACCTGAGAAGAAGGTCGCGAAGAAGATTGTATTTTTTTCGCAACCTCACTTCAGGTTAGCTACTCTCAGTTATATGATTTTTTTTTCCAACAATTTGCGAAAAAATTAAGAGTTCAATACTATTTCCTAACGGAACTTTGAACGTTAACAGCAATTAGTGACAATTTTGGAAATTGTTCAATTACCCTTACAAGGATATGGAACCCTCTGATACTTCAACTGTGGCAGATTCCAGGGAGCGACTCCGTAACCAGATTTCCATTCTGAAGATGAAAATCAAGGGTAGGCTTCGTTTGTCCCGTGGCACAGAGATTACTCCTGCTATATTTTCTGTATTCCAAAGGGAAATTTTGGAATATATCAACGAAATTGAAATCTCCATCTGCAAGTTGCAACTTTCATGTATCTCCGAAGACGAAAGAGAGTTTATGGAGTCCGATTGGCTAAGTTACCAGCTGAATATACGGAAGGAATTAGAGGATCCCTCTCTCCTGTTACATCCTCCAGAGGCTAGTTGGTATTTGGAGCGACCTTCCATTCCTTATACGCCTGGATCTTCTATGGATAGAGCTCATTCATCATTCACTGTTAAACTTCCTCAAGTTCAAATCACTGGCCCAACGTTCAGTGGTTGTTAAATGGAAAACGATTGAATGAGTTTTTACAATTTCTTATCAAGATTTGAAAATTGTGCGGCAGGCATGGCAAATGACGCAGAAAAATTTAACTTTTAAAAATGTTCTCTGAATGAGAGACCTCTGCTGCTGATTAATCACTTAAGTTGCGTCGATACAAATTATCAGCAAGCACTTGCAGTATTAAAACGCGAATATCTAGATGTTAGTGACATCATTGATAAGATATTCCAAGATATTATCGATTTCTCCCCAAAAGGGGAGAGTTCTTATGAGGCTCTTGGTAGTTTCATCTGCAGAACAGCCTCAATTCTGGAAGAACTGGCCAGCTCTCTCAATTGTGATTTCTCTGAGGATGGTTCTGTGGGGGCCCGATTAATGGCCAAAATACTTTTTTTGAAATTTCCGAGAGCATTAAAGGGAGAGCTTATTCAGTTATGCGGCACTAGAATTCCTTCTCTGTCAGTTTTGTTTCGAGACACCAGTGAGGCTATCAAGCGCTTGTTAATTAAAGGCGGTGGGTTGCCTGGTTCTTCGGATATCCATCGAACCAATTCTCGGGTAATCGTTTCAAAATCTAAAGCTACTACAACCCGAGATGTTTCTTTCCGCATAGATTAAGATTGTCAGTCTCCTTCTGGTTACTCGAGTAATCTACCTCCTCTATTTCCTTCGGTCGAGGAGGAACAACTATCTCTGTAAACTGCCTATTGGATAGTGGCAGTGACCGAACGTATTTGTCTGGTGATGTCTTGCACTCCTTGGGTTCCTTGAGTTCTGATAGTTTGGATTGTCATTTGAGGCTGACTACTCTTCTTGAAGAATGTGAGCAAATATACAGAGAGATGAAATTGGATGCGGACTTAGGATCTGGTTACGTGGGGCACTTTCTGGTGCTGGTTGCCAACGCTTATATTTAAAAAATTGGCATTTGCTGTTGGAAGAGTTCAAACGAACTGGATGTTCTCTGGCTGGGCAATTTGAGTCGGGCACTGATTTGGTGGCTATAAGTGGAATTATGGGTCTGGATCTGGTGCAACATTTGGGTCCCTTACAGTTGGTGCTTTGTTTGGGGGGGTCGGCCTTTCTCTGTTCCTGCTGGTTTGATTACCTTTGGTGAAGTAGACACTTTTTTTCCTACAAATCCTGCCCCTACTTCAAAAGATTTTACTTTGTTCAGTTCAGTAATGGAGAATACTCCCCAAGTGGAATCGTCGCATGTTTGCTTCGTCCTGGATGCCGATACTACCTATGCCGACCCCTGGGTCGATGTCTTTCCCTCTAGCAATGTGGATATATGTTCAGCATTGCGTCGTTGGGAATTCAGGGCGGAGGAGAGATTTTGGGATCTGATACGGGTATGATTCAGCAGTTTCAGGAATCTATAACATTCAGGGATGGGAAATATCACGTGCAGTTACCCTGGCATGCAGATAAGCTGGCTCTAGTTCCTTCTAATCATGCTATTGCTTTGCATGTTTTGGATCGTGTGGTCAGGAGCCTGGAGAAAAAGGGGCTGTACCAAGAGTATGTAAATGCATTCCTTCAGCAGCAACGAGAGGGCATCATCGAGGAAATACAGGTGGATCCTCAAAAGTTTGTGTATTATGTATGGTACCTCATCGGCCCGTTTTCAAGACGGATCCGGCAGCTACTACTAAAATCAGGCCTGTATTTAACTGTAGCTTGAAGGTTGGTGGCTCTGCTTCTCTGCCTACTTTGGTGTGAATATGACAGGAGATATGTTGGGCTTGTTGATGTCTTTTAGATCGAATAAGTTTGTCTTGATTGCGGACATCAGGAAAGCTTTCTTGATGGTTCGCCTTGCACTGAAGGCTGACAAGAACAGGTTCTGTTTTTTTTTGTGAAGGATGGTGATCGCCTTTGATGTTTCCGCTATGCCACGCTGATTTTCAGATTCACCTCGAGTCTCTTTATATTGGGGAGTATCCTGAAGTTTCATGCGGCCCAGTATCCTTTTGATGAATGTCGAGTTGCGATGGAGAACCAATTCTATGTCGACAACCTGGTGGTGACTGAGTCTGACGCAGCAAAGCTTGTAAGGCTGTATTCTCAGGTTAGGAAGCGGCTGCAGGAAGGTGGATTGTGGTACTGTCATGTATCTCAAACTGCGACAGCCTTAGGGATGAGAGGAGGAAAGATGGTACATTGAGTACTTATGAGGTCGGATAGTAGATGGTGCTCGGGTACCGGTATGATGCTATTTCAGAAAAGCTTCACACTGCCCCTGTTAAGTGTGATCTGAGTGCATCTACTAAGAGGCAAATCCTTTCGGAATCGGCAAGGGTATTTGATCTCTTTGCCTACCCGTGACTATAAGGAGTAGGATTTTGGTGGGAGAATTATGGAAGCGAGGTGTGCAATGGGATGAGGAAGTCTCTCCAGAGTTTCAGTCTTCTTGGAGGAACCTGGCAGAAGACTTTTCTAAATTGAGTGATATACATTTCTGCAGACAGGCGCATGACGGGGACCGGACTGGAGAGTTATATCTGTTTTGTGACGCTTCTAAAGAAGCGTATGGATTTGCAGCTTACTATGTTCAGGACAACAATTCTGCATTGATCTTTGCCAAAGCACGAGTTGCTCCAGTGAAGGATAAGACATTACCAACGTTAGAACTGATGGCGGTATTTCTTGCTCTGAAGTGTTTGGCCACTATCTTGGTAAGATTCAAGGGTGTCCGCCCTTCTAGGTTGTGTGTGGTAACAGATGCACAAGTAGTACTCTCATGGATCTTTTCAGAAACGATGACTAGTAAAAGCATCTTTGCTAGAAACAGGCTAAACGATGTTTTGTTAATGAGCCTGGATTTGGAAACAAACTACAGCATCAGGCCAACCTTCAGGTATGTTTCTACCACCGAAAACCCGGCTGACTTAATCACTCGTTGATTAACGATAAGGAAGTTCTGGGACAACTTTGACTTTTGGTACCATGTCCCTTCTTGCTTGCGCGGTGGGGTCTTGACTTGGCCGAAGCAGGAGTTGCCCTGTCTTGATGATAGGTGCCAGCAGATTGTTCGTTCATCAACAAATTTTGCTGCGATTGTGGATGAGGAGTGTGCTTCGGTGATCTCCATGTGGCGGTTCTCTACGTTTACCCGTTTGTTGAGGGTAACTTCTTTGGTCTTCCGATTCATTGGATTGATGAGGAAAAGGGCAGATAACTACAAGAAAGCCGCAATTTACTGGGTAAAATGTTCTCAACAGCAGGAATTTACTGCTGAATTGAATTACCTGCTTGCGGAATCCTATGGTAAAGCCTGCACCTAATCGGGTTCAGGCACTAGATCTGTTTCTGGATGAGGAAGGGTTGATCCGCTCACATGGAGGGCTGGACAGGTCTTCTCAGTTTTCTTATGAAGTTAAGAATCCCTTGTTGCTGGGCAAGAATAATCACCTGATCCGACTTGTGATATTGGAATGCCATTTTAAATGTTTCCATCTGGGTATAGGGTCAACCTTAACGGAATTGAGATGTCGTGGCTATTGGGTACCTCAAGGGAGGCAGGCAGTCAAAAATGCGCTGAGTTCCTGCACAAAGTGTAAAAGATAAAATTCTAGGCCAGTGCTACCTGAGAACATGGCCAATCTACCAACTTCTCGTGTCGAATTTGAGGTTCCTTATAGGAACACTGGAGTGGACTTCACAGGATATTTTAGGTGAAAAAAATGTATCTGTTGTTGTTCACTTGTTTGAGTGTAAGGGCAGTGCATATAGAGGTGGTGCTAGACATGAGTATATTGTCCTTTTTTCAGGCACTAGTCAGATTTACTAATGCACCTGGTGTTCCAGAGTCGATTCACAGCGACAACGCAAAAACCTTTCTGGGTAGTGGAAGACTGTTTAAGTGCCTTTGTCTTCTCCAGGACTACCGGGCCAAATTTGGGTCATATAACATTAAGTGGGAGACAATTCCACTATTTTCCTCCTTGGGTTGGAGGAGTATGCGAGCGTAGCATCAAAACTTTAAAATCTTGCCTATAGAAGGTTATTGGTAGGAGTAAGACAGATTATTATACCTTCCTAACTATTGTTTCAGATATTCAGCGGGCTGTAAACAACAAGCCTCTTACTTATAAAGAGTCCACTGACAGGCAACCAATGATTATCACACCCAATATGTTTATAAGACCCAATAAAAGCCCTAGTCTATTGTTGATAAGGATAAGGTTGATCGAGACAATTGGATTACGAGATGAATGGTTGTCAAGAACTGTTGTACATGGAGTACCTCCTTGATCTTAGGGGAAGTATGCCAGGAAGATCTCAGATACCATTCCAGAATCGCATTAAAAGAAATGATGTAGTCTTGGTTACGACCCTTTTGGATGTTGGGTACTATACTTGAGGTTCTCCCAGGACAAGATGGAGTGGTGAGGACAAGATGGAGTGGTGAGGACAAGATGGAGTGGTGTCAGACAGGGTGGTGGTTTAGTGAACGTCCATTCACTAAAGACGAACAATAGTTTGTGGTTATTTATAATAATGGAGTAAGGTAATTGTTTTAAAAACCGTCCTCCTTTGTGAAGAGTTCTTAATTCCTTTCTTTTTATGTTACTGTGGTTACAAGACCTGAGAAGAAGGTCGCGAAAAAGATTGAACTTCAGGTTAGCTACTCTCAGTTATATGACTTTTTTCCAACAAAATGTGTCTTCATGTCTTATATGCATTTACCCTCCAACTTCGACTCTGCAATCTCCTCACTGTATGTAATGACTTAAAAATACAAAATCTTAATTTTACACCAAACTTTTGAATAGCTCTCTTCAGGGGTACTTTTTTAATATTTAAAAAGTGTTTAAAATGAAATAAGTAAATATTCTTTTTATAGATTTCATAAACAAATATTCAGTACGAGAAAAATTGAGATCGAAATATCAACCATGGAAAAACAATAGGAATTTCAAGTCCAGCCAAATATCAGCGAAATTTAGATAGACAGATGTATTGGAATGGAAAACATTTAGTGTCCTGCACTTTTACGCGAGAACAGTATATATATATATATATATATATATATATATATATATATATATATATATATATATAAAGAAAAAACGTAAAATACTAACTATTAAGAAAGTTTATAAAAAAATAAATATTGATAGCTCCTGTTATTGATGTATAAATAAATGTATATCTAGATATTCACAATTACGTGTTTTACCATCTCTACGACTCATCCTTATTTTCTTTACTACGGCATTGAACTCACACAGACGCACACACACACACACACGCACACACACAGACACACACACACACACACACACATATATATATATATATATATATATATATATATAAACAACCCACGTGCTTTGCTATTTCCATGAGTCATGTGGTTTGCTCTAACAAGATTATAACCAGAAACCAAATGAATCACGAACTAAATAATGCTAGTGGTAGAAATTATATATATAAATTTATATATGTGTATGTGTGCGTGTATGTGTGTGCGTGTGGTTGTGTGTCTAATGTGTGCGTGTGTGTGTCTAATGTGTGCGTGTGTTATGTGTTTGTGAGATAGAGAGAAATGTGTAAATAACGTAAACTCTGTTATGAAAAACAAATAAAACACATTTATATAAAAGCTGATGCAAACATGTCTATAAAAAGGGAAGAGGAAAGAAAACAGCCGCTAATTGGAAAACGTATAAAATAACTAAAAACAACAAAAAGGAAACGCGCTAAAGAATGTTTGACCTACGTTTAAAGGAATAAAAGAGAAAAAAAAACTTGTATTACTTACATGGCCGTTATTTGTAAGATCCTGAAACCTACTATTATCGAAATATAACAAAAATACGTACACAAAATTACTAAAAAGGCTCAAAATATAGAAATTCGAAAGTAAATTATAGGATGTATTATTGGAATTGGTTAACTTAGATGACATCAGGAAATGGAGAAGGGGGTATTTTTGGAGGCATTTAAAGTTTGTATTTAGCATCGATAGAAAGAATACAGATAGAAGAAAATGATTTTTCCCTTTCGGTTTCGTATCTTTTGCCTTGTTATCAGATATAAAAGGCAGAGAGAAGATAATTGTTAATTAATGTGAAAATACAAAATAAGATAATTTTTAAAAGACTATAGTGTTGTATTTATGAATTCACTTGATAAATAGTCATGTATGAATTATTGGATGCACCGTTAAGGCCAATCGACGTGTTACATGTTTGTTTTATTAGTAGTGTTATTAAACATTATTATTTTATATATTTTAAGCGTTACATATTACACGAACCTTGAGTCGTGCAGCCAAAAATAGGTCGATATTTTAGGATCGTATTACAATAGTAATATGCCTAAACTATTATCCACCATCTTATGTAACTGTAGAATGCTGATTCATACATATTTATTTGTTATAATAAATCCTACTTTCCATCCTAGGGGCGCTATCACCACTATCTTCAAGACCCACAGAGGAAATAGTTCGTATTGTCCCCTCTATTACAAAAGACTTCCCACCGACCCCACTCAACACCGGGAAATATTATTCACATAATATATATACCGCCCTGTCTTCCTTTATAACTGTCTCACAAACTCATACACATACCATTACCTTTCATTTTCCTGTTAGAAAAAATAATAATTTCTCCCTTACAAAGATCCGGCAATTTCATTGGCTGTGAGTAAAGAAATCGCTTATGCAGGAATACGACTGTTCGTAAATAATAGAAGACACTATACTTTTACAAAAATGTCCGCACACTATTCACCCTGCAATCGTTTTAACTGAAAAAAAAAGTTGTGCTTTCTTTTTCTCTACACAAACACACAATATTAAACACACACGCACACGCTCACGCACACACCCGCAAAAAGAGCTACACATAGAAAGATAGAGGCTGAGAGAGACAGAGAGAGAGACATAGAGAAACATAGAGAAAGAGCAAGAAATAGAAATAGAAAGAGAAATAGATAGATACATAGAGAGAGAGAAGGAGAAAGAGAAAGAGAGGAATATCTGTAAAATCATGTAACGGTGCTAAACTATTGACCTCATTACATGCACGCCTTCCGTTACATTTTAATGTTATTTCGAACGTAATTAAGGATTCAAACACACACATACGCAGAGAGAGAGAGAGCGAGAGAGAGAGAGAGAGAGAGAGAGAGAGAGAGAGAGAGAGAGAGAGAGAGAGAATCATCGTCCGGTGCTAAAACTTTGACCTCATTTCAGTCACCCGTCCCATTAGGTTTAAATGTCGTTATTTCGAAGTTCCCAACGTCATACTTTTACCATGACCTACTCAATTAACAATTTTTTTTTCTACACCTCCTTTTTCTTATGGTGTCATACGTTCGCGCCTCGCGAATACAGATAATTTTTAATTCTTTGTTTTCCCCTTTTTGGCGCTTGAAATGGTAATCGCTGCTATTTGCCTTGCACGGAAATGAAGTATTATAAAAATTTTCTTTTTAAAACACAAATAATGCAAAACACCATTGAATTTTAATACTATTTGTGAGTACTTTAATCTATTATAACTATTATTTAATTTTTTTTAGGCAAATAGGCTAGAAAGCTTTTGATTATTACATACGTTACATTTCGTGTTAATTTCTTGCCACAACACCCACACCCACACTCACAAAATATGGTATCTGTTCCAGAAGCCTTTCTTAACATCAGTAAGTTGGGATGTCCATTCTGAATGCCGCTCTTAACATGAGGAGGTTCGTGATTGGGCTACAAAAACAACACCAACCGTACTTTATTTTTTACGCGGGGGGGGGTGCTACTACCGGGCAACGACGGTTAACGGGTCTTGCTAGTTTTGAATATTTAAGACAGGAAATAGCTCTAATGACGAGTGATTTTCTCTTCAGTTATTAAAAATAGTCGTGTGTGAAAGAGTTTGAAACACGCCTGAATATAGGAAACCATGTTAGAAGAGACGATCAGATGGGAGATAACATTAAAAAGAGAGAGCAGAGAATTAAACAATTAAGAAGAGAACTACAGCTGGGAGACGATAAACAACGCACGCATTTTATATTCTGTTGTGAGAAAACAATGAACAAAATATATTTTTAAGGCTAACATTTTGATTTTTATGTGCTTTATCCTAAATCTGAGAGAGACTTCGTGGCCAATCAGAACCACTCGTGATAAGCATTGGATGAAAAATAACGACTAACATCAAGGAACAAATGAGACGAGACGAAGTATAACAACCACAAAAGGATAATAGACACTATGGTGTAGACCAATTTATAGCATTACTTTTATCATTATTAAAACTATCGATAGAAATTAAGAACTTGATAAAAATGTATGTTTTTTACGCCCCAACTTGTTTATTAAAGATTATTTTATTGCGTTGCAAGTTGCAATCGTTTCCAAACAAAGACCAACAAATGTGATTATGATTTAAACTTATAAGAAGTCTTTTATAAATTCTTTAATTGACACTTTAAACAGGCTGGACTCGTTAAAAAACAAAATAAAAACTACTTCATCAGTTTACATATTTAAAAAATATTTTCTTCACTAAATAATACCTGATTAAAATTATCGATAGAAATTTATAATTGATAAACATTTTACGTTTGTTGCGACCTAAATTTTTTATTTACGATTATTTTATTGTATTTTGCATTGCAATTTGGAATCGTTTTCCAAAAAAAGCAAAAAAATATGATTTATGCGATTTAAAGTTTTTTTTTGTATATTCTTTACCTGACAGCTTAAGGACGTTTAAATTACTCGTATATATATATATATATATATATATATATATATATATATATATATATATATATATATATATATATATATATATATACGAGCAAACAGTTAATAACACATGTTAAAAAACACTTTGAAATGAGTTAAAAACATATTTAATCTGAAAAGGAAACACTTGATAAGTGGATAGTCCTTAATCCGCGGAGTTTCGAAGAAATACTTTCCTTCTCATCAGAGGGTAGGAATTAGCAAAATGCAGGATCGAATTTTGCATGCAAAAGGATTTGATGAAACAACAAGTCAGAGATCTTACTTGATAACAAAAAAGTGAAGCAGAGGGAATATGGTGAAGAAAAAGGTGATTACACGTGAATGCATAGTCTGGTGGAAGATAAATAATCCAGTGAGCGGTAAAATCCAAATAAATAACTTCAAGAAAGTTAATTGAATTTCCATTTGCACAAGAAAAATCCAAGGAAATCCTGTAATTGGAAGATGGTCCAAAATAATCCAAAGGCAGATATCCATGGAATAATTCACAAAAATGTGTACAAGGGGAAAAGGTGTAAAAAATCCAATAATATTAATAAAAGAAAAATAAGATATGCTTTTCAGTCTACTGCCGAGACATAATATCGTATTTTAATTTCCGCAAATATGTATTTTTTTTTTATATTAAGCAATGTAATTTATTATCGGAAAAGTTGTGGCCATTGTTGTACGCACAAGCGCGCATATTGTTGGCATAATTAATATACTCACTATTCCATAGCTAGCTAAACTATAACGAGTCACGCTAGTACTCTATAAATGTAGCATGGCGAAGAAAATAATACGCTTACGGTCTATTGTCAGTAATATCAACGCGGATATAGAAACCGCATATGCTAAAGACTAGGATCACTCCAGAAACTGATAATACTCCTACATAATTAGCTTAAAGTAAAAAACAGGAAAGAGAAAATAGAGCAATGAACGAACAAATATTGGAATTGAAAAAAGTACATTTAGAGCAACAAAACCAGTCAGATAAAAAATGGATTTGATAACGCAAGTTTTAGTGAATGAGAACAGCGGAGAAGAAACAAGCACGTTTTTTTTTCCCAAAATGCAATCTGGTCAGAAATTGAAAAATTTCACTATTCTCGTGAGGATAACCTAACCGTTGAGGTATATTTCAGAAGATTTGAAGACCTTTTTAAGATTAATTGCAGGGTATGGGCGGATCAAAAGAAGGTTCATTTATTGCTACGGAACTGGGTACATCCGAACAGAGCAAATTTTACCAGGAAAAAAGAACGAATTGTCATTTGACGAGGCAGTCAAACTGTTAATGGAGTTATACTGTCCAAAATCGAGTCTTTTTCATAAAAGATGTAAATGTATGAATTTTACACGTAAGGAGAGTCAGGACTATACGACTTTTGAGTCTATAGTTAATAAGCACTGTGACGATTTCAAGTAGTCGTCATTAACGGTAGACAATTTGAAATGCTTAATATTCACACAAAGTTTTATAGCCACAGAAAAAACAAACATAAGAGGTCCTTCTCTAAATAAATTGGAATTAGAACCTGATTTGACGCTTCAGAAACTGGCTGAAGATTTTCAGCGGTTCGTGGCAATGAAGCAAGATTCCCGAAACATAGAGGAAGCAGGTATCGCTCACATAAAAAATACGCTTCAAAAGTAAAGGACACTCGCCCGCGAGCAATTACCAACGACGAGGCAAAAAGAACCCTTCACAGAATTATCAGGATGGACAAAATCCTAGGACCCCTTGCAGCAAATGTGGAGGACCACATGGGTACAATACGCGTCAGTACTAAAGGAAAATAGAATGTTACCTATGCAAGCGAGCAGGACACAAGGGCTCATATTGCAGAGCAAAAGTAGCAAAAAATAGCTACGTAAAAAGTGTAAAAAAATAGACCCTCCATCAACAGAGAACATAAGAAAATATTTAACGGTGAGAATCAAAAATAAAGAAGTAAAACTGCAGCTCGAGTCAGGGTCGGATTTATCAATTATAAATTTTCACACGTGGAAGAGAACAGAAAAGCCCACGATGGAAAAGACAGATAAAGTCGAAAGATCGGTAACGGGTGAAAACATAAATTTTGAGGGTAGGGTAGTTATTAATGTGTCACTAAAAAGAACGACAAAATAGCTAAAAGCGTTCGATCTAAGGAACACAACGAACTTATTCGGGATCGATTTGATTCAGGAATTTGAATTATGGGACTCGCCAATGAGTGATTTTTGTCACAAAGTCGAAAACCTAATGGCCGACGCCGACAAACTCCAAAAAAATCTAAAAAAATCTTTCCCAAATGTTTCTCTGAAAAACCTTGAGCGCGCACAAAAATAAAGGTGAGATTTGAATTGCTGGATGAAGCAAAACCAATATTCAAAAAGCCACGGAGCATAACGTTCGTTTCAAGGGAAAAATTGAAGAAGAATTGGAAAGACTAGTTAACACAGGGATTTTCCCCTATTAACTATAGTGAGTGGGCAGCTCCCACTGTATACGTGAAAAAAATCTATAGAGATTAGCGTATGCGTGGACTTTTTTACTGGATTAAATGCGGGGCCCAAAGACCATCACTATCCGTTAGCAAATCCAGATAGAGTATTCGATAAGTACAATGGCGGAAATTTTTTTTCCAGAATAGACTTAAGCGAGGCGTACCTACAAATACCAGTGGAGAAAAATAGATGGAAACTTTTGTGTATCTCAACGCACAAAGGACTTCATAAATTTAATAGATTAGCAGTTGGTATAAAATTAGCACCTGCAATTTTCCAACAGGTAATCGGTACTTTGCTAAGCGGTTTGGATTTCGCAATAGATAATCTGGACGATATTCTTATGCGTAGTCAAAATGTTGAACAACATAGAGATCATGTATTTCAAGCGCTTGATAGAATAAAAGAATACAGCTTCACACTGAAGGAAGGAAAATGTGATTTTTTTGGGTGGGTGGGGAAGAATGAAATACCTGAGTCATATAATAGATAAGAACGGAAGGAAACCGGACCGATAGGTCCACAGCTATGCCAGAGCCTCATAATTGTAGAGTTTTTTAGGGCTTGCGAACTATTATCAAACGTTCATTAAGAACACACATGGATTGCGTGCGCCATTGAATGTATTATTAAAAAAGGACAAAAATGGGACTGGACGCCTGAGTGCCAGATAGCGTTCAATAAATTAAAAGACGTATTAACGTCAGATTTATCCCTGACTCATTTCAATCCGAAACAAGAAATTATTGTCGCAACCGACGCAAGTTCTTATGGGATCGGGACATGCATTCTACATAAGATGCCGGATCTGCCTGCCGAGAAGAATTACTCCCAAGCCGAATCCTATTCAGGGTTACAAAATTCCACCGGTCGGAAATTTAAATTAAAAACTGACCATAAGCCGCTTATAACATTCTTTAGCTCGAAAAAAAAGGTCTGCCAACTTACACAGCCAACAGACTGCAAAGATGAGCGACCATTCTCCTGAATTACGACTCCAGTATGGAATTTCTTACATCTACAAAATTAAGTCACGCAGACGGATTGCCGCGATTAATCGCGAAATCAAGGGAACCGCTGGAAGACACAATAATAGCATATTAAGTGAAAAGAACCATACACAAATACTATGTAATACGATCAAGGAACTATCAGTGACATTGGAAGATATAATAAAGGAGGCTGAATAAGATAGTTTGATCAAAGAACCGAAACAAAAATTCAATCAGATGAATCAGCGGCGGAAGTTTATTCTATGTGCAATGAGGCACTGTTGTACCGAGAAACAGTAGTAATTTTTCATTTTCCAGCCTCTTAAGCTAATGTTAAAACATGTTTCTAACTAACTTTTGAAACCTATTTCGTGCTAATTACCGATAACTGTTTCCTTATTTCTGCTTTGACTTAAAAACTTAATGTACCTATCTTGTCATGTTTTTTTTCTCCTTATTGTTCTGAATTCTTTTTTTGCCAAATATGACATTAACCAATACTGTCTTTTTACATGTAAAACGAAAACAAAACGTCACCCATGAAAACGAGAACCCTCTAAAATAAACCTTAATCTATTATCTAAACTCGAATGTAAATTACCAAAAATTAAGCCGACTTCACAAACTGATAAAAGTTCATTATTGGATTTTAATTATAAGGTGACGCTCGAATAATTCAAACTCGAGATAGATAACGCCCAAACATCCCTACATGAATATGGGAGGGGAGATTATCTTCAAACAGCGTCCTGAATTGATAATTTAGCACCGGACTTATACTAAGTATATATTGATAAGTCCCTCGCCCTTTTTTTTTTAAATGGAGAGTAGATAATGCAGTGGATGTGTTATCGGGGGCTCCAGTAACTCTTGCTTCTACTTCTTTTGTCTCTCAATCCTCATTACAATGAGTGACAAAAGGTGAAGAAAAAGCTCCTTCCCAGTTCGGTAGCACTTCGTGAACAGTAGTCTGAGATGTCGGAAATGTTTCTGTTTTTATGGCCATCCTTGTGGCCATGTCACTAGTAAAAGTGCTGGAGGTAAACGTTTCTTCTGGGCCGACGTTATTCGCCTGATAGTCAGGGATCCGAACCTTAGATTAACCACTAAGGAGGCTGTCCTATCAGCAGGTGCAAAGTACTGGGGCTGCTGTATTGCCATTTGGTGAATGGATTCTGGACCATGCAGTAGTCTCTCGATGCCATACTAGTGGGTAATTGTTACGACTTTACCTTATCATGTGATACATAAAAAATTCCTTTTCTTTTTCTCTCTTACTTTCCCTCTCTATCCTGCTCTAACCAAGTATGCCGACCTGTTCCACAAATCCCAAAACCTCATCATGAAATATATCCAGAAAAAAAAACTCGAATAAACCTAGAACCCCATCTTCCAACGTAGACCCCTACTAACATGTCTCCTTCTCCAACATCAGGGATCTACGTTCCAACCTTCCAGAGGTTGAAACACAATTACAGGAGACGAAATCGGACAGTATTCCTTCTAAGTGAAACTGAAATATGGCCGACCACTTCCCTGTAATTAACTAATTAATTCATAATTAACGGATACTCTAACTTAACATCTAAATCTGACCCCCAAGACCGCCATGGACATGGAATATATGCCTACATTAAAGACAGCTTCCCATGTGGCAGGGATATCTCTAGAGAAGATCCTAATTTACCTTATTTGTGCTTCTGGGTTGCACTTGCTTACACCACTGCATTTATATTTGCCCTCTATCGGCGCCATAACTGCGGAGTTACTATCTTTAAGAGTATATCTGATAAAATAGACCACATCCTACCTGCACATCCCTCGGCTAACATTCGCATCTGTAGTAACTTCAACGTCCATAACGTGGAATGGCTGATCCACTCAAATTAGACAGACGATCTGTCATGATTTTGCCATTGCTTATGATCTCACTCAGATTGTTCGCGGGCCCACCCGTGTGCCAGATACTACAGGTCAGTATGCGAGCCTTCTAGACCTTTTTCTCTCCACTTCCCCTGAGCTATGTTCCTGTTCCGTTCTTTCTCCTCTAGGATCCTCCGACCACTCCGTCATATCAGTTAATATAAAAATGAAATTTAATAATTCCCCAGACGTACCCCTCCACCGTACTGTATACCGAAACTCCATGGCTGACTGGGATAGCTTCCGTACATTCATATCTGATCTACCTCTGCATTCCATGTTTAAAAAGGATGTGTCCTCTATAGTATCTGACCTGACCGAATGGCTAATTGTAGGTATAGACCGATTCATACCATCAAAGTTCAACAAAACCCCAACAGCCAGCCATGGTTCTCTCCAGAATGTGCTGCTGCCATCGCGCACAGAAATCACTTTTTCCATATCTACTAACGTAATAGATGCACTGAAACCAAAGCTGCTTTCAGGAACGCCAGCAACCACTGTAAAAGAGTTATAAAAATGCAAGAGAGCTATATGCTCAATCCGTTAAATCCAAAGTAGCTGATCAGCGGGTTGGTTCCCCCCAGTTTTTACAAATAACAAATAGGATCCTAAACAGAAATGTGCGTTCTATCCCAACCATTATCAATGGACCTGAGGTCATCTCGTTAGCATCAGACAAGGCCAAACTATTTGCCAAGAACTTTTTCTGCCCTATGTGACGAAGGCCATCAACTCCCCATATTTCCTCCTATAACACAGAACACGCTAGGTAACATACAAATATCTGTACGTGAGGTCGCCAAGCTTATCAAGAACCTTGATTCCAGTAAAGCAACTGCCCCCGACGGCATCCTAATTATAGTGTTAAAAAAGATTCAACCTGAACTTGCTGCCATGCATACAAAACTGTTTAAGCGTTGTCTTAAAGAGAAGTGCTTTCCAACACCTTGGAAAACCTCATCAGTATGCCCTGTATTTAAGAATTCAGGTGATATGTCATCTCCCTCTAACTACAGACCAATAAGTCTCCTGTGTGTCAAGAGTCAGTTGCTGGAATCCATATTAAATAGAGAAATAGTCAACCATCTCAGCAAAAATAGCGTTCCTAGTTAGATACAATATGGTTTCCGCTCTGCAAGATCTACCGCAGATGTGCTAACGGTTATATCTCATTGACAAAGGCTTCCTTTCTAGGGTAATTGCTCTTGACATATCAAAGGCCTTCGATAAGGTATGGCATAAAGGCCTACTTCACAAGATTTCCAGCTACGGTATAATTGGAAATGTTTTCTTTATCATTAAATCATTTCTCTCTGATAGGCTCATAATAGTAGTGGTCGATGGACAAAAATCAGAGGCCTGCAGTATTAATGCTGGAGTCCCTCAGGGGTCTATACTGGGCCCAACTCTTTTCCTGATCTACATCAATGATCTCCCTAAACATATACTTAAATCATTCGTTGACATCTATGCTGATGACACGACCATCTACGGCAACACATCAAAGGCTGTAAATGACAAAGTTCTCCCTGATTTTCTCTCCTCTGATCCGAGCGTGTGGTTCAGTGGGGGAAGACCTGGCTGGTTACCTTTAATGCATCTAAAACCAAGCTCCTATCTTTACATCATCAACGCTGTGATTCCTATCTGACATCAATTGAAATGGATGGTTCTCGTCTAGCAGAAGCCCCATGTTTTGACAAGCTTCTGGGTTTGACCTTTACTCCTGATCTGAAATGGAACAAGTACATCAAGTCTGTTGCCAAGGTCGCTGGAAAGATGGTGGGATACTTCTACCGCTCCAGAAGATATCTCACTAATGATGCAATTCTCTATCTATATAAAAGCCAAGTACGCCCAAGGATGGAATACTGCTGCCATATCTGCCTTGACAGAGTACAAAATAGACTTCGTGGCTTAGTGGGAGATGCCCTTTTCTCTTCCCTGCAACCTCTCTCCCACAGAAAATCGTTGCGAGCATGTCTTTGTTTTATCGTTATTTCCATGGAAGGTCTGAGCTCCAATCTCTAGTCCCCTCTCGCAAATCTTTCAAGAAAAACACCCGTCTAGCTGAAACCACTCTCAATAGAAACCACTGTCCAAAATTTTCCCCTCTCTTTACCTGTGCCTAAATCAAAACGTAGATGCCATGAACAAAGCTTCAAAGAACTGCACGCCTGTGGAACTCTGTTCCGTCCGCATGCCTTCCACTTGACTACAACCTGGATTTCTCAAGTCCAACGTAAACAAATTCCTGATGAACCGCCCCCTTAAGTAGACATTTTTATTAAACCCCCACACTAACGTACTGCACATGCAATAACACTTATCCCTGAGTGTCTTCCGGTCCTTGATAAGTGGTGATCACCTTGTAAAAAAAAGTAATCCTAGCTACACTACAAAAGAAAATTCTAAAGGATTTTCATACGGAGTACTCTGGGGCTACACGAATGAAGAGCCTCATGAAGTCCTACGTTTACTGGAAGAGTATGGATGCTGATATAGAAGGCACGGTAAAGTTGTAAGCGATGCAATTAAGGCCGTGACCTAAAGCGGACCCCCCATGGCAAAGAATACACGTAGATTACGCAGGCCCACTGGATGGAAACTATTATTTAATAGTCGTAGATAGTTTTTTCAAAATGGCCTGAGGTATTTCGATGTAAAAGTCCAACGACGGATTTTATAATCAGTGCTCTTCATGAATTGTACGCTAGGTTTGATGTGGTCGATTATCTAGTGTCAGACAATGGCACACAATTCACTTCAGCAGATTTTAAAAGCTTCTGCGAGGATTTCCAGATTAAGCACATAACAACGCCAACCTATCATCCTCGATCGAACGGTCAGGCAGAGAGGTTTTTAGACACACTAAAAGATCTCTGCAGAAGGTTAAAGGAACGCCCTCAGAAAAGGTGCTCCAGTAGTTTTTACAAGTTTACGGGATTACGCCAAATAAAAGCGCATCATCGAAGATGTC
The DNA here is from genome assembly GCF_053919585.1 of Euprymna scolopes. Classification (NCBI taxonomy): domain Eukaryota; kingdom Metazoa; phylum Mollusca; class Cephalopoda; order Sepiida; family Sepiolidae; genus Euprymna; species Euprymna scolopes. Next base: position 56,335,454 of record NC_136496.1, read on the forward strand.
GCCGCCAGAGTTAATATTCACAAGAAAAGTTAGGCCGTTCTTCGAGAAACTTTTGCCAAAACAGGTAAAACCGTGAAATACTATAGTTCCTAAAAAAGGTTAAAAGGTATTTTTCCAGGCACACAAAAATAATAGTACGATGGGACAACTAGGAAAGGTCCAGAAAAGGATCGAGCGGATTATCCACATTACCGATAGTCCAAGATTTACTCCCAAGAAGCATTTAAACCAAATTCGAAACGTAGCATAGATGACAAAAGACAACCTCCTGCTGAACAAGAAGAGGTGATGGACGGCGTATATAACACGTTACACCTGATAATACCACAAACAGCCGGAAAACGCCGGTCCTCTACAAAAAGGAAAATAACCTCCAGGAAAAAGAGCTATACGATCATTCCAGGGGAATGAAAAGATCTGGAGGGGTGTGGTGTGGGGTACAAACAACCCCTATTTAAGAACTAAGTGGAATCAACCAGTCCTATGAATACCACTGGTTTTAGAGACTAAATGGAGATTCATATAATGTTTAACCGTTCCTCTCATACCACTTTAGTGGCGCCTGTATTCTTTATGATAAATACATGATACATTTATGTACTTCACACTACTTGTGGTTTCTTTCATTTGTGACCCCTAGCCTGGGTCTACAACAAGTAGTAAGATAGTTTAAGTGATTAATAACTCCCTCTATACCATTAAGAAACATAAATTTAATTTTCTTCCAGTGAGGCAGAAGTATAGCAGGAAGTAGATGTAAATATTTACTCTTAATTAAATAGATTTGATTGGGGTATTTTGAAAAGTTCATGCATTTAATGAACCACAAATAATTACCAATACTTCTAATAACTAAAATAAAATACATACGGAGTTTTGAAGGGTGGCTACAAAGATCGTATATGTCCAGAAAATCAAGAATCAAGAATACATATTAGGAATAGTTTACCTGTGTGTTGACTTAAATAAACTAGTGCAACATCAAGGGAAACGCTTTACTTCCGTAAGAAACAGTTTAATGAGCATTGATTTGGGGGTAGTAGTAGATATAGCTAATAAAGAGTAACATACAAAAAATAACAATCTTTTCATTATAATTTGGGTAAATTCATGGATGATGTAGCAAATAGGAATTTAAAACTGATATTTTCATTATAAAGATAGTATTGATGTTTTAAAATAAATATTAGAGGAAATTAAAGATATATAAAAAAGAAAATAGAAAGTGTCAGCTCGATTGTTATTTATGCTAAATTTGCATCTTCTAATTTATTTTCCTGTAGACTTAAAAAAAGAATATAAATGATCCTTAGTAATATAGTCATAATTTACTTGGAGAATCATACAATTTGTAGAAAAATCTAAATATTTACAAGGTTAGGTTATTTTCGGTAGAATGTTTACCTCTTTCTTTTGAAATACTTACTCACCTACGTTCAGACTATTTAGACATCAGCAACGGAGAAACTGAAAATATAATTAGCACGTGATATATTTAGTGAACTTCTGAAATACAAGTGCCTTCAATAAGATTCTAGACATTCTTTTGTATAGGCATTTCAAATTATCGTAGACTCTTGAAATTCAGTATTACTATAAATCTTATGAAACGACTGATCAATTTTTATGATTTCAGGTTCAAGTAAAGAGCAACAACAGGAATTGCAATGCACCCTATTAAAGCTTGATTGCCATATCTGGTGAATTAAAAAAATGTAATCTCGACGTGAGTCTCTTCAGAAGAATAATATGCAATAAAATTCTGTTTTGAACATGTAAAAATGTCACCGAAACGAATGGAATGATTCAGACTACTTTTGGACTATCTTGGATGAATCGAGCATCAGGTTTCGAGTGGTATAAGAAATTCAATGAAGACAGAGAATCTGTGAGGGATGATGAGAGGTGTTGGAGGAGTAAGGAAGTCAGAACAACAGAGTTGATTGGCCAAATAAAGAGTTTCAGAGGAACTGAAGATGCGGAAGTTTTGCCTGAAGTATGTCTCAAAATGCTCAAAGAATATAAAAAAGAAATACGTTGTCATGACAGCAGGGAGCTGGTGGAGCTGATCAATTCAGATCCCGGAGTTCTTGAGGCTCTGGTGACCTGCGATGACAGATGGGTCTACTGTTATGACTCAGAGGCAGAGTTACCAGTGGAAGCACGTTGGCTCTCCCAGACTTAAGAAGGCTTGACAGAGAAAATCTATACAGAAATTTATGATGATTCTCATTTTTTAACCCTCCGGGCATGATCTACATGCACTGGGTTCCCAATCAGCAAGGAATACTATGTTGAGGTTTAAAGGGAGTTTAGAAAGACATTGCGTCGGAAAGGCCAGCATTCTTCAAATCGGATCAGTGGCATCTCCACCAGGACAATGCACCAGTCCACATCCTCATCTTTGCAACGAACTGACCAAGATAGGCATTAAGACAGTTCCTTACCATTCCTGTAGTTCAGACCTTGCTCCCTTTTTGGTTATTCACTAAGTTTAAGGAAGACCTTAGAGTCTGTCGTTATGAGACAATGAAGAAGATGAAAAAGGCTGTGACGAGAGTCATTGACACGCTCAAACAAGAGGATTTTTCTGGGACCTTCCAGAATTGTTGGAACAGTACAGCAAGTTCATTACTGCTGGAGGAGATTATTTCGGATAAGATTAGAGTTTCATGTCTGTATTCTCAATAAAAGTTCCCAAATAAAATGTCTGGAAACTTATTGAAGGCACCTCATAATGGCGTTTCTATATGTAGTCATTTGATAATATCAAAACGTTTATAATATTTTTTAGTGATAAAAATGTTTTATAAATAATAATTTCTAAATATTATTGGATTTTTCCCCGAGTTAGTGTTTGACTGATGAAAAAAAGTTTAGCCCGCTTTGATATACCTAAGATGGCGGCTCGAAAACCTTCGGACTCATTTGTTTCAAGACATTCTTCTGTAAATATCATCTTTTAAGCTAGTTTTTCGTAATTTTTCTCTTCTTATCTTTCTTAGTTATCTCTTCATTTTATTTTGTTTTGAACACTGTCTTTGTTTTCTTTTTATTAATATTTTATCGTAAAACAGTTTTGTTCTTGGTGACGAAATGCGCATAAACGGAAAAGGATTAAAAAAATGTTGATACTTGTCGAAATATAAAACAATAAAAAATGAAATTATAATTCTGAACTGATTCTTTCCTTAGATCAATGGGATGTAACTAACAAGTATATATGCTCTGAAGCCGGAAACACTTTCATCGAGCTTGTTATTTGAGATAATTTTATGGATATTATAAAAGATAATACACTAATATATATATATATATATATATATATATATATATATATATATATATATATATATATAATTATTAATAACTAGCAGAACTCGTTAACCGGCATTGCCCGGTGGTAGCATGCTCCCTTACTTAGCGTAAACATTAAAGAAGGCTGTTTTTGTTGTTGCCGAACCCTCAATTTCCTCATGCTAAGAACGGCTTTCAGAATAGACACCTCAACCTCCTCATGCTAAGAACGATTTCCAGAATGGACAACCCCAAGCTCCCTATATTTAGAACGGTTTCCGGGAGTTGGGGTAGGGGTGTCTTGCCCGAAATGTAACTTTGACAATCTCTCTCAGGATTCTCACGCGCAATTACTAAGAACGAACAACAAAAGTTGGTGGTTATAGTGTTATTCAGCCCGTGTGTACTAATATGGTGGACAGGGTATGGTTCAGGGTGTGATATTTTTTATTGGCAAGACTGGAGTTTAGGTGGCAAAATACCCTCAAACCCTCTATAACATAAGGAACAACCATGTAAGCATATAAACGGTATTTCAGAAAGTAGGAGTTTTAAAAAAGCAGAGAAACTGAAGCAATATAAACAGGGAGTTTTATTTAAATAATGAACAAAGATTATTCATTTTAAACAATATATACATAATTTTGTTTATATTATAAAAAATATTTTAAAAACACTTTATAATTTGAAACAATATAAACTTTATTAAATTTTAATTTTAGACAACAGAAACAGAAATTGTTTTAATATATATATATATATATATATATATATATATATATATATATATATATATATATATATATATATATAGCTGTATGTATAAAAATGTAAAGTTGGTTCGTTCTAAACAAATAAAACCATGTTTATACGTTACCAATTTATTTGAAATTTTCAGACAACCCATTTTTAGAGTCAAGGTATGTTTTTATGTTATTAAAATAAATTTACCTAATTAAAATTAAAATATTAAATAAAATAAATATATTTATTTAATCGTTTCTGCGAATCTGTTCTGTTGATAAAACTGAACTTCCGGTTCGATTCATTTCACAGCCACGAATTGACGAAAGGTTTCATTTTCTGTTAACTCGATAAGTAAAAAAAACACAAAAAAAACATATTTCATTTGTTTATCTTCCAAATTTTTTAATTTACACATCTTTTCTTTATTATATAAGGCCAAAAAAAAGTTTGTTGCTTGCTTTTGAGTTTTGTTTTTGTTTTTCTATATAAGATTACTCATGCAGAGAGTGATCCGTGCTGAAATAATGTTATTATTTAAAAAGTCATTCTTAACATGGGGAGGGAAGGATGTTTTGTACCTATTCTGTACTTTAACCTTACAATTGAATAAATAAAAAAAAACATATCGTAAAACGTTATTTAAACGTGGAAATATGATTTAAAAAATAGCGCGTATCGCTCTCTGCATTAGCACCATTTTTATTTATTGTTGTTGTTTCACGAATTTTCGGCCAACTATTCCTCTGGCCTTCATGAAAAGAAGTCCTTTTATAAATGTTCAGTACCTTTTTCCTTTTATTATTCTTAAAGAGTAAAACTTTTCTTATTCATGAAAGGAGTTAAGCCTACGTAAATAAATAAATGTTTGTACACGTGACAAATTATCAATAAATGGTTTAGTTACTTTTTTAAAAAAATGTTTGTAAAAGTGCGAAAGGCGACGTTGTTGTATACTCCCATGCTTAATTTCTATACTTATAGGTTTTTGGAATTTTTTTTCACTGGATTATTATTGATTGGACACTAATTAAACAGATTATTAAAAAAAAATGTAAAAAAGAAATCATTATTTCGACATTTGAAAGTGGTGCTCACTTTTTAGTTACAACGTTCTGATAAATCAGTCACCCATTTTGTAAGCAATAAAAACGCGGTATATCAAAACCATAGAAAGTAAAAATAATGAGTCTCTACCGCATTTGTAAGTCAGAAATATATTTGTTTCTCAAAGAAAAAAAAATAGAGAGAACAGGACTTTTTTATTGTTTTCATGAAAATAAAGTTTCGAGATTTTTAATTATTTTTTTCTTTTTACTTATTTAGTCAGTTTGTGTTTTTTTTTTAAATTGTTTTTGTGAAAGGTGAGTTTTTTTTTCAAAACTTTTGTTTTGTTTCTTTTTAATTTTTTTAAAGTATTAAAAATTTCACTAACATGCTGGAGAAATGTTTAATAATTTGGTATTTTTTTAGATTAGGTCCACCTCCACAATTTTCCTTTCAATGACGACATTTATAGGTTTCCGAGTATGCTGAACACGCAAATTGCATTGAAATTTTGCGGAAATAAATAGTTGTATTATGCATTGTATTCTTCGGCGGCCATCTTTTTACGTGCACACGCGCCATAAACAAATACACACACGTAAAAAAGATGGCCGCCAAAGATTACAATGCATAATACAACTTTTTGTATCTTGATAACTACTTATTTCTGCAAAATTTCGATGCGATTTTCGTATTCAGCATAGTTGAAAACCATTTCAAGTCGTCATTTAAAAGAAAATTGAGGAGGTGGACCTAATCTAAAAATTTACCAATAATTTTTAATCCCGTACGCCTCCCGATACATTGCTTCGTCAACATGCGACCATTTTATATCTCCCGAAGACACTTCCGTATTTAGAAAAAAAAAATAAATAAAAAGTGACCGATTTACCAGAACGTGGTAACTAAAAAGTGAGTATCCCTTTCAAATGTTGAAATGATTTTTTTTTTCAATTTTTTTTCATAATCTGGTTAGTGTTCAATCAATAATAATCCTGTGAAAAAATTTCAAAAAACCTATCAGTATAGAAACTCCACCACGTAAGTAAATAAATAAAAAATGTTACGTGCGCATGCGTTAGCCTTGACTAGGGGGGTACTAAGGGAACGACCATTAAATAATTCTGCGGGTCGCCATGGAACTCAACGCCCAATGAGTATCAAAATAGTTTTCATGATCTGAAGAATTTTTTTTTTCCGAAAAGTGGGTGATCACTTTTCCATCTAAATTTAACTTAAAATGAGCACCCACTTTCTGGCCACCTGAGGAAGGGGCATTTATTTTCGTGTTTATTGGCTTAAAGGTTTTTTTGACAAGGCAGTTTGGTACGCGAATGCATATTTAACAGTTTTCGTTTATGTTCACGCATAGCATAAACAAAGGCTACGTCTGTGAAATGGAAAATAGTCCCAGAGTTCAGGGGTTAATACCATACAAAAGAAATCAAACAAAAAGACTTTTTAGCCAAGAAACACACAGAAAGAAAAAAAATAGCATCCATTTTTTTTCTATCGAATTCATTTGCTGTTTTTATTGAAAACTATTTTCCCCCGGATTTTTGATATAATTTTCCATTAAGGGCTGTGCGTCTCACGTTCGTAAATAACAAATTTTTCTTTGTAGATTTTGGTGTGCTAAAAACGAATCTGCAAACCGTTTCCGTCGCCAAAAAATAGTTTTTATGATATGAAGAAATTACTTTTTCGAAAAAGTGGCGATCACTTTTCCATGTAAATTTAACTTAAAATGAGCACCCACTTTCTAGCCACCTGAGAGAGGGGGGATTTTTTCCCATGTTTATTGGCTAAACAGCTTTCGTTTATGCTTACGCATAGCGTAAACGAAGGCTACGGCTGTTAAATGGAAAATAGTCCCAGAGTTCAGGGGTTATTACCATGCAAAAGAAATCAAACAAAAAAACTTTTTAGCCAAGAAACAGAAAAATGCCCCTCTCTCAGGTGGCCAGAAAGTGGGTGCTCATTCTAAGTTAAATTTACATTGAAAAGTGATCACCCACTTTTCGAAAAAGTAATTTCATGAATGTCATGAAAACGTTTTTTTTTGCTACGTAAACGGTTTGCAGATTCGTTTTTAGCACACCGAAATCTACAATAAAATATTTCGTTATATATGAACGTGAAACGGGCCTTAAAGTAAAATAATACCGGATTTTTTGGAGCAGATTTGCCGTTTAGTTGTACAAATATCCTCAAACCAGATAATCACTAAAAGGGATTTTTAAAAGTCGTCACCTGTATCGATCAAAAGTTTAAAACCACCGATTATATGCCAGCCTACATCATGGTAACATATATTGAGTGAGTTCCTAACAGTATTTTTAGTTTAAACTCATTTTCCCAAAATTTCCCCAAACTTTACGTGTTCTGCCGCCATTTGTATTTTTCAGATATACCGATAAACATTGAATGTTTTTGAACCGATTATACATTACATAAAAACACTAAAATCTTATCCAGTTAGGTAGAACACTTACTTTTCTTGCCTTTGATAATATTTATTTGTTATATATTTATTTTTTGACAACTTCTTTGTATCTGTGTTTAGTAATATAAACCCTTTTCATTTAATGTAACGCTTAGTCGGCTCGAAAAACAGTGTTTATTGGTGTATTTGTAAGCTACAAATGGTGGTGGACACTGTTGATTACTTTAAGTTAGAGAAAGTGAGTTAAAACTAAAAAAACTATACAAAATACTGTCAGAAACCTATCCATTATGCCAGCCTATGTCATGGTAACATATGTTCGGTGAGTTTCAGACACTGTTTTGTATAGTTTTTAGTTTTCAACTTACTTTCCCAAACTTAACGTATTCAACAGAATTCGCGACCATTTCTGTTTTTTGAGCCAATTAAACATTTTACATTGCATAAAAACACTAAACAATTATCCAATTAGGTAGAAACGTAAATTACCTTACCTTTGCTTTCATTTATTTGTTTTTGGACGACTTTTTCGAATCTGTGGATAGTATCCCCCCTCCCCCCACCATCAACCAAATATTAATTACTAAATCACATTTTTTAAAACAACAACAAAAAAAAGCATTTAGCGTTTCAACATTTTTGCTACGTTCGGCTTCATCAACTGATTGTTGGTCAAGTCCAAAACATGAATGATTGACAGAAACTCTCGAGGATCCAGATCAAATTCTGCAAGAGTACCATTTTTTTCAGTTTCGCCTTCTTTTTCACTTTTTGCAGTGGATTGCTGTACTAATATAAGAAACATGCATTTTCTCTTTTATTAAATTTTTCCATTACACCAAATTGAGCCACTGCAACGCGTGGCAGGGTACAGCTAGTATATATATATATATATATATATATATATATATATATATATATATATATAAATTATAATTTGGTGTAATTAAGCAAAAACAATGAATTTTCTTTTGTGACCTATTGTCATATAAAAATAAATTGTCATATATAAATAAAAACAAAACAGTTAATATTAGTTATAAGTGTATAAAGTGCGCACAAACCTTTTAAATATATATATATATATATATATATATATATATATATATACGTATAAGAAAATACAATACCAAAATACAATAAGCCAAAAAAGTGTAGTTTGCTTCGAGTATGACCTTCACCTTCACCGAGGTGCGCGACTTGACGCACAAAAATAAACCGCCTCTTAATCACCTGCTAACGCACGCGTCACTGTAATGTCCAATGACAACAACAACAACAACCTTCTCACTCGACCTGCCTTTATACCACTATCTCAATCCCTTCTCTTGCGCATGCGCCTGTAGATTCCTGACAACCTCGAGACTTCCGCTTATAAAAACCCAAGTTTTGTTGTCGCGCATGCCTATACAAGGCACAAACACGAGGGCGTTTGTTGTGTTGGAGACCTATTTGTGTTGTAAAAAATCATTTAATAATAGTTATTATCCGTGCTAACGGTAAATAAATAAAAATAAATCAAGTCAACCACTTCCAAGAAATGAAAATAGCAGCGAGTACCCGTGCGAGCGAAAAATAAATAAATAAAAATAACCGCATAAGCCAAGCACGAACGTGTATCGCTAATATGAGGAGTAGAAAAAGTGAACGCGTAAGTCGACTTTTCCATAAAGAACTTACGACGGTACGGACCCTTGAAATAATACCTATACAACGTCCGTAGCGAGAGCGTACACATCGGGAGGCGTGTAGTATATAAGGAAAAAGCTTGTATAGATAAAACGTTTTAGACAGTTTAAAGGTATCGACTGTATTAATCGCATAAGAGGTTAATTTATTTTATATTTAGTGTATATAGAAAGAAATGTAGGCAATATTTTGTGTAAAAAAATACAAATAATGGTCATCAGTGTGTGTCGATGTGTCTGTAAACAGCATGGGCGATGTGGGTAAACACAAAACACGGTGGTTTAATTGTATAAGAAACGGTAACGTGGGCGGTATATTTAATGTATAAATGTTCCGATGTGGTAATATGTTTGTATTTGAGGTATTTTATTAAAACCAATTACCTCTTCTTTAGAGTCAAGCCATATGAAATAATGTCTGGAATGTCCAGTTTTTACAGGAAGATTTACAATCTGGAATAAAAAAAAATAGTGAGTGCTCAGTCAATCGGGTTTCGCGAAACGTGAGGAGGGATAAATCATTATTTTTGAAATCGGGAAATGGAAAGATTATGATATGTCTTTAAGTATATGCCCTATATTTGTATATAATGAATAATACGATGGGAGGGTTGGAGTACTTTTCAATTAGAGTGGAAAATACGAACTTTTTCCAGTAAAGATGTTGGAAATCGTGATTATGTTTCTCCTAGTAGGAAATGTAAGATTTTATTATAACGAAAAAATGTATTTAAAACAGCGATCGAAAGTTGCACAATATGGTGGATAATAGTTGCGACATAATTAATCTGTATGTGGCATCTGTTGCTGCAAATCTATCGTACTTTGGTTAAGAGGGGAATTTCTGCAATCACCTTTTTATAGGAGATAAATTGATTTTTAAAATTATTTAATTGTTATATATATATATATATATATATATATATATATATATACATATAGCAAAAGCACTCGTCGTTGACTGGGTTCAAAAACAGCCTATAGAAAATGGTAGGTTGTGAAAAGGAAGGGTTGTGAAGAGATAACTTCGAATTTGGGGGTATCAAAACCAAAGCAAAATATGATGAAAGTAAAAATAAAATAGATAAACCCCATAATTTATTATACCATACTTGTTCACACTAAAACACTTATCACAATATTCTGTCTTATATTAAAAAAACTTGTTAAACTTTGTGACATATTTCCATTCTATGGATGTCAGGTGCGAACGAACACTCCATAATTTTATTATGCCATATTTCTTCAAACTGAAACATAATTATCAAAGTATACTTACGCAAGTAGATATGAAAAGTCTTTATTAAAGTTTGTGCCTATTTCTATTCCATGGAGGCCAAGCGCGAACGCAGACCCCATAATTTTATTATACCATCCCTATTTAAATTAAAACATACTTATCAAAGTATTATTATGTACATCTATATCAAAAACATCTATATCAAAAACACTTGTAAACGTTTTTTTTTTTTTAATTTTTAAATTTTTTATTTCCATACTTTGTGGACCAGGCGCGAACGTAGACCCAACAATTTTAATGAACCACCGTTTTGTCAGATCAAACATACCCATTCCTGTGTCTCGATACATCTTCTATCATTATATGTAATCAGTTTTTTAAAATAGTCAACGATATAGGAGCTTATTGGAGACTAGACACACACACACAGACATTCAGCTTTATATTATACTATATTATATTATATATATATATATATATATATATATATATATATATATATATATATATATATATATATTCATATACTATGTTTCACATTTTCGCTTTACACTTAGTATCTAGTTGTGTAACCGTATCACCGGTTAGACAATTCTGGCTCCGGTCCAAGTATTCTCAGAAATTGGCTTTTTATAAGAGCTTAAAAATTGTTTTAATAATTAATACGTGCACCCTCATATATATATATATATATATATATATATATATATATATATATATATATATATATATATATATATATATAAACATTTATTATACAAATAAAAACATAGGTTGGTTAGAAATATGAAGTAAACTTTATTTGATATAAACGCAGTATACTAGATTCCACAGTCGACACGTGTATTTATTAACTGAATAAATCTTTATAATAAAATTCTTAAAATTTTATCATAACTAAATAACATTACTGAATCGTATTGCTCCTTATATGTTCTGTATGGTATGTTAACATTGTAAACGGCAAGTTTCGTGACCTAACAGAAATGACACAAACGTTTCTCAGGTTTCGCACATTTGCCAGCGGGGAAAGCAAATTGGTTATGACAGTAAAGAAATGCTTGCCAAATATCTAATTTGTTCTTCTCTTCTAGGCAAACGGATCGTCAATCAGCAGCTGTATGGTTCGTGGTACTTTCTTGATCTTAACTAATTAGTAGAGATTCGGTTTCCTCACATTCCACACTTTGAAGTGGTATGTTTGTCGATTCTCAGAGAAAGACAGATAGATATCTTTGAAAGGACCAAATATTTATGCAGCCTCACGTTTTGTCCAATACTTAGTACAGCCAATGTAATGATGTGCAAAATCACGTTTCTATTAGTAAAAGAATGTCGATTTTAAGAAATCTACAAGGCATTAAATGACAGTAATGATATGTCGTCTATATTCTAGCACACCGCTTTTCAATAATAGAGCAGTTTTCTGATCGACAGAATATTCTAGAAAAAAAATGATCAAAATCTTGCAAAATCGTTCGAGCAATTTTGTAATGTAGGAATCACGATTACGGATTAATGTTCTGTTAGCAAGGACACATGGCGAGAAAAGCAATAGATTATAAAATATTTATAAAGAAATTTTCTACCTGTAGCACTGTTGTGATTCTTAATCGTAAAGCAGTTATGTCAATGGTGGATAAGTATTTATAAAACCGGTGGTGAATTCATACTGAATTTGAAATACTTTGTTTTAAATCATAAACAATAGCATTATCTTATGCTACTGATGAGTTGAATTTTACTTGCAAATTTTTTTTTTTACTCATGTTCATCCCTTACAAAGCATATCACCACTTGGACGTAAGGTGCTACTATTTGGGGCCATGCCTATAAAGGATCACACAAGATATTGTTTATGCTACATTCAAACTTCTGCATATCAGTACAGCCACGGAAGCAGACAGCAGAAAGGGAATTCCAAAGTCTAGCTGCTCGAGAGGAGAAACTATTAGAATAGAAAGCTTTCTGTCATTTATGGACAACAACAGTGAAGTGGTGAGATTGCTAAGCAGGTTTGTCGGCGATATGTACGTCGAGGGGGTACAAGTGACACGAGTCCATTAGAACACATTCCATTAAAATATTTGTAAAAAAGGCACAGTGATGCAACATTGCAGTGATGTAACAGGGACTGTAGCTTAGCTGATAAAATTGGACCGATTAGATTGACAACTCTTTTTTAGGACTTTATCTAAGAGGGGGGGACTAGAAGTAGATGCACCAGCCCATATGTGGCAACAATACGCAATGCATGGGCGAATGGTGGCCTTGTAAAGATACAGGATACACTCAGGCGTGAGTAGTCTTCTAGCTCGATAGAGGGAAGCCACTTTCTTTGCAGCAGCCTTTGCAATGTTCTCTAAGTATTTGTTCCAGTTCATATTGCCCGCAAATGTTAGGCCGAGGAGTTTGAAGGTAGAATTCTCAGGTAGGGTGCTATTTGTCATGGATATAGGGGGTTGGAGAGGCGTCTTATAATTATTAAAGGAGAGCAGTTCAGTTTTACTAGTATTAAATGTTACCATCCATTTGCGGCCCTATTCCACTATAGTATGAAGGTCATTTGCTAACGATTCTGCCATTTTCTTAGATTTGTGTACATCAGTTTTTCCCTCATGCATATTAGAGAGCGTTGTATCATCAGCAAATATACCCATATCGGACACAATATTATCAAAGAGGTCGTTTGTGAAGATCAGGAATAATAATGTTCCAAGGATCATCGCCTGAGGCACTCCCCCATTTATGTTATGCTGCTTGGATGTACGTCCGTCAATAACAACCTGTATGCTACTATTGTCTAAGAAGGTTCTTATTATATTTAGTATACGTCCAGTTATACCATACAATTTAATTTTATGCCAGTCTTCGTCAAAGGCCTTGGATATATCAAAGGCTACGAGATCCTTGGCTTTGCTCGCCTTATCCAGTACATGTTAAATGCATTCATAGATGACTGACAAAATATCTGCAGTAGAACATTTCCTTAATCCATACTGTTTCTCAGAGAGAAGATTTGCTTTTGCGAGGTGGTGAACTAGTGCTTGATTAATTAAGGCTTCAAAGATTTTAGCGAAGAGTGGGAGGAGACTAATGGAGCGATAATTGAGAGTCTGTTCTTTCACCAGAACTCTTGTACACTGGTACCACAGAGGGCATCTTCCATCTATTTGGGAAGCAAGATTCAGCAAGGCATTTATTGTAGAGCTTGGAAAGCATGGAGGCGATCTTGGCTGAACATTTCTTAATTAGTATATAACAGGGATGAGATCAGGCCCACACGCCTTTGAGATGTTTAAGTTTTTTATGATATCGCAGACATGAGAAAGGGTGATTTTTACATAATCTAATCTGACTTCAGTCCGCATGGGGAAATTTGGGAGGGAGTTGTTTGTTGACTCCAAGAGGGAGTTGGAGGCGAATCGCCGGGCAAGCAGTTTCGCCTTCTCTATTGCCGTGCATGCAAACTTCTGGTAGTTGCTCAGTGGGGGAATTACTGATTGCCTTTTATTCACTACACTATTATGGATTTTTCAGAAATCACGAGTCCTGTATTTTGCGATTCAACGTGTTCCCTGATTATTTCAGCATGCTTTCTTTTGACTGTCACTATTTCTCTCTTACAATGATTTCTAGCATCTACGAATTTTGCCTATTTCTATTTGACTTATGACGTACAAACCGGCGGGATGCATACTACCTGTGTGCAATGGCAGATGCACAATCTCTAGTGAACCATGGGGGTGAGTAGGGCTTGCCATAATACTTCCGTGTGGGAACATGTGCTTCAACGCCTGCTTTTCACCATTCAGTTGTTTCATTGGCACACTGTTCAGCAGGAAAAGAGAAGATATCCGTCCACTGGGCATCTCGGATGTTGTCTCTAATGGCTTTCCAGTCAACCCTGTTGTAGTACCTTGTTATTTTGAGAAATAGTTCCTCACCTTTAGGTTGGGATTTAAATATGATATCAACTGATACTACTATGTGGTCTGCGTTTCCAAGTGGACTGTGGGCATTAGGCACACAATCTTCAGGTACTGTGGTGAGAAATAGGTCTAGAAGTGAAGCCTGCTGTGGTTCACGATCTGGTAGGTGAGTTGGGAACAGTACTGTCTGTGTGAGGGAATGGGCTACAGAAGCTATAAGTAGAGCGCCCAGCTGCATCTGTATAACCGGAGAAACCAAGCCAATTCTTATGGTGGACATTAAAGTCACCAAACACATGTATCTTGGCATTACTATCCAAGGATAGCATCTATATTATCAGATATATGATCGATTAGAGTACAATCCTGACTTGAGATAAAACGGTAGAGAAAATACAAGTAACTAACACAGTGATGAAATGCTAGTCGAAAGCACATAAAAGCCTGGTCATCCGATTCAAGAATTTTCTCTCTAGTTTAAGGGAGGTGCTACAGATATAGACCCAGGCCCGTGCATATATCTATCCGAGTCCTTTCAGCAAAGAGTGAGGTATCTTGTCATGTTAAAGTAGTTAGAGGGTATTGAAGAGTGTACGTTTGTTTCACTTAATGCTAAGATATCCACGGAGTTTGCTAAGAGGTAAGCCTCTACATCATCTAGATTACCTCTAAGCCCACAGATATTTGTGAAAGTGAGCTTCAAGGGTGAAGTTGAATTGGTTTTGTTCAGGTGGTTTTCTGGTTTTATTGTGATATTGTTATGGGTTATTATTTCATTGCGTTTGTAATTTCCTCGGCAATTTTGTGTTGTTGCGCAATTACGTGTATATAGGTATATATTAAAGCAAACACTGTTTAACATAACAGAATTTTTATTCTTTCAATATTGAAAACAAATTTAATGTGGTAATTCCAATTTATGTGTAGAGGTGTGCACATGTATATGTATGCGCGTGCGAGTGTGTTTTGCATTCCGTTTGTTTGTGTGTTTTTATTAAGCTCTATTCAATTCGGTAGTGAATTCTGTTATGAATTTTTTTCTGTGTAAGTAAGTAAGAGAAATTGTCGATTAAGAAGAGCAATGCGACTGTATTACTGAGGTTTTTAATGGCGTCTATGTAAGATTAGTTGCATACTAATCATGTTAGTGCATTTCTGAAAATTCAGTTCAGTTTTTTTTTATTTTGAATGTTTGTTGAATGTGTATATGTTTCCCTCTATTATTATGTTAAAAATTCACATCGCTGTTTGTTTTTGTATTTTGTAATTCCTTATATAGTGTGTTAACTGGGTTTGAAGGTAGTTAGGATGTGTTTTAAGTTTTTGGGTTGGCGTTTGCTTTTTATTATTGTGCTGTTTTAACCGGTTTAAGTTAAGCTTAGTTTATCGTTCTGCCTGAGAAAAATTGTTTTTTTTTAATCTTTGTAAATAGTTTTGGGTTGTTTGTGTTGTGTTTATGCTATAATTTGTTCTTTGTTGTGTTTTATTTTGTTTCTGTGTTTGCCTATTGGAATGTTTTCTGCCAGTTCGATACCTTTACGCACTAATTGTGGTGGGTGTCCTCTTTTCTTCAGGATTGTTTGCAATTCATTTAGTTGGGTCGATCGGAGGTGTTTGTATGTGACTATGGTGCAGATTCTGCGTGCCAGGAAGCAGGGTATGGATGTCAGACAATTTTTAGGGTGGTGGCTTTTGAAGTGGAGATATTGTTGGGTGTCTGTAAGTTTATAGCAAATATTTGTGATTATATTGTTGTTTTAAATTTTTCCAGAATGTAAAAAAGGTAATACTTTTCATATCTACTTGCGTAAGTATACTTTGATTTTGGAATGTAGATTTTGGAGTACAGTGTGGAAGTCTTTGATGTTCCACATGTTGTTTTCCGGAGGATAAAGCAATCGTTCAAGTATCTCTTCCAAGATTCTCTGACGAGTATCTAGGAATAGTACGCTTATTTCTGCTGTATCTTTTCATAAAGAGTCTCTTCCAGGTAGGCTAGTGTAAGGGTGGCATACGTTAGTGCCATTTTTGTTCCCATTTCTCAGCCTAGTATTTGGATGTAGTTTTTATTAAATTCGAACGAGTTGTTGTTGAGGATTATATCTATATTTTCGATCACGAATTGTTTGGTGAATTCAACTCTTATTAAGACCATAATATCTTATCACAATTATTTCAAAATAATTAGCAAGGAACATCTCTAACTACTTTAATTAAATGAATTATTCTTATAAAGTTAAGTCATACACCCCAGGCTCTAAGTCTGGTCACCTCTGCACGTCTGAAGCTATAACAATAATTACTCTCCCTAATAATACAATAAATTCTAAAAACGAACTAGTCTCCTTTTAAAAGCATAAGAGTAAATTTATATATGGTCAAATAAATAATTCCGTTAAAATCTCATTTCTATAAATTTCAAATTTCCTCCGTTCACTTCCTCAGCACTTTATGTTAGCCCATTAATTTATATATTCCCTATTATTTTCTCTCTTTCCCCATTCATCAGCTGGCCATGCCTTCCCGTGGAGTCCACTAGAATGATTCGCGGTCATCCGCCGAGTAATCGCCGAGCTCCAACACGCGCTTGTGGAACAACCATGTTCATAATTCTTGACCCATATATATATATATATATATATATGTGTGTGTGTGTGTGTGTGTGTGTGTGTGTTTGTTTGTGTGTGTGTGCGTACGTGCACACGCGGGTGTGTAACAATGTATATTTGTATGTATGGAATAATCTCATGAAGAGTTAGTTCAGTAAATTTCAATTTATTCAGAGATGTTAGATCATAGAAACATTTCTTGATAAATAATTCAAAAGATAGCAAATTATGTCCAACCACGAGAAAATAAATTAATCAATAAATCAATAATTTACTGATTTGACCGATTATAATTATTGTGTAAAATATTAAATCTTTTGTCACAAACCATTCTATAGACATGTTAATCTTATAATAGATATAATTTTATTCATTGAAAATTAACGATATTCACAATCAATAATTATTATGTAATTTTGCATCGAGTCTTTAAAACAACAGCATAGAATGTTTAACTTAAAGTTTAAATAGAATATATAATTTATTAAAATGTCTGCATGTCTGTGAATACGTATATATTTTGCTTCCCATGATCATATCATTATAAGTTTGAAACAAGTGATTTATGAAATTTTTTTTTATTAATGTCAGTGTTTGAAAAGAAGCAGGCATTAAACAATTTCCTAGCTAACATTTATAATCCACAATACTTACGTATAAATACCTATAATATATCTAACAACTCTATCAGCGAATTTGTGAATTAGACAAATTAAATTTCCTCACTGTTATGGGTATTGAGATATTGAGATCTTATTTGGGAATCTGTTCTGCAAAAATAATTTCTAACTAAATTTGATTTATCTATTCTCTTGAACCGTACGGATTATTATCCGTATCAACTCTTACTCTAAAACCGTGAAAATATGTATCTCAGCATGATGCACAAGTCATAATTACATTATTTGTTGTATTTGCTTTTCTGTTCAATATTTTTCTCGATTAAATAGTGTATTGTGTCATCTTTTCGGACCTTTACCGGTCCACAACACTTTGACCTTGTGTAAACGTTGCATATAAAACATTATCAGAAATAAGTAAATAGACCTAATTAGTCCAAACACAATAAATAACTTTAAATTGGATTAAATAATGAATTAATTGAAAAAAGCTATGACATTGAGATGCATCATACATTTTATTCCGTATCATTTAAATATTGTTTTGCTACAACATACCATTCTTATATGAATAACCGTACCGCTCCAATTCCTCACACGATTGATACAAATGAAATAGAAACACTTTTTGACGAAGGACTCATCATTTATCAAGGCCCGGAGTGCGCTCGAGGATGAATGTACAGTAGTCAATGGGACAATATCGTAGTACTCGTTAGTAGTGGGAATTTGGTAAATTACATTTCTTAAGGGGCGGCTGCTCAAGAACTTGTTTACGCTGAACTTGAAAACGATCATATCGTAGGCAGTTTGAAAGAAGGAAAAGGGAAGAGAGTTCAACAGGCGTGCAGTTCTGAAAAAAAAAAGACTTAGGAATCTACGTTTAGGTTTAGACACAGATAAAAAGTAGGGAAGATTATTGATAGTTGTTTCAGCTAGTCAAGTGTTTTTCATGAAAGTTTAGCGAGGGAGGATCATAGATTGAAGCTTAGAAGGGCACATAAAAATAACGATAAAGCAGAGACAAACTCGCACTCTCTCTTCTGTTGAAAAGAGGTTGAAGAGAAGAGAAAAGGGCATTCTCCAACTACGCTACGAAATCTCTTTGGACTCTCTCAAGGCAGGGTAAAATCTTTCTAGTTGCTCCAGCTGTGGTAACAGTACTCTATCCTAGGACGGACTTTTCTCTTATATAGGTAGAGAATTGCATCAGCAGTGAGATATCTACTGGAGCGCTAGAAGGATCTCACCATTTTTCCAGCGACCTTGGCAGCGGATTTGTTGTAAGAGCTCTGTTAGTAGATTAAGAGTAAAGGTCAAACCCAGAAGCTTTTAAAAGCATGGAGCCTCCCCAAAACGAGACCATTTTTTTCAAGTGATGATAAACAGGCACCAGAGCATTCATGATGTAAAGATATGAGATTGGTTTTAGATGTATTAAAATTAACCATCCACCTATTTCCCCATTGTACCACGTGCTCAAGATAAGAGGAGAGGGAATCAAACTTGGTCATTTATAGCCTTCGAAATGTTGTCATAGATAGTAGTTTTGTCAGCATAAATGTCTATGAATGGTTTAAGGATGTGATTTAGGAGATCATTTATATAGATCAGGAAGAGAGCTGTGCCCAGTATTTACCCCTGAGGGACTTCAGAATTAAAACCTCGAGTTTCTGATTTCTGCCTATCAACCTACGTTAAAAACCTATAAGAGAGAAATGATTTAATAATTGAGAAGGCATTTTCAGCTATATCGTAGCTGGAAATGTTATGGAGTAAACCCTTATGCTGTACCCTATCAGAGGCCTTTAGTTATGTCAAGAGCAATTACGATAGAAAGGAAGCATTCGTAGAGAGATTCACTAATTCTATGAGATATAACCGTTAGCACATCTGTTGTATGGAAACCATATAGCATATCACTAAGGGGGTTATTTTTGCTGAGGTAGTTGATTACTTCTCTATTTAACACAGATTTCAGCAACATACCCATGACGCACAAGAGACTTATTGGTCTCTACTGAAAGAGGAATGGCCGATCCCCTGAATTCTTTAATGCATAGAAAAGGGAGTTATTTTCCTGAAATATCGTGATACTCTGGCCTCACAAACTACTTAATTGAACGAATGAAGACTCAGAAGAAGTGAGATAATAAAAAACTGAAACTGAAACCTTTTCAGCATTTATTTATTAAAACCTATTCAACATTGGTATCAGACTTCTATAAATAAATCATGTATGTATATTAAACACAATGCTTTAAGAAAATTTTATGAAACTTGTTTTTTAATTGAATAAAGGTTTGTATGATTGTCAAGAGTGTTAAAAATATGATTAAAATTCAAAATTTACTCTCAAAGCCAACCAAATAAATGATATAACATTGGATTTAATCTATCGCTTACTGTGAATCTTATTATTTCTTCTTGCAACAGTAGGTTAATCGGACTCATCTTCAGTATTCTCAATTGAGAATTAACCTCTATATTTGAAATGGCTGATTCGAACAATTAGGGCATCTCTAATTAGAAAACAATCGATTTATCCTCTTATAAAGCACCTGATGTATTCTAGAAATTCTGTACCACAGTAAACATACCATTTACGATCAAGTTTATTATTTGATATTCGAATCCGTTTAGTGAACGCTTTGTCTTGATATTCTACGCATATCAGTCGGTAAGTAAATTTGTATGCAAAAGAAAAAAAGGTGCTTGACTAGTGAGAAGCATCCTTTTTATATTGTCATGCTTTAATGGATTTGTAATACAGCACTCTATATTAATCAACATATTATGACATATTTATTTTGTATAAAACACTCACGAACTGGCAGAGTAATTACTTTAGGTGATATTATAAAATTCACAGTATGTTTGTTCTCTCACTTATGACTCGTTAAATTTTCCGGAAATCTTAATAGCTTTCAGAAATCAAGATCTGTAACAGTCTAAGGACTTTTCTTTTTTCGGATAGTTTGAATTTGTAATAGTAATTCTTCTAAATGAGTGATAAAATAGACATTAACATACCTGTACCATTGGCTATCACTAATATTTAGCCTCAACCAGTGTTAGCAGTGCAATGGCTCTTTCTTTTCTAACGTATTAGACAAAATCCACATTTGAGTACGTATTTGAAGATATTAATGAAACACTATCTGTTTTTACATTCGAAAATAAAGAGCTTTTATTACCAGAAACCGTGATGTTCAAACACACATTTATTTAAATTTTAATGCAACAGTCCGCATTTCTACTTTGTCGACGATAATAGACAAATGCACCTAGGGAAATAATTACGGAAACAACTTGCTTTTATTATACGCTCAACGAAAAGAAATACATCTTTACATAACATAAGTGTAACAGACACATACGCTACAGAAAGGACTAACACATATACAGTTCTTACAAAATGTCGTATATGAATGTTTAATATTTTTCACCAAATTTTAATCATCTGTATTTATCCTTTTCAAATTACATTACGTCATCTGAAATGACTTTTTAAACAAGTAAAACCATCAGATGTTTTGGATTATATGTTGTTTTTTACTATTGTTCTTATATTGGATGTATTCATACAGCATTTCGGCTGATGTAATGTTTGATCGTTTTCGAGTCCATCATGTCCAACTCTAAAATATTTATGTCAGACTTGAAAATATATGCAGACTTTATTAATGCACAGAGATAGTCTGGTCTAGTTTCGTCAGCCATGAAAGGGTAAGTAATCCGTAATTGTATTCTTAGTATCGTATGTACTGAAAATTTAATATTCAACCCCCAGAAGACCGTCACTTAGAACTGATAATAACTTAGCTCTTATATCTGTTGGACACAGAAATTTCTTAACAGAGCAAAAGTTAGCTACTCCAAGTGATTGCTTAAATGGTTTCAGTTAAAAGTTTTGTACAAATTCCCGGCATCAACGCAACGATTTCCGAGTTTAACAAGATGAACAGGAAGAAAGTTGGATATTAAATCGGCCGAAAAGGTAATACAACATTATCAACATCTAAAGAATTCAGAAACTTCAGAAGCTGTGATATTCATTCTTATTTTGAATTTTTTGTTTTCTTGTGGATGAGGCATTCATGCAGAGGCCAGGTATCCACTTACTATTTTAGATGCTCCAACCAGAAGATATTTTATAAAGTTCTGACCGCACTTTTTAACGTTGATTGTATGTACCTCTCTTGTACATCGATCAACGACTATATTCGCTTGGTAGCTTTTGAAATTCTTTCCCATGAACTCGATCGGTCTTATAATTACTGGAATGATTGACATCTTCATAATATGTCATTTTTTTCATGTCCACATGAGATCTTAATATTTTGTTATATCATTCCTCTGATGTCTGCTTAAGCCAGCTTCATTAGGGACATGGGTTTTAACAAAGATTGCTATTTCTCTTCTTTGTCCAATACCATTATGTCATTTCTGATGGCTCTTTGTTTTAGATATGTAGCTGTAGGAATTGCATTGAGTAGCGTATGTCTGGAATATGCTTTCAGGACCTGCTGCTACGCTGGATATTCAACTTTTTATGGATTACACATTTTAATGTATCGCATTGATATCAGCCTTCCTCCATCAGAACTTTACAACTGGATGTAAAATACTTGGACTTTTTTCTGTATGGCAGAACATGTACTTTTTGCTGAAACAAGTTAGGATCACTTGTCACTAAATCTTCATCTTATTCAACTATTAACATCCTATTATTTTAGTCAGTCCACAGAGTCTCACTTATCTATATATTCCTGGGATAGTCTATTCAAGAAAATATGTATAACTTGTTGGTTTTCAATTCTTCTAGAACGATGCGCCCATCAAACTAAAACTAATAAAACTAACGCATTAAAATTTATTAATGTCCAGAGAAGGGGGAACACATACAAAAGGAAATCAGCAACAATGTACAGCTATATGTTAGCTGGAATTTAATGTTAAGCATTTTAATTATATTCATATATATATATATATATATATATATATATATATATATATATGCATATATGTGCATATTAAAACATTAAAATTCATCAAGAAATAATTAAGACATAAAGAAATATAGGAGAACAGTTTGGTCACCGTAAAGTGAAAAGCTGGTGACTTTTTGAGTTAATTACACAATAATTACAAAATAATTAAAGTTAATTTTTCGTAAGACTTAAGACAACCAAAGACTACTGTCTTTAACTTTATAAAAGTTTAAGAAGTCCACTAACCTTATATAATAATGAGCAGCCAATAATTAGGAAAATTCGTTATTCACGTAATATGACTAATTAATATGACTAATTAATATGACTAATTAATATGACTAATTAATATGACTAATTAATATGAGTAATTAATATGACTAATTAATATGACTAATTAATATGAGTAATTAATATGACTAATTAATATGACTAATTAATATTACTAATTAATATCACTTATTAATATGACTAATTAATATGAGTAATTAATATGACTAATTAATATGACAAATTAATATGACTAATTAACATGACTAATTAATATGACTAATTAATATGAGTAATTAATATGACTAAATAATATGACTAATTAAAATGACTAATTAATATGACTAATTAATATGACTAATTAATATTACTAATTAATATGACTAATTAATATTACTAATTAATATCACTTATTAATATGACTAATTACACATATTTAATATGACTGTTATATGATAAGGGCTGTCCCCTTTTCATGTAAGTATAAAAATAGAGAGATTTAGTTAAAATGAAAATGAAATAGAATAGACGAAATTCGAACCTCGTAATTTAGGTTTAGAAATAGATTACGAGAGAGAATTAGCAAATGGAATGTAAAAACCAACCATTGTTTAGCTTAGAGATAAAATAGTTTTAAGAAAAGGAATGCAACTATAAGATAATTTAATAAACATGTTTTAACATATTGGAAATATAGGTTACTGGAAATATAGGTAAAAATTCCTTTTGTAAACAAAGGAAAAAGTTTTGGACACACATTTCCAGAACACGTGAAAGAAGACACATGTTTTAACATGTGTATGACGTCATGGAAAATGGGAAGTTCTCGATATAGTTAGAAACTTAAGAGTTAAGCAGAGAGAGTCTGAGAAAGAGTCGAAGGACGAGAGACGACAGTCTGGAGTCCAGAGATGGGAGTCGAACGTCTGGAAGCGAGACGGTCACCTTTGAAACATAGGATGTAAAACTTTGAATTCCTGACTAAGAAAACCACGAGCGGTCGGAGATTTTTATAAACGTCGTCTTTGTGTTGTAATTCTACCAAAAAGGTAAAGTGAAATTGTCATTATATATCTTATATATCATGTGTTTTAAAATATCTTTACATACACAATGTCTCGACAGCTCATCTCTACAATGTGAACACTAAGACTGTCTCAACACTACCTCCTCACTAACACTTCTAAGTATGAACATTTTATATATATGAATCTCTTCATAACACGAACACAGAACGCAACATCTCTCTTACTAAGACTCTAAGACTCACTTTTAATAAGTCCTAACAACGATCAACAATAATAATGATAATAATAATAATAATAATGAAACCTATATATAACATGACTAATTAATATGACTTGTTAATATTACTAATTAATATGACTGATTAATATGACTAAATAATATTACTAAATAATATGACTAATTAGTATAACTAATTAACATGACTAAATAATATGACTAATTAATATAACTAATTAACATGACTAAATAATATGACTGATTAATATAACTAAATAATATGACAAATTAATATGACTTATTAATATTACTAATTAATATCATTAATTAATAGTCCTAATTACACATATGTAATATTACTGATTAATATGACTAATTAATATGACTAATTAATATGACTAATTGATATGACTAATTAATATGACTAATTAATATGACTAATTGATATGACTAATTACACATATTTTGGCTTGACTAGGGTCTCCTAGCTTCACATGAATGGCAAAGACTTTGCGTGGACTCTCGAAGAATAGCAGAAAATGCGAAACGCTGTAAAATTGGTTAGCATATTACGATGGACAGCTAAAACGATAATAAAAGAACTGACTCTGTGATTAGACCGCCAACCAATCTAAACGATAAGAAATACATTAATCAGGAATTGGAAAAAAGTCTACGGTCGATTAAAATCATAAATGAATTGACTAAGAAGAAATGTTTCCGATTCAACTTTATATAAGGACGAAATACAAATTAAACATTAATTTTTTTTTTAATGCTACTAACTTTCATTTTTTCACCAATAAGAACTAATTATTCACTTTCTCAAATAGACTGTTTACTATTCTTCTCTTTTAATTAATGATTTCGAGAGTTAAATTCAACAAGTTACACTCTAAAATTCTCTACTCTAAAATTCGATAAATCGCTGTTAAAGACTTTTACTTCCAAATCCGAAACAATGCTATCAAAAACTCGTTATTCTAACACCCGACACCTTACTGCAAAAGCTCACTCTTCTAAAATAAATAAAAAAAAAACAAGTCTCTGAAAAACATTCTGTCTCTTCAAACCGGCAGCATTTGATGTATTGATGGGCGACCAAAGCCCCCGTTACTTCACGAAATTGTCAACATAGAAATAAAAGCATCAGTCATAATTTCTATATTCTGTTTGTCTACAACTAGACATTACAAGCAGCACAAAATCAGGTTTTACCAATTTTAAGGGATTTAATCATAAGAATAACATAACCTTCTTTGTTTTTATCATCATTGTTATTCACATATGTTTCGATGAATATTTGTTATTGTGCAGAGTGTATTTTTTCTTGTTTTGATATGCGACTGAACCATTTACTCAATCTACGTTATGTCTGCGGATCGTTTCCACAGCGCAGAAGGAATAACAACGGAAACGGTTTGAATACCTGCGTTTATCGTAGCATCGGACTACAGATTTTCTCTCTTGAATTTTAGTAGCTGATTTTTTATTCACATTTTGTAATACTATTGATAAACCTTTAACGTGTTAAATTATGTAAGGGACGTTCCAAAAGCAATGCTTCCTATTTTTATTCCGCCTGAATAGGAAAAGGGGATTGTAAATTGCATTGTTATAATGATTGAATTTATGCATCAATGACCTGCTGTAGATATTGACACTGTGAGACTCTAAGAAAGCAATCTCTGTCATAGACGTGCGTCAGAAGCAGAGATACGTTATTGAATTCCTCCATACAGAAAATATTGTACTGATCAACATTCACAGGCTCTTGTTAGACATTTACGAAGCCGGTGTAGTTGATATCAGCACAGTTATTAGATGAGTTCATCGATTTCAGAATGGTAATAGAGATATAGATGAGAAAGCGCACTCCGGACTTTTATGACTGAGCCATCAAAATGGGTTGGCAAAAGTACATTGAGAATCGTGGTGACTATCTAGAAAAATAAATTCTGGAGCAATAGATCGCTCGTTTTAATGAACCCCTCCTCTCTTCGTAGTCCTTTAACGTTTTAGTTTTGGAATTAAAAAATAAGAAACTCTTACTTTTGAAACGATCCTCGTGACATACCTGAACGCAGACAGGATTCGTTTTCTTCGGCAATTTTAGTAAGTGCTGTTCATTTTGTATTTTCCATTTTATTGTGTAGTTTTAAATAACTTAGAAAAGCAGGATTAAATATGACCGCACTCAATCCAATCAGTAACTAAATGTTCAAACTGTCTCCCTATTTAGATTAAATCAAACTGGCAATCTAAATATGAAACATATTTATATAATTTGAAAATATACTGCTTATTCGACAGCATTAAAAACTTAAGAATAAAAAATACTATTTAAAATTATTTAGCCGAGTAAATGATAACTTTTTATTCTATTTCCATTTATCAATCACGAATTGACAACTTTACGTTAAAATTCAGAACGCTACACGCTTCCAAATTTTCTTCGAACCTAGAGCATGATAGATACGTAAGGTTTTGCGTAGGTGTATCCGCTTAATAAAACAGTCACTCATGATGGTATATAAAAAAGTCCTGAATAATAACAAAGCATAGCTTAGTTTTGTTCTCTGCTATGAATAGGTAAGCGACAGTCGGCAAAGCCATAAACACGTATTCAGGGGCGCCGATAATAGAACATAAGATTGGGATTAGTGTCAGTTAGGATCAACGGAAAATTAAAAAGGCAAAGAAAAAGAAGCCATAGTTAAAAGGTGAGAAAAACACGTATTTTCTTCCTTACAAACATTTATTCATAAAAGTCAGACTTTTACATTTACGAAGGCCCTTATAAATTTCCACGTTAATGCAGGCAAACATTTATTTATTTATAATAAACTATTATTGGTGCTCCCATATACACATATTAACACCCTATTATAGTGTTTAGACTTGTTATTTTTCTTTTCGTTTATTATTCTGCTGCGGACTTATTCTTGCCATGCAATATTATTCACTCTGCTCTTTTATCAGACGAATCTACATACGCATGTTTTAGCGTTACTTAATTAAATCTCAACTCATCTATACACGCTATTTGAGCAATAAGTGTGTTTGACAGTTTCAATTTTTACTTAACTTTTATCAATTTATACTTAGTATGAAGAAAATATTTGCGAAATTTCGTAGGAAAATACGCTACGTATTATTTCATGCGGTTACGTTGTTTAAAATTTTACACAACTCAGATAAACGGATTCAGAAATGTTTAAGACGAATCACCTAAAAGAATTGCGCAGTAGCAACGTTGTTAACTTCCTCGATGGATTTGTTTATATAATGTTCTTATTGTCATGCGAAGGGGCAGAAACGATTAGACGATAAAACCTGAGGTTGATTTTTCTTGAATTCTTACCAGAAATCTGTTAGTTGGGCAAATGTTTGCACCACCCCTGCTGGGGCGGAGAAGGTCAAGAATTTAGAAAGATGCATATCTTAGTGTGAAATAATTGTGGAAAAGTGTAAGGATCATTTCATGAAATATTCACCATGTACCTTGTGATTCAGCGTGTAATGAGTCGACAGCCACAATAAATGTGGGGATTGTTGCAAGGGCTTCGAAAATATGTTGTGAAACTGTCAATAAAATTCTGAATTAAACAAACGAACACAATAAGGCATAATTTGGAATCGTCCGTGTAAAATAGTCATAGATTATCTGTTGCATGATTGCACGGATGGAACGTGTTATCCAATCATAACGCAAACTCGTGTTTGCAATTGAAATAAATGAACGCCTTACGTCCGTATATTGTGATTTGGTCTTTCAAGTTGGAAAACAATGCGCTATTACGTCAATGATAGGTTTGAAGAAAATTTCGACTATGCTTATTAAAGTGTGCTGAAAAAAATATGAAGATTTATAAAATTTGCGAATAAACAATGCATGGTTTATTGAAGTCAAGTGGCTAAAATTTAGTCTGATAGTGTTGTGAAATAATTGTGAGCGCTTCGGGTTTTAGGTTTAGAAATAGTTGCAATGTGATAGCATTGCAACTATTTCTAAACCTAAAGTCAACCTAGATGAAATGATATCTGTATGAAATTATTAATATAAATAGTTCAATATCCTCCCTTTCAGGTCATAAAACTGCTGTACATTCACCTTGTTTTGAGTTGGAGAACCCTTGTGGCATCGACGTCAATACCATGCATTCCTACCGTTTTTGACCGGTTCCTTCGCGCAGTGTCACTTAAATGTATAGAATAACCCGTGACCAGTTGTTTTAGCAATTTGTAACTGATGTCGGAGATGGAGTAGAACAAGTAACCGACTGATAAAAATATGTACAAAGAAAAAACGGACGTCGATCTTAAAGTGTCAATCTGAAGGTGAGCGGACACTTTCTATTTAAAACTAATAATTATAATTTAATAAAAAGTGATCAATCTGTTGTTTTTCGGGTTGCCAAATCGGATAACATAGGGCTGATTAATTTCTTGACGTACTTAATATTTAATCGGGAGAAAGAAGATTATCGTAAAATTAGTCTGTTTTTACACCACAAACATGTCATTCATGTCCCAGACGTATAACCAAAGAAGAAAAGTCAGCCAATATAAACACATCACATAAAATAAAGCAATTACATTATTTAAACAAGTATATACTTATATGTTAGTATCAAATATATACTATTATATTGGGAGGCCGTAGCGGAGCAACGGTTGTACAATCACTAGCCTTACCTCACTTGATCCGGTTATGCGGAAGTTAAATTAGAAGGAGAAATCCAAGATAACTGGAATCAATTACGCAATAACATTATTTCTGAGCATTTATTCGCATACTAGCAGGACTACCTGCTGTTGCTCGGGGCCGTATAAAACAATGAGAAAAATGAAGTTGACTTTGAACACATCTGTTATTTTTAGGAGAGAGAAATTTTTATGCTATCTCGAGCAGAAGACTATTTTACCTAACGTCGGACGTGAATTACACAAATTATGCATGAAATAATTTTAACTTTCTCAGGACATGTAATTAAAAGCACGAATATTAAATAACTTTACCTTTCCTAGAACAGATAATGTACAAAACTTTTAAATAATTTTAATTACCATCTGGCGGACAATGTAAAAGTATATGAAACAATTTAATGTACTTTCGACAGGTATTGTACAACAAAGTCTCTTCCCACCTAGGCCATCATAAAAAAATGAATTCACTTTTAGAAGATGGAGTATTAGAATTTCCAAATAAATACATAAATTCATTGTCTTGATTAGTGATTAGGCAATGCTTGCTTCACCATAAAATTCGTCATTACTGTTTCTTTTCCCACCATAACCACCACCGTCATTATAATTTTAAGCGAACTTATATAATTTCTAGAATAGGGCTCAGCAGATTTTCCAAATAAATATGTAAATACTATTTCAGCACGGTCCGTATTCCGTATGTCAGTTTCTTATTTAATAAATTCTTAGATGAAAGTACAGACTAGTTTAAAAATATCTTCCTCTTAAGAATGGCTTTCTAAATAATAATGTTATTTTTTAAGCACAGTCTGTATTCTGTATGTAAGTTTTTTTTCTTTATTTGATAGTTAGGTGAAAGTACAGAGCGTTTAAAAACATACTCTCCCTATATTAAACATTACTTTCGAAATAATAGCATTATTCTTTCAGTATGCTCCGTATTCTGTATGTCAGTTTTCCCCCTGTCTTAAAAGTATATATAAGATAAGGCAAATATGAGATCGTAAAGTTCTTAAACCATTTCTGGTCACGGCACCAATTATGAACAAACGGGACGATGATCACATAAGTTTTTTTGTTTTGTTTTCGCGAACCGGTTGATATGACGTTACAATGGCATTAATCAGGCAATCGTCCAGTGTCTATAAGGAAAGATACATATGCTTTTCATAACAGAGATTATATTGAAAAATATGTCAACAGCGCATTTAGCAAAACAACGTTAAAAAACGAAAGGGGAAATATTAAAAAAGACAGAAACGCGTATTAAAATTGTCAATGCATGAAAAAACCGACTATGTTTGTTTTAATTATTTTTGTTTTTTCTTTTTCTTTCGATAGCAAGAATTGTCATTTTATAGTTTTGATCAGTTCCCAACGATTTTCTTCTGGGAAGTTTTGAATTCGTTTTTTTTTCTTCCGTCGAGCTGTCCTTTTACGGGGTTTAATAGTTCATTTCGAGACAAGTTTTTGATACGGCATTGAGCATCAACTGGACACAACTCTACTGATTCTGCGTTTTCAACATGCTCTCTGCATTTTGACCATCTGCATGCTCTTGAACTGTCTGCATCTCTCTTGCAGTTTCTTTGCTCTGAGCATCTCGCATCTTCTCATGCGTGCAATCGCTTCTTCACCATCAATTCTGGTCGTTATTACCAAATTCTGCGTGTGAAGAGTGAGGTTGGGTCGTCTCTCAATAGCCCAATCAATAGTTGCCACGGCCTTTGAATTCTTCAAATAAATGAATAAATAATTAGACATTTCTCTACACGAAGATACCCGTCTATTTGTTTGTTTGTTTTCCTTTCTTTTGTTGTTCCGGTTTTTCCACATTGCGCTATCTTTACAAACTTCCATACATTGTTTTTTACCAGCAATGCTGCAAGCGAACTACAATTTGCTTATATATATATATATATATATATATATATATATTTATATATGTGTGTATGTTTGTGTGTATTAAAAATTTAGATTTAATAACTTTTAAATATAAAAAGTAGGCTTTGTTGGAGCGAGAAAAATAACTTAACAGGTATATAGATTAAGATACATACACTCATCTGACGAGGCTTTAAAGAGGTGAAACGTGAAAAATTCTGTGGAGCTTTATATATACTTTCATAATCTCGTATGCATATGCATATGCATTGTATATAATTTCTATTATTTATTAGTGTGAAGATTAAACATAGTCTAAGAGATGTTGCTAATAAATATTCTTCTTTTCTGGCAACTCGTTCAATCTTTCCCTCTTCTATTCGTTCTAAAATCGCTCCACTGACCCGAAAGAAACAGTGTGGACGATATCTCTCGCTTAACCTTTCATTTGTTGAAAATATTACGTCAATGAATAAACGTCTGCTCAATGGATTATAAATACGTTACAGCTTATGTACAACAAATCGATATTCAACCCAGTCAGGCAGATTAGCAGATCTTCCGACATAAGATGCCTGTCATAAGAAGAAGGAATCATATAAGAAGGAAGATAGAAATTACTCGAAATGATGAATTGTTGTTTGTGTAAATTCTTGTCTAGAAATAAAGGTAGCCTATATGAGCCAAGGTTTTCGAATCAAAGTAAGTGGTCATCACTTACAGTATCGGTTATTGTTCGAAACAAAGAACGTCAATTACGATTATCAGAATGTTTTTAGAAAATAGAATACGATGGAGACAAATTGGATTACTTAAAATTTTATATATATATATATGTATTAGTACAAACACATTTACACGACACTGGATATGCTAATGTTTCGGACACTTAGTGAGTAAACACTACAAGTTCTCGTCAGGCGACTTAATAAATGGTTGCTTTTCGACAGAAGAAACCAATCCGCAAATCTTACTTAGAAGGCAACCATTTATTAAGTCGTCTGATCAGGACTTGTCGTTTTAACCGACCATTAGTCCGAAACATTAGCATACCTAGTGTCGCAACCATGTGAATTTGTGTGTATTAATAAAAAATATCTTGCTCTTCTTTTATTTAGTACTCGTAATAACCTCGTTAAATTCATTAGTTATCACTCTTACCTATAACCTGGTAAGTAGAACCCCGGGATACGGTGTCCCCTGGCATACGGGTTTTTCCGGTTATGATATGAAATGGCGAGATTGGTTGATGATTCATGACTTAACAAAGTAAATGCTCACCTCGGAGGTTCAAGCTAAAGATACTTCAACGCTTGGGAGTATATATTTACAATATTCAGAAACCTCTCTTTATTAACGTGACTATGGGGTTGTGCAGTCAAAGCGTTTTCATAATTTTCTCGACTTATGCTTGTTCAATGGGGTATCTTAGCCAGTGAAACATAGAGTGGCCCTTGCTGAATAATCCCGAAAAGAGAATTGATCCTAATGGAGTGTTTTATGCCTAATAGCAAATCTAGCAGTTTATGAAGACTTTTTAGTCTATCATATTAACAGAAAACAGTAAAGCGCATTCAAAATAGTTTGTAATTGATATAACGACGGTATCATTTTACCGAATCGATGATTGTGAATCCAAACGAGATATTATGGAACGGTTTTGAATTCACTAAAAAAGTCCGGCTAGTTTTTAACGGATTTCGACGTTCATGATTTTATTATGTAGTTAGACGAGAGTTGTATAAGAGAGAGAGAGAGAGAGAGAGAGAGAGAGAGAGAGAGAGAGAGAGAGAGAGAGATTGAGAGAGCGTAATGGAGGTCCTGAAACATGTCAGGTTGAATAACTTTACTAGGTTCAATAGATTTTTTTTCTGCGAGGTGTGTTTAATGTCATTTATTTTTGCCCCTCTAATGGCGGTGTTAATTGACACTTAATTTTGAAACTCGGATATTGTATTTTAGCATGGACTACAGCCAAGAAAACAATGATCGTCCCCAGACTCTCCTATCAGCATGCAACATTCGATAAGGTATGAACACCTCGGTGCACTGGTGTAGATGGATGGATTGAGAACCTCGAGTTTATTCAAATCTATTTGTTAGGAAGGTTCACTTATGTTAGAACATTTCCGTCGCAGGCGCCGAAGCATTATTTTGACAGGTTCTCGAACTACAATGAAGTAATCTACATGCTGACGGGATAATGCGTAGTATCGAGATAGAGGTGCCGACAGATAAATTGGAAAGTACTAAAAACGTCCAAAATTAGTCTGACATACGTACTGATGCCTGGAACTGTGAATATTTATAGGATCCCTTTAATGGAACCGACATGCCTTGCAAAATACTCGACTTGCCGTGTTGTTCTATTATTTATCCAAAAATATGAAGTAAGCAAACTTAACACATCTTTAAAAATGCCAAAAATGCAAAACAAATCACAAGCAACAATATCACTTCAATGCTTTCTTGAGTCAAATAAAATAGTCTTCTAAATTTAAAAAGAAACACATCAAAAATGATACAATTGAAAGTTGAGCTTTCACGTGCATTATCAAACATTTGGTATATATTAAAATTAAATGATTATCAGATTCGATGTATTAAGCAAATGGTTTTCAGATCATAACGTGTGTTTTATATTATTTGTTCAATGATTATATGAGAGTTTATTAGACATCTGGATTTTTATGTAATGATGAAGAAAAATACTCAACTGAAATCGATATTTAACAAGATCTGATAAAAAATTGAAAAAGGTGAAAAGAAGAAAACATACGTTTGCAAAAAGTTGAGTTCATGGCTCATAATTAAAGAGAAAACTCGACTAGGGACTCATAGCAAGGAAGTAAATTATTGCTATAGGGACTTGCCTATTAACATATAATGAACTTGTTAACCACTATATAAACCACGAGATTAATACTCTCCGGGTGGAATAATATCGCGACCAAAGGCGAGACTACATACTGTCTAACAGCTGGAAATACCAATAGTCTGTATTTGTCTTCACTTTCTTGTACAATGCATTTTTTTCTACCTAAGCCTGTTGATCGCGTCTTAATTTATGACCCTTTCATTGGGCCACAACAACTGGCGACGAGATTTAGAGAACTCATAATGAGAAACTGAAATTTTCAAACACCTCAGTGTTTCCACAACAATCGGCAACGAGATTTCAAAAACTCCTGGTGGAAACTCGAAAATTTTAAATACCTGACAGTGTTTCACAACAATCTTATCTAAACTAAAAACGTGGTATTGCAAAGGACCCCAGCAATATAAATCCTGCAACGAAGTATCGTGTTCCAAAAAGACAAGCAACGAATCAGTGTCGATATCGTAGAACCGGACGACTAATCGTTTTAAAGACCGGTAAGCAACTCTGAAAATTGCACTGAACTCTACTATATTCAGGAGTGTTGTTTTTTAAGATCCACGCCCCATTTCGACGCAACAAATAAAAACAAATATTATAAAATTGTTCAACGGGTTAGGGTTATAAATGAAAAATCTGTAATTTGATTTTTTTTATTGAAGTAAAAAATGACTTCTTGGTTTTCAATTTTTACCTTTTGTTTTTTTTTCTGAAAGAGAACATTAAATTTTGTAAGAAAGAACCTGATTTTCACTTTTTTACCAAGAAAAAAAGGTTAACTTACATTAAGTGGGAGAAAGGAGCGATTATTTTCTTTACTTCCAAACCTATAATGCATTGAGCGTTAAAAAAGGAGCTACGTTGAAAACGGAAAATTGTGTTTTATGTGTTCAAAACCATATACATTTTTCTCTATTCTTAAAATAAAATTTTAAAAATTGGAAAATATATCACATATGACAATATCAAATGAATTTTCAGCAAAAAAAAACTAACAACGACTAATGCAGTAACAGCAGAAATGGGAGGAAAGACAAATTCTACACCAGCAAATAAAAAAAAAAACGAAGACAAAGACTAGAACAGCAAAAAAACAACAACAAAAAACAAAACAAACAAACAAACAACAATAAAGACTAGAAAAAAAGAAAGATCGGGTGTAAAACAGCAAAAATTAGAAGAAAGATTTAAAAAATTGTTACTGGAACAACAAAATAAAACAGACTTATTAATACAACCTTTAATAAATAAAATTACGTACACATCTCTACAAAGCGAGTTGTGTGGCTGTTCGTTGATATTATTTGGTTGTAAAATACAGTTAATTTAACTATTAAATCAGAAAGTCGATAATAAAATTAGAC
This sequence comes from Euprymna scolopes, assembly GCF_053919585.1. Classification (NCBI taxonomy): domain Eukaryota; kingdom Metazoa; phylum Mollusca; class Cephalopoda; order Sepiida; family Sepiolidae; genus Euprymna; species Euprymna scolopes. Next base: position 56,370,422 of record NC_136496.1, read on the forward strand.
TTTACATTGCAGGTGCTATTGATTTCATTAAATATTTATATAAATCTAGCGGGGGCGCCCTGCCTTGCCGGGTCGTAAAATACTCTTAAATACATTTAAATTCTGACAGATTTAGTATTTATGATTACAGAGACACTTCTCTCTCTCTCTCTCTCTCTCTCTCTCTCTCTCTCTCTTATATATATATATATATATATATATATATATATATATATATATATATATATATATATATATATATATATATATATATACTAGGAAAAGTACCCGTCGTTGACTGGGCTCAAAACAGCCTACAGAAAATGGACTGATTTATGAAAGTATGATAGGTTATGAAAAGGAAGGATTGTAAAGAGATAGTTTCGAATTTGGGGGTATCAAAACCAAAGCAAAATATGATGAAAGTAAAAATGAAATAGATAAACCCCATAATTTATTATACCATACCTGTTCACACTGAAACACTTATCACAATAATCTGTTGATCTATATTAAAAAAAAACCTTGTTAAACTTTGTGACATATTTCCATTCTATGGAGGCCAGGCGCGAACGAACACCCCATAGTTTTATTATACCATATTTCTTCAAACTGAAACATAATTATCAAAGTATACTTACGCAGATAGATATGAAAAGCCTTTATTAAAGTTTGTGCCTCTTTCCATTCTATGGAGGCCAGGCACGAACGCAGACCCGACAATTTTATTATACCATCCCTATTTAAGTTAAAACATACTTATCAAAGTATTATTATGTACATCTATATCAAAAACACTTGTAAACGTTTGTTTTTTAATTTTTAAATTATTTATTTCCTTACTTTGTGGACCAGGCACATACGAATACCCCACAATTTTAATTAATCATAATTATGCCAGGTCAAACATACCCATTTCTGTGTCTCGATACATCTTCTATCATTATATGTGATCAGTTTTCTATAATAGTTAACTATATAGGAGCCTATTCGTGACCAGACACACACAGACGTTTAGCTTTATATCTATATATATACATATATATATATATATATATATATATATATATATATATATATATATATATATATATGTGTGTGTGTTTTCATTTGTTTTTTTAGCGATATTCTTGAATGAATTCAATTATTCATACGAAATTGCATATATTTACCTAAATGCTAGTTGGGAATAATTCTCCCTTTGATCAATTTGGTACCCCCTTAAATGGAGAGCGGCATATATATTATTTTTAAAAAATATAATTATCCACTGACACGTGTTCCGTCGTCTACGACTCATCAAAGTTTTTTTTAAATAATATATATGCCGCTCCCCATTTAAGAGGGTACCAAATTGGTCAAAGGGAAAATTATTCCCAACTCGCATTTAGGTAAAAATGCAATTTCGTATGAATAATGTACTTATTTCAAGAAGTATCGCTAACAAAAATAAATAAACACACACACACACACGCACACACACACATATATATATTCAAGCAAATATTATTAAATGTAACGGAGACACTTTGCTTTATGATTCTTATTTTTTAATTTTTCGATTTTCCATATAATCTTTTTTGTATCAAAGTCAAAAATATAATTAAAAGTTCCATAGGTGTTGCTGTCACGGGCGCTTTCGATTCGTCCACGAGTCATCATCAGGTGTTGAAGTAAAAAGTCCCGAGGAGCGAAAATGAGAATTAAAAGTGAAAATTAAAATATACAGTAAACGGCGATAAGTTAAAATGATGAAAATGATGAACGATCGATTAAAAATAAAGGTCGATTAAAACTCATCTATTAAAATCAGCATATTCGTGGACACTGTTAACGAAGTCCGTCCAATACGAACTACGCAAGACATTTTAGAACGTTGATTCTTTTCTCGAATGCGATATCATTTATAGTTGGTTGAAGGGTTCTAATATATGACGCTTCAAGAATTTTAATTTTTAATATTATTTTCATGTTGTATGAATTGTATGTTGTCAATTATTTTATATATAATGATTTGCATTAAAAATTATTTCATATATAACTAGCGAGGGGGGTACCCGTCGTTGCCCGAGTGTTTGGAGGCGTGTGTGGTCGGGCGGGGGTGGGGGTGTTAATGAAAACATAAGAATAAGCGAAGTAAAAAAAAACAAAAAAAGAAAACAGAAGAACGAACGTTAAAACTTATCTGAAAAATAAAGCAGGGGGGGGGTACCCGGGTCCGGGGGGGGGTAATCAAAACATAAGAATAAGCGAAGTAAAAAAAAAAAAACTAACGTAAGGCAAACAAACGATGTTAAATGTCAAAATCGGAAAAACAAAAACAAAAAAGAAAACAGAAAAACGAATGTTAAAACTTCTGGAAAATAAAAACAAAACAAAAAAAACACGTGAAAAATGGCTTCAATAAGCCTGTTTCAATGATAAAATTTTAAAAATCGGTGGGTACCTGGCGTTGGCCGGGTGTTTTTGGGTGTGTGTGGTCGGTCGGGATGGGGGTGTTAATGAAAACCTAAGAATAAGTGAAGTAACCCGTTAAAAATGGCTTAAATAACCGTGCTTCAATATTTAAATTAAAAAAAAAAAACAAACACATCTCACACCACGATTCGAACGTTTAGATAATGACCCAACGCTCTAACCAACTGAGCTAACAAAACGTACATGAAATTGTGTCAGTTCTTCAAATATTTAAACTTAATCAGGTTATGACGTCGTCTTACGCATGCGTAGAACGAGAAAGGTTTTTTCTTACCCCCCCCCCTGTAGAAAAGTGCTGATTTTTGAGTGAAACAATTAACGTTTTTGGCCAATTTTTCGATATTTGTCAGGCGAAGGATGGGCTTTCATATGAGACCAAATTTGTGAATTTTTGTTCTGACTGTCGAAAGATTTTAGCAGACACACAAACATACACACATACATACATACATTTTCGCTTTATATATATAGATGACTTCCATTAAAAATTATTTTATATATAATGGCTTGCATTAAAAATTATTTTATATAATGATTTGCATTAGAAATTATTTTATATATAATGACTTGCATTAAAATTGTTTTATATATAATGACTTGCATTAGAAATTAATTTATATATAATGACTTGCATTAAAAATTATGTTATATATAATGACTTTCATTTAAAATTATTTTATATATAATGACTTGCATTAGAAATTATTTTATATATAATGCCTGTAATAAAAAAATATTTTATATATAATGACTTGCATTAAAATTATTTTATATGTAATGAATTGCATTAAAATTTATTTTTATATATAATGACTTGCATTAAAAGTTTAAATGCAAAAGTATCATGATTCAATTGTGATCTAAACAAAAACATGCATTTCGAACGCACCCTTGTCCTATCAAAGAACCTACTGTTTATTCTATAAGCTTGGGATTACTACTTGTGCGGTGATAATGGTTTGAATTTTAGTTTAAAATGAAAAGTCCAGTATCATTGTTCAATTATTCTTTAAACAGAAACATTCATTTGGAACGCACCCCTTACATATTAAAGAACGTGCTGCTAATTTGATATGTTTGGCCTTTCGACTTGTGTGGTAATAAAACTTCTTAAATGCACTTGTGATGTTAGGTTGCGTATGCTGTTACTTTTGGTCAAATTCGGCTGTTCCTTCTTTCATCGGATTATTTCAATTATCGATAATTATTGAAGACATTCCAACACAAAACCTATCTTAAACCACGAATAGGCACATAAAATACCTTCGTGTAAAATTTCATAAAAATCAACCAAGCAATTTTCGCGTCTGTACGAACTGAAAGACACACATACACACAGAAACAGACAATGATTATATATATATATATATATATATATATATATATATATATATATATATATATATGTGTGTGTGTGTGTGTTTGTATGTATTTATATATATATATATATATATCTATATATATATATATATATATATATATAGTACTGATTTCAAAATTTCGAAAAATGATTTCAGTGCCATTGGGTAGAATCGAAACCAAAACAATTAGCGCTCCAGCCCCGTTCCCTACAGCTTACCTGAAAAATAGATATGAATGATTTAAAATTAACCACTTCAAGCTATGAATGAATTTACGCCTGCGCAAAAGTAATAAAAATACGTCGGCAAGCTGAAATTTACATTTTTTTTATTTTAATTTGTCGACATATTTCTTCACGACCACTAAAAAAAAGGTTGTGAGGCTATACACCATCCTTGGTATATGATTACTATTTTCTTTTAATTTTCATGCTATTTGATCAGGCGTTTAAGAGTTTATCGGTTAAATATTCATGCATAGACACACACATGCATCTACTATTTTTTAACATACCTGTTAAAAGTCTGCAATTAGAAATCAATCGCACTTTAGTTTATTTGTATCGGAATTTTTAACTTAATATGTTAAATGCACGTATCGTTCACTCTGTGATCAATATTTTATTGTGTATAGAATTTGAATTCGTATTAATTAAGTAGAAAAAAACATGGTACAAATAATATCACAGTATTTGCTCATAATAAAACGTTTTAAATAAAAATCATTTAAAATAAGATTTTAAATAACTTGTAATGGGAAATTGTTGTGTAAGTAGTGACGTAGTTCCGGTTGCAGACAGAAATCAAATTACCATACATTACATGATACATGTAAAAAGATATTAAACGCTGGATACATAAATCTTCTCTTTTTTACTCCTCGCTTGATAAAATATGTTTAAACATTCAACTTATCCTCACGAATAGAGAACAAACAGATATAGAAATACCCCAACAAAATTTCCAGCAACTTTAAAAACAGATTGAATACAAGTTTTCCATTTTTGATATAGAGTGAACATAATCATATCATCATCACCAAAATAAAGACGTCTTCGCTGCGAACGCTATTTATTTCGAATGATGTAAAAATAGAGCAGAGCGTTGACCATTAAAAGAAAGAAGCTAACTTTTATAACTGTTAATATTCACAAACCAAAGTGTTACTCTATTGCTTCATCGATAACATGAACTAAGTGCTTTTAGAAGAGAGATAACTACCACGATCTTATTCGCTGATGTTTTTCTAAGCTCTAGCATAGTATCGACTGCATACAAATAATCGCCGAATATGTTTTCAAAATACACACACACACACACACATATATATATTAACTTTGCACTATACACACGTATATATATATATATATATATATTAATTTTATTTATACAAACATTAATGGCTACATATGTGCATACATGTTTCTGTAATCCCCCAACGTGGGTGATTACAGAAACATGTATGCACATATGTAGCCATTAATGTTTGTATAAATAAAATTAATATACCTGCTCTGTTCACTCATTGAGCACTATTTTGGTAGACACATGTTGTTTCATTGGATGTACTTCTAGGAAACTAAACTCTACTGGCTATATATATATATATATATATATATATATATATATATATATATATATATATACTTATTAACGAGATTACATTTTTTTACGAGTTTCAGAAACTTACCGGTAGTTTCATATCAAAAGTTTCGCAAACATTGGCAATCCTGAGCTGTGCGTACTGTGAAACTTTCGTATAGTTCCGCGCAATGTAAACAAATTGTCATCGTAATTTCTGAATCCAAGGTATTTAAGGTGTGTCAAATTATTAACAAGCCAGTTTGTTTTGTCAATAAAAGGTGGATTGAGTAGTTCTGAAAAGAGTCGTATTACAGAACAGCTAGCAAAAATTAAAAAATACCCTCGAAATATCGAAAATGATAGGAAGCTACCACTAAACTGTGAAGAACTTTGTCAAGTACCCTACAAAGGTACGTAAGAGAGCTGATAAAGGTAAATCTAGAGTTGTTTTACGCCATTCTCTAATCCAAATTAAACGTGAAGTTGTTAAGACCCCTGAGCAGACAAGTCGAAAAGTCTTTGACCAAGTCGGATTAAAGAATGTCTCAAAAAGTGGCAAAGTATGTTAAGCCGCGACAAAGCTTCGATTAAAACAACATCACGTATAAAACCGATAGAAATGGTCAGAGGACAACAAGAAAACGGATTTTTCCAAAATGTTGTTCATGGATGAAGTGCATGTCACTCTTGATGGCCCAGATGGCGGAACAAGGGATGGTCCTAGATGGACGTCATCAGCGTTTAAGGCGCCAACAAGGTGGTGTTGGGATCATGATTTGGGCTGGGATTATCGGAGGTACTTTATTTGGCCCATGGAGAGTCCCAGAAGGCGTAAAAAAGACGCCAAATGCTTCCATATACATACATATATATATGTATGTATATGTATATATGTATTTATATATATATATGTATATATATATATATATATATATATATATATATATGTGTGTGTGTGTGTGTGTGTGTGTGTGTGTGTGTGTGTACATTTATACACTCCGCTAGGACTTTGGATAAGAAATAGTATAATCTGCCTAATGTAAGCTAAAAGTCAAGTTTTTTTTAACGTTGAACACTTTTAAGACGACTAAGTCTGTTTGCCTGATTTGGCATAAATATTGTTTACTTTTCTACTCCTCATGGTTAGAATGTCGTCCTTGGTTAGAGACGTCAAAACTAAGTTAAACGTCACTTGTGTGTCTGTGTCCAAATCATGCGATTTTTTTTCCCAAGTTATTTCCAATCTAATGATTATGTAAACGTATACGTATGTCTGTAGCAATTAAATATTTCGTCTTAAAAATTATTTCTTCCCCTTTTTCTCTTTTTCACTCTCCCTTTTTCTCTCTCTCTGTCTCTTTCTTTCTCCCTCTCTCTCTCCCCCTCTCTCTCTCTGTATATATATATATATATATGTATATATATATGTTTATATATATATAGACATAAATGCATATTGTTCTTTTATCATAAAACGGAGGATGCTCGGGCACATCTCAAATAAAATCCCTTTATTTAATATATATTAATGAAAATGATGCAGAACAAGAACCAATTAAGTTACAAAAAAATTCTCTTCTGGACATGTGTAAGAATATCTTAAAAGTCCAGGCATGTCTATAGCAATTGTGCCTATATATCATTACAGCGAAACCGACAACGTATCCTTTAGAGAAGTTTGGGCATATAAAAAAAATAACCAAATGTGAAAAACACTGGTCAAGTTGAAACGGAAAACGCGTGCGTAGAAGCATGTATATTCAAAGTCAATATATTTGTAAAGGCCGAGAAGACAAACGAGGAATTCTTAAAACGTTTTCTCAATCCTCTTTAGAATTGGGTGATGAAATATTACACTAAAATAACGCGAACAACAAAGTAAAATATGGCCTGCTTCTGCTTTCGCTTGATCGACTCCAGTAAGTTATGCCACTAAGCGTAAGTGATTTGCGAATCGTTTCGACGCCAGGGGGCGTTGACAAGTGTGAATAATTCAAGATAGCAAAGGCAAAGAACCGACAAAAAAGCTCGGCATCATTTCGCACTGCGCTAATCTCTATCTTTGGTGGAAAGGTGTAAGGTAGGCGGTTAGTGTTAGCGTTGTCTGTATTTTCTACTTTTTTGTTGTTCAGTAATACGTGTGATTTACAACAAAAAAATGATGAAAACGTTGACATTAAAGGCAATATATGCTGGAATTGTGTGAAAAATGATGATGATGAGAAAGATCACTATTTATGAATCAGTATGTTTTCTAGAAAGATATGATTGCAAAAGTAACCACTTGAAGTTTACCAACGTCCATAGGATTTGAACTTCCAAACCACTATCATTTCACCACCGTAAATCTCTGTGTGTCATTGACACAATTATTATTATTATTATTATTATTATTGTTGTTGTTGTTGTTGTTGTTGTTATTGGTTCACAAGAAGCTTTCACACTGGTCATCAAAGATCTCTCCGTAATAATAACCTGTGGTGTTCCATGGAATTTGAGTGAAAGCAAGTCTCCCCAGGTTTACAGTACTCTCCACATTATTCGATAATATTTGCAAATGACTTTGCATTATCGCAACAGCCGCTTATCATTGATTTCTCACTAGCAACGGCCATTGATCTTCACTAGAATTTAAGCAACCCCAAGGTCCTAGTTCTCTTCGCAATTGTCTAGCTGGGGTCTGGTCAGTGCTCTCTCCCCGCTCCCCGGTCTTTCCTTCTTCCTTGACTACTCTGTCTCACTCTTTTTTTAGGGGGGTATGTGGTAATAGGCGAATAGGGTGGCGTTAGAGAACTTATAGATATGCCGCTTTAACGATCTTGGTTCCATGTAGCGCTTCATGTTTTGTCTCTGAAGCAGTTTGTCTCGCCAGCGCATATGGCTCATGTGTGTTAGTCTCCACATTTAAGGGGTTTCCTTAATATTTTAGCTGTTTTCATTATTGATATTCGTTGTATCATTCCAGTCATTCCTCTGATTCCAATTTCTCATTTTCGTGATCGTTCCTAGTGCTCCTACTATTATAGGTATTATTTGTATTTTCTTTATCATCCACATCCCTTTCAGTTATCTGGCTAGCTCTGTGTATTTGCTCCGTTTCTCCTCTTCTTTGATATCCACCCTGTGGTCAGCTCAAACAGCAAAGTCTACAATTTGACGGGTCTTTTCTTTCTTATTAATTATTACGACATCTGGTTGTCTTGCTTGGATGGGTTTATCAGTTTGTATGTTCATGTCCCGTATGATTTTGTGATTCTCGTTTTCATGTACTGTTGCCGGCTTAAGTTTGTACTACTTGTCTGTGGGTTTCAGCTGTAGTTGTTAGCATAATTCCCAGAGTACTTCCCTTCCCACTTGGTTGTGCCTGTTCTTGTATTTCTTTTGGGCCAGTTTGTTGCATTCACTTACTATATGGTCTCTTTGTCCACAGATTCTGCATTTGCTATTTTCTTGTGTTTTGTCCATCTTTGCTTTGATGTGGTTGGTTCTTATCAAGTTTTCTTGTGCTGCAGTTATTAGGGATTCAGTTTCTCGGCTTAAGTGTCTTTACGCATCTATGTCCAAGTGTTCGTTATTCTCATTTTTGTCATCCTTATGAATCTTCCATGTAGATGTTTTTCTTCCCATTTTTCTTTTCTCGTCTTATCCTTTATCTCTTTGTTTTCTGTTTCGTCGATTTTTCAATGTCTCTCGCTGCCATGATTATCCTTTCCGTGTTTTGCGTTATGTATTTTTATAATTCTTTTTTTTTTGTGTCATGCACACAGTCTTCAATACAAATTAGTCCTCGCCCGCCTTCTTTGCTTTTTTTTTACATGGAGGTCACCACTTATCAAGGCCCGGAAGACACTTGAGGATAAGGGTTATTGCGTGTACAGTAATCAATGGGATAGTATCGTAGTAATCGTTAGTATCGGAGATTTGATAAAATGTCTTACTTAAGGGGGTGGTTTGTCAGGAATTTGTTTATGTTGGACTTGAAGACATCCAAGTTGTAGTCAGGTGGGAAACAGGTAAACGGAAGAGAGTTCCACAGTCGTGCACTTCTAAGAAATGGAATCTACGCTTGGATTTAGGCACAGATAAATAGTGGGTGAAATTAATAACAGTGGTTTCAACTAGACGGGTGTTTTTCGTGAAAGATTGGCGAGGGGGATCAGAGATTGGAGCTCAGACGAGGACTTGCCATGAAAATAACGATAAAACAAAGACAGGCTCGCAACGTCTCTTCTGTGGGAGAGAGGCTGCAGGGAAGAGAAAAGGGCATCGCACACTAAGCCACGAAGTTTATTTTGTACTCTGTTAACAGACCTGATGTACGTTTTCCATTTCAGATCAGGAGTAAAGGTCAAACCCAGAAACTTGTCAAAACATAGAGCTTCTTCAAACCATCTATTTCAATTGATGTCAGATGGGGGTCAGAGCGTTGATGATGTAAAGATGGGAGCTTGGTTTTAAATGCATTAAAAGTAACCAGCCACCTCTTCCTCCACTGTACCACCAGCTCAAGATCAAAGGAGAGAGAATCAGAAAGAACTTTGTCATTTACAGCCTTTGAAGTGTTATCGTAGATAGTCATGTCATCAGTATAGATGTCAACGAATGATTTAAGTATGTGTTTTGGGAGATCATTGATGTAGATCAGGAAGAGAGTTGAGCCCAGGATGGATCCCCGAGGGACTCCAGCATTAATATTGTGGACCGCTAATTTCTGCCCATAAACCACTACTCTTATGAGCCTATCAGAGAGAAATGATTTAATAATCGAGAAAAAATTTCCAATTATACCGTAGCTGGAGATCTTGTGAAGTAGGCCCTTATACCATACCTTATCGAATGCCTTTGATATGTTAAGAGCAATTGCCCTAAAAAGGAAGCCTTTGTCGAGAGATTTATTAATCCTATGAGATATAACCATTGGCACATCTGCTGTAAATCTAGCAGAACGGAAACCATATTGCATGTCACTAAGAAAGTTATTTCTGCTGAGGTGGGTGACCAGTTCTCTATTTAATATGGATTCCAGCAGCTTACTCATAACACACAGGAGACTTATTGATCTGTAATGAGAGGGAGATTACTTATCACCTGAATTATTAAATACAGGGCATACTGATGATGTTTTTCAGGGTGGTGGAAAGCACTTCTCCTTAAGGCAACGCTTAAACAGTTTTGTAAGTATGAGGGCAAGTTCTGTTTGGAACTTTATCAGCACTATAATTGGGATGCCATCAGGGCCAGTTGCTTTACTGGAATCAACGTTCTTGATTAGATGACCTCAGATCCATTGATGATGGTTGGGATAGAACGCACTCTTCTGTTCAGGTATCCTGTTTGCTATTTGCCAAAACTGGTGAGAGCCAAGTCGCTGCTCAGCTACTTTGGATTTAACGGACTGAGCATATAGCTCTCTTGCATTTTTTATTACTCTTTTACAGAGGTTGCTTGCAGTCATAATAGCAGCTTTAGTCTCAGTAATCTATTACGTTGTTAGCTATGGAAAAAGTGATTTCTGTGCGTGGTGGCAGCAGCACATTCGGGGGAGAACCATGGCTGGCTGTTAGGTGTTTGTTGGAATTTTTTGGAAGGTATGAATCGGTCTATACCTACAATTTACTATTCGGTCAGGTCTGATACTATAGAGGACTCTTTCTTTTTAACGATTAGTCGGTCGACATTGTCCTTCGGGTGTAGTGCGTTGTGCATGGTGGTAAGTTTCCTGGTTTTCTGATCGAGCTGTCTCAGTTCTTCTTTTGTCCACCCTATGACCAGTCCTAATTATCTTACTAGTGATTCTGCCTATGTATTAAACTTTTTATTAAATTTTTGCTATATAATTTTGTTTCGAGAAGTTTTCTTGTTTTCCTGAAATATTCCTTTCCAATTCTCTTTTTCATTTCTGTTGATTTCATGGTGACTTCGTTGAGAACTTCAAAGTATTTTATCGGCGTCTTGTTTCCCTAGGGCCCTCATCTCCATTTGGGTGAGTAGTTCCATGCCTTCTTTCGTCTCCAGTTTTCACTTTCTTATTATTAGTTGTGCGCGCACCAAACCTCAATAATGTGCTGAAATAGGGGGTCGTAGTCGTAGTGGTGAAATATAAGTCGAAGTTTTTTCTCTTCTTCCTGTCGTGGTTTCTTCTTTTCAACAATAGTTTAAAACATGTTTGATAATGAAGTTTTAAACGTTTTTATTAATGAAGTTAAAACGTTTTTAATAATGAAGTTTAAAACGTTTATAATAATGAAATTAAAAATGTTTTAAATAACGAAATTTAAAATGTTTATAATAATGAAGTTTAAAACGTTTTTAATAATTAAGTTTAAAACGTTTTTAATAATGAAGTTTAAAACGTTTTTAATAATGAAGTTTTAAACGTTTTTAATAATGAAGTTTTAAACGTTTTTAATAATGAAATGTCACACACATATTTGAACATTAAATCCCATTTTCATTTTTCATTCGTTTTTCAGACGCATACAATGTTCACACGCATACAATGTTCACATGCATACAAAATAAATTTCTATTTCCTCGTTCATCTGCAGAATTCTGTCTGTGTGACGTCACTTCTAGAATACGTGCGGTTACTAAAATTTTCATTGGAAAATTCCGCTTTACTTAATTTTTAACTTGCGTCGAAATTATTGTTTTATGCACCCGTCTCTTAACTTTTAAGTTAATATAGTGCCTCCTAGAAATGCCGGATGTCTAATACGACAAAATATGTTACTACAACTACTACTACTACTACTGCTACTACTACTACTACTGCTGCTACTACTGCTACTACTACCGCAAAAATTATATTAAAATCTTTGATCATATGTGCCAATTAGAAAGAACGATTCTGACTTTCTCATTTGCAATGTAAAAAATGTAATTTTAATTTCTTCATTTATTTATGTTATCTCACTAACCTTTTGAAAATATAGATGTTTCTATATATTTGAAAATGGTTTACATAAAATGAAATAGTAATTTGAAAATTTGGAACATTGTAAGCACAACAAAGTTTATAATAGTACGATGTACACTACTGGACATTTGCGGGTTCTCCAAACAGTTTTAATCTTACTATTTTCTAGCTGTACATATGTTATTGTTCTGTTCAAGTCTATGAGGATATATTTTGATGTCATTTTATCTTCCCTCTCCTCCTTCCCATTCATTATATTCTTGGTCATACGATTGACCACGTCTAAAACTGTGTTCACGACCCTCTTTCTATACCTACTTTGAACAGCTGACGGATTCTTCTGAAAGACTGGTAACATATGTAAGTACGCCATTTTATTTGCTGTTGTTTCCGTGCAAATTTTGCATACTTTTTCAGATTTATATATTACTAGCCTGGGTGCCCGGCGTGGCCCGGGTGGTTGGAGGTGTGTGTTGAGAAAAAAAAATGTGGCAGTAGGCAGGCAGGTTCGAACCCGTACCGCGAACGACGAAAAGAAAAACAAGTGACGTTTTTGCCGTTGCGTCCGTCTCCAAACTAAAAAAATGGCGAAGGTTTAAATTAAAGCTAGTCAATCGAAAGAGGGAATGACTTCAAAACGATACCGACCTCGTGAAAATCCGTGTTCTCTGTCGAAAGTTTTAGGTAGACCTACAAACTACAACATAATATATACATACGTACATTCAAACAGACAGGTGAAAGTTATATTTTAAACTAGCATGGATGGCCAGCGTTGCCACGGTGTTTGGAGGTGTGTGTTGAACAAAAAAAAAAAAGTGGTAGTAGGCAGGCAGGCTCGAAACCGTACCGCAATGGAGGAACAGAACGTGAAAAATCGTAACGTCCTTGCCGTTGCCTCCATCGCTAAATCTGAATTGACGAACGATAAAATTACGGCTATTCAATCGAAAAGGATGACTTTCGAAAATATCGGCGATAAAAGCAACATTCCCTGTATGAAAGTGCCCAGTTGAGTGTGAAGTAATTAATGTGTTTTAGCCATCTTTTCGATATTTGTCGTCTGAAAGGTCGGGCTTCAAAACGATACCGATCTAGTGAAAATTCGTTGCCTCTGTCGAAAATTTTAGGCAGACAATTAATACAGACATGCAAACATACATGCACACATTTAAACAGACAGGTGAGATTTATGTAATATACTCAGTTTTATGTGAGATTTATGTAATATACTCAGTTTTCTGTGTGTGGCTTAGCACGAACGAATTGCTCAAAAATGAGACATGCTACCCACTAGTAAGGCATCAAAAAGCTGTAATGCTGGATATAATGAAATGTGGAGTATGACTAAACACACATGCAACGATTGGGAAAACGTTTACTTCTATGGATCGTAAAACTTATAAACAGAGATGAACTGCATAGAGTAAGATATATCAAAGAAGCAACGCATAAGTTATCGTTACCAAAAATAACCCCAAAAAACGACAAAACATTCGCCAGTTAACAATATTTCATTATATATATATATATATATATATATATATATATATATATATATATATATATATATATAGTTATGAAATATATATGGCACTAAATAGATATCTACTGTTCTGACTTATTTGAAATCTAAGTTGTGTTTTTTTTAGTTTATATATACATATATATGTATATATATATATATAATAATTTATGTATATGTATGTTTATTTTATTTATTTTCTATTGTTATCGTTGATTTTAGATTTATTTTGTATCGTGATACAAAATAAATTTACAATCAACGATAACAATAGAAAATAAATAAAATAAACATACATATACATAAATTATCATATATATATATATATATATATATATATATATATATATATATATATATATATATAAACTAATAAAAAAAAACCCAAAACATCAAACAAATACATTTAACTTTTAAGGTAGGTCAGAACACTAGATGTCTACGCACCTCGCTAAAATAGCGCATAACAAGGAAGGGGTAAACCGGAGGTCAACTGGGCTTTTGTCCTGTAAGTGCCTGCTCATTGCCTGATTTGTGGAAAGCTGATTGGCTAACTAAAATCTTCATAGAATGTGCGTATATAAAAACGCGAAACAACCACAACTCCACGTATAAGCCTGATGAATCCTAGCGTGGATCAAACACGGAATATTCTGTGTAGTTAAAGTGCGATATATATTTTAGAACTTACTACCTTACTCTACCTACGTATTGAGCACTATTGAAGTAAATACTTAAAGTTTACGCATGAATTTATAATTTCGTATATTAATTTATGTGATTAAATGAAGTAGTCATATATATATATACATATATATATATATATACATATATATATATATATATATATAATTATTTTTAAATACCTACAGACACCAAAAATAACTGTTTAAATACTTACAGACACTAGTGCTTCGTCCTTTCAGGAATCATCAGTGCAGAGAGTTATGATTACAGCCGGTAGTGAGATTAGAACCCGACCACGAAGCTATCTCAGACTCCATTAGCAAGAAACAAACCACACGACCAATGTTAACCGCGAGGAATACAGTGTAGATTAACATTTATATAAAGTGTAAATGTTTAGACGGCAAAAGTGAACTTATGATTAACTTCATAATCTGCGCATGTGGCGTAACATGAATATATCCACTACATCTATCTAAAAGATGGGAGGTAAATTATGAATGAAATATTAAATATTTTAGGTCCTTTTAGCAAAAATAAGACAAAGAAAGATATAAACTATTTAGCATATATTTTTAGCAAAATAAAACGAAGAAAGATATCAACTATCAGCATATATTTTTCGCAAAAAAAAGTATGTGAGAATTAATTTCCTCACACGCTTTAAAACTCGGCAGAGAGCAGAAAAAAGGACAAAAGGAATATAGCAATTCTTACCCGAGGTAATGAATTTCAGTCTTCTTTGTTAGGATTGCGAAAAATATGCATATTTCTCGCGTCTCTGAGAGTCTGCTAGTATTTTTGATGTGTTAAATTGCTTCTCTTCGGAGAAGCTAGTGTAAGGGAGCAGAAACCATTTATTTATGGTATCTGGAAGAATAAAACGCCATTAACAAAGCCGAACTATTTGAGTTTTAGGAAAACGATATTTGCCTAAAAAAATCCTATCACAATAAGAATAAATTCTTGGTTAAAGGGGATAAAAGGAAAATGGTGCTCCACGCATGGTTGACCTTGAGGCTGTCCCTTTTAGGGAGACACTTACTTTAGCATCCTGCCTCTAGCAGGGTTTTTAGCAAAGAGAGTGAAATGTCTGTAAGTTTTAAAAACTGCGCGTACAGGAAGTTTTCCTAGAGGTCCAATCAAAAACCTGAAAAGAAAACATGCCATTCAGCGCCTCAACCAATAAGGCTCGCCTTTCCGTGTACAATTTCAAACACTCGAGAGTTAGCCTCTTTTTGATGAATTACCAAACTAAGCTAAACTCAAAATAACCGATATTTGCCAAACCTGCAATTAAAGAGAATAGAATTGCCAATTTAAAATTCGCACCTTTAAAACACTCTATATAATACTTGAATTTCTTTTACTGTCACTGAGGATTTTTGCAAATAGAACTTGAACTATTTAGTGGCATTCTTATATGATCGATCATTCGTTTGTCGAATCTTTTAATATTAGAAAGATGTTTTATATTGTTGCATTGTATAGATTTGATTCAATCATATTAATTATTAGTGAAAATAAAAGCATTTGTGGGCAAAATTTAACTTAAAATATATGACACCCGCAAAAAATCTGAATATTTATACAAATCTATTTGCTAGTTAATATCGTTTGTGTGTTTTCGAGAAAAATATACAAAAAAAATAGTCGTATTGTATGATCCTCCGCAAATTCATCGTGGTTACCGGTAGGCATAGTTATTTTCTATGACCTATAACAGATAAGGTGTTAGAGAAACCTGCACACCTCCCAATGTTCAATACAAAAATATATCGTCGAGAAAATAATATTTTCAGAAAAGAATGTGCAAAAACTTTTTGCACAAATAAAATTGATCACTCTTCCATAAGGTAATAAAGGGAAAGGTGCATTTGTTCTTTTTCAGAATACTGATAGCTTTTAGCTTCTTTTATGTTTAGAGGGAAAAGAATTACTTTTTATCCATTCTGGCTTTTTATATTGTTTGCCTTTTTTTAAAAATATTTTTATTATCTGTTTCTTTTTTGTTTTACTACAACTTGCCATATTTACTTTAAGGGAACCTTTACTGAATGGGACACTCTGGAACGAAACGGAAATACATCCCGTTGCCTTTTATCTCTTTTGCCTTTCTTGTTTAATTTCGTGTTTTAATTTTTCTTTGTTTCGTGCTCACCTCTTTGTGTTTTCCAAATTCTCTTTTAAAATCTTTATCATTTTATTTGTATTTGAACAATTCATTTCATTTCATTCATGCATCTACATTTTTCGTTTTCTTTTCTAGTCTAACCATGCCTTATCTGTTATTCCTATTGTTCTTTATTTTTATCAGTCTTGTCACATCTACCTTTTCTATTTTTCTTTCTTTCGCCTTCTCCCTTTCGCCGTTCTTCCTTACTCATTTTTTCTTTCTTTACTCACTTATCTAAAACACAGATTCTTATACTAATAAGTCCATAATTGTCAAAATTAAAAGCAACTCGAGAATAAAGTTCGAAAGATTATCATAGGAATATATGATTATACTCTGAGTAGCTGATAACTATCGATAGAAAGAAGGGCATCTGTGTATATAGTAGACCAGTTCAACAAGTATTCGTTGACACTGGACGTGAAGAAGATCAGGGTTCAGACAGTAAGGAAGCAACCCGGTTGTAATACATTCCATATGTGAAGTTTTCTGGAAAGAAACTCCGTTGATTTCAGGTACTTAGAGGTAAAATAATTATTTCAGTGGTTACATAAAATGGAGTTTATGCTGTAAATGATTTAGAAAAAAAATGTAGCCCAGTCCGGCACCTACGATGAGAATAGTAATACATTAGAAAAAAGGCTAGCTGTAAAGATCCTCACTTGCTAAATTGCGGTCGATTCTTGAAAAATCGGACTAATGTAATAGCAATATTCATATTAGAGTGAATGTTGATGCATATTAGTTTTTAATTCTTACGTGCAAATACAAGCTATATATATTTATATATATATATATATATATATATATACTAGCATGGGTGCCCGGCGATGCCCGGGTGTTTGGAGGAGTGTGTTAAGCAAAAAAAAAAGTGGTAGTAGGAAGGCAGGCTCGAACCCGTACCACGAAGGAGAAAAAGAACGGGGGAAATACCTGACGTCTTTGCTATGACGACTACCGCCAAACCGGAAGTGACGTACGTTTAAATTAAAACTAGACAGTCGAAAAGAGGGGATAGCTTTCGAAAATATCAGCGAAAAAAGCGACCCCTCCATGTAGAATAAAAAATAGATTTATATATTTATAGCTCAAATTTTCGACCCCAACCGATTAAAAAGCTTACCCTATCTCTGAATACTCTTTATGTAAAATTCCAAATGTTTAGACCAGAAACTGTCTGAGTAATTTGGTACAGACCGCAGAGCTCAAATTTTTTTTTTACTTTTACCCCTATTATGACAACTTAACATTGATTGTTTTGGGCTCAAATCAAGTTATTAAGTTTGATCCATGCCCAAAAGACCAATATCTAAAATTTAAAGTGTTTAGATACAAAATTGGCAGAGTAGTTTGGTAGAGTTCTCAAAGGTAAAATCGTTGAACTTTGACCCATTAACAGCCAAATTTCTGGCTGAAAACCGCTTACAAATGTTTTCCTTAATCTCAGTACCTGTATATCAAATTTCAAGTCTGTAGACTGAAAATTGACAAATTGACAGATTTATTTTGTAGGGAAATGTACACAGACAGACAGCCACACACACACACACACACACACACACACACACACACGCACGCACGCACGCACGCACGCACGCACGCACTCACGCACGCACACACACGCACATACACTTTCAATTTTTTAGATATACTAGCATTTCAGCCTGGCGGTGGCCGGGTGTTTAATGGTGTATGTTGAGCAAAAAAAAAAAAAAAAAAAAAAAGAAAAAAGAAAAAAAGCGGTTTTTTTTTTTTTTTAATTTGACCTCTGTTATGACCCTTTAACATTTATTGTTTTGGGCTCCAATCAAGTTATTAAATTAGATCCATGTCCAGGAAACCTATGTATAAAATTCAAGTGGTTAGACCCCAAATTGGCAGAAGACTTTGGTAGAGTTCAGAAACGTCAAATCGTGGAACTTTGACCCCTTAACAACCAAATTTCTGGTCGAAAATGAATTACAAAGATTTTCCCAAATCTCACTACCCTGTATATCAAATTTCGAGTAAGTAAACTGAAAATTGGCAGAGTTATTGCATAGGAAAATGTACACAGACACGTTCACTTTTATAGATATACTAGCATTTCAGCCCGGCGTTGCCCGGATGATTGAACGTGTATGTTGAGCAACAAAAAAAAAAGTGGTAGTAGGAAGGCAGGCTTGAACCTGTATCTCAAAGGAGATAAAGAACGGGGGGAAAAACCTGACGTCTTTGCTGTTACGACCACCCCCAAACCAGAAGTGACGTAGGTTTAAATTAAGGCTAGACAATCGAAAGGAGAGGGTAACTTTCGAAAATATCGGCGAAAAAAGCGACCCCCTGAAGAAAAGTGCCCAGTTGAAGATGGAGATATTGTTTTTAGCCAAATTTTCGATATATATTGTCTGAAAGGTTGAAGTGCAAAACGATACTGATCTTGATAAAATCTATCGCCTCTGTCGAAGTTTTAGGCATACATACATACATACATACATACATACATACATTTATATATTGATAACTAAAAATTTTCGACCCAAACCGATTAAAAAGCTTGCCCTATTTCTGAATACACTTTATGTAAAATATCAAATATTTATACCAGAAATTATCTGAGTAATTTGGTAGAGACCGAAGAGGTCAAATTTTTTTAAAACTTTGACCTTTATTATGAATCCTTAACATTTATTCTTTGGGCTCAAATCAAGTTATAATATTCGATCCATGACCAAGGAACCTATGTATAAAATTTCAAGGTTTTAGACCCAAAATTGTCGAAGGAGTTTGGTAGAGTTCTCAAAGGTCAAACGTTGAACTTTGACCCCTTAACAGCTAAATTTCTGGCCGAACACGGATTACAAAGTTTTTCCCAAATCTCCATACTCTGTATAAATTTCGAGTCTGTAGACTAAAAATTGACAGAGTAATTGTGTAGGGAAATATACAAAGACAGACACACAGACACAGACACACACAGACAGACACTTTCACTTTTATCGACACTAGCATGGGTGGTCGGCGTTGCCAGAGTGTCTCGAGGTGTATGTTTAGCAAAAACAAAGTGCTAGTAGGAAGGCAGGCTCGAACGCGTACGACAAAGGAGGAAAACAACAGGAAAATAACCTGCCGTCTTTGCTGTTACGATCACCGCCAAATCGGAAGTGACGTAGACTTTAATTGAAACTAGACGATCGAAAGGAGAGGATGACTTTCGAAACTATCGGTGAAAAAAAGCGACCCCCCCTGTAGAAAAGTGCCCAGTTGAAGGTGAAGATATTAATGTTTCAGCCAATTTTTCGATATTTGTCGTCTGAAAGATCGAACTTACAAACGATACTGATCTTGTAAAAATCCATCGCTGTGTCGAAAGTTTAAAGCACACATGCAAACATACATACATTCATACATTTATATATTGGTAACTAAAGATTTTCGACCCAAACCGGTAGAGACCGAAGCGGTCAAATCTTTTTTTACTCTGACCCCTATTATTACCCCTTAACATTTATTGTTTTAAGCTCAAATCAAGTTATTAAGTTAGATCCATGTCCAAGGGGCCTATATCTAAGATTTCAAGTGCTTAGACCCAGAATTGGCGGAGGAGTTTGGTAGAGTTCTCAAAGGTCAAATCGATGAACTTTGACCTCTTAACAGACAAATTTCTGGCCAAAAACCGATTGCAAATATATAGATCGAAGGTACATATGTATACGTATATATATATATATATATATATATATATATATATATATATATATATATATATATGTGTGTGTGTGTGTGTGTGTGTGTGTGTGTTAGTGTGTTATATATGTAAAAGTATAATAAGGATATAGCAATGCAAAAAACTGGATGTAAAAATGCGATATATATACAAAAATAGAAAGACGAAAGAACCACTTGTTTTTTTTTAATGTTTGTATATCTATTTATTTTAAAGGGTAATCACAAATCAGTAATATGGACTTAATGTTTAATATAACCAGTATGGCAGACGTCTTTTAATTTTTCCAGAATATCACATCTTTTTCAAAGCGAATTAACCGAAAGAATAAAATGGTAAATATTGTAAAAACAGAACAAAAAATAGAATTATTTGAGTTGTTAAGTAGCAAATAAGACTTATTTTAAAGCCTAGTTACTTCAATATTCTAGTCATTGTGTTTTTTGTACATATCATACATAACGTTTCCTTATTATTATATTTATTATTATTATTATTATTATTATTATTATTATTATTATTATTTATTTTTATTTTATTATTGGCTCACCTGGAGCTTTCACACGAGTCAGCAAACGATCTGATTGGAGACCTGTGGTGTTCTCTGGAAGCTGAGTGACAACAAGTCTCCCCATACATCTAGCTCTCTCCTCCTCGTTCGATAGCATTTGCAAATAAATTTGCATCATCGCAACAGCCTCTTACCATTAATTTCTCGCTGGCAGTGCTCATTGGTTTATACTGGAATTTGAGTGGCACTAAGCCTCCCCAAGATCCCAGTTCTCTTCGCACTTGTCCAGCGGAGGTCTGGCCAGTACTCCATCCTCGGTCTTTCCATCCTCCTTGACTCTTCTCGGCTCTTTGTTATCACTTTTTTTGAGGAGGGGAACGGTGGTGAAACAATGGAGAGATGCATAATGAGGGGGGTGTAGAACATGTAGATCTGCAGCTTCTGTGTTCTTCATTCCCTGTAACGCTTCTTCGTTATATTGTCTTGTGTTATTCTCCGCATTCAATGTTTTCCTTAATATTTCAGCCGTTTTCATTATCGTTAGGCGTTGTATTTTTTAGCAGCTATTCCTCTGATTCCATTTTCCAGGTTTTGGGCGATTGTTCCTAGTGCTCCTACTATTATCGGTACTATTTTGATTTTCTTCATCCAAATCTCTTTTAACTCTCTGGTTAGTTCTGTGTATTTGCTTCGTTTCGCTTTTTCTTTCATTCTCACCCTGTGTTCAACTGAGACAGCAAAGTCTATGATTTGACAGGACTTCTCTTTCATTTAATTATTACGACATCTGGTCTTCTTGCTTGGATGGGTTTGTCCGTCTGTATGTCCATGTCCCATAGGATTTTGTGGTTCTCGTTTCCGAGTACTGTTGCAGGTTTATGCTTGTACCATTTATCTGTACGCTCAAAATGCAGCCGTTTGCACAATTCCCAGTGCACTGCCCTCCCCACTTGGTCATGCCTGTTTTTGTATTCCTTTTGGCCCAGTTTGCTGCATTCACTTACTATATGGTTTATCGTTTCGTCTCTTTGTCCACAGAGTCTGCATTTGCTGTTTTCTTGTGTTTTATCGATCCTTGCTTTGATATGGTTGGTTCTTATCGAGTTATCTTGTGCTGCGGTTATTAGGGATTCAGTTTCTCGGTTTATATGCCCTTTTCGCATCCATGTCCAGGTGTTTTCGTTATTCTCATCTTTTGTCATTCATACGAATCTTCCGTGGAGGTGTTTCTCTTCCCATTTCTCTTTTCTCGTTTTGTCATTTGTCTCTCTGTTTTCTGTTTTGTTGGTTTTCTCCGTATCTCTCGCTGCCATAATTATCCTTTCAGTGTTTTGCATTATGTATTTTTCTAGTTCTTTTATTGTGTCCTTCACACAGTCTTCTATAGAGATCAGTCCTCTCCTGCCGTCTTTCTTTTTCACGTAGAGTTTGTCAATATCATCCTTTGGATGTAGTGCATTATGCAAGGTCATGAGTTTCCTGGTTTTCTGGTCGAGCTGTCTTAGTTCTTCTTTTGTCCATCCTATAAACGGTCCAGAGTACCTCACTAGTGACACTGCCCATGTATTTATACCTTTTATTAGGTTTCTGCTATATAATTTAGTTTCCAGGATTTTTCTTGTTCTCCTGAGGTATTCTTTTGAACTTTTCTCTTTCATTTCTGTTGTTCTGATGGTGTCTTGTTCTCCTAGTGCCCTCATTTCTGTTTGGTTGGGTAGTTTCATGCCTTCTGTCGTTTCCAGTTTTCACTTTTTTATAACTAGTAGTGCGCACTTTTCCATTCCAAATTCCATTTGGATATCTTTCCATCATATTTTTATTTATTTATTAATTTACTAGTATGGGTGTCCGGCGATGCCCGGGTGTTTGGAGGTGTATGCTGAGTAAAAAAAATTCAATTTTTTAAACTTTGACCCCTATTATGACCCCTTAACATTTATTGTTTTGGGCTCAAATCAAGTTATTAAGATAGATCCATGTCCAAGCAACCTATATCTAAAATTTCAAGTGTTTAGATCCAAAATTGTCGTAGGAGTTTGGTAGAGTTCTCAAAGATCAAATCGTTGAACTTTGACTCCTTAACCACCAAAATTCTGGCCGAAAACCGATCACATAGATTTTTACAAAACTCAGTACACTGTATAGCAAATTTCGAGTCTGTAGACTAAAGATTGACAGAGTTATTGCATAAGTAAATGTACACAGACATACACATAGACAGACAGACACACAGACACGCTCACTTTTATAGATATGCTAGAATGGATGCCCGGCGTTGCCCGGGTGTTTGGAGGTGTATGCTGAGCAAAAAAAAACAAAAAAAAAACAAAAGAAAACAGTACATTTTTTTAAAAAAACTTGACCCTATTATAACCCCTTAACATTATTTTTGGCTAAAATCAGGTTATTAAGTTATATCCATGTCCAAGGAACCTATATCTAAAATTTCAAGTGTTTAGAAACAAAATTGTCGGTGGGGTTTGGTAGAGTTCTCAAAGGTCAAATCGTTGAACTTTGACCCCTTAACAGCAATATTTTTGCCCCAAAACCGATCACATCGATTTTCTCTAATCTCAGTACCCTGTATATCAAATTTTGAATCTGTAGACTAAAAATCGACAGAGTTATTGCGTAGGGAAATGTACACAGACACACAGCCTGACAGACACAAATACACACAGACACGTTCACTTTTATAGATATATAGATAGATTATTTCTTTTAATTAACACGAATGAGAAAAATAGTATTTATGCGGGGTGAAAATAACAAAGGGAAACTTATTTCCGTCTTTCTATTTAAATTCGGAATAGAAATATGTACCTATATAAATAATAACTAATATTACGTTTCTGAATTTTTTTAGATGAGGATTGGTTATTCGTATTATTTGGATTTATCAGACTAATGTTCTCATCTTGAGGATGATTTTCACAACGTTTCGGTCGATACTTTCTTCTTGTAAAACTCGGAAGTGTTTCTGTCGAACTCGGGAATGTGGACAGAATTTCGAGCGAAAACCTTTATTTACTTCACGGTGGTAGCGTGCTCTTGTTCCATTCGTGATAGAGGTCCCAAGTAATTCGCATCTGTATTTTCCGGCCGCCCATACTGATGACGGAGCCTTCAACCTTCAGGAGAATATCACTTTTTCCAATTGATTTTTCCATGGACTCTAACCCGACTGCGCCACGGGTCCTTGCGGACAATTTTAGAACGAATATTAGGAGCCTTAAACCTATTTTTGTTTATAGTTGTTAATATTACTAAACACGCACGCACACACACACACACACACACACACACACACACACACACACATATATATATATATATATATATATATATATATATATATATAATAGCAGAAGTACCCGTCGTTGACTGGGTTCAAAAACAGCCTACAGAAAATGGACTGTGATTGATGAAAGTATGATAGGTTATGAAAAGGAGGGGGTTGTAAAGAGATAGGTTTTGATACTCAAAAGTTTTACCCTAAGCAAAATATGATGAAGGTAAAGATAATTTTCGCGAAAATATATTTTTTTATATTAACTTTGTTTCCATTCGTAGCCAAGAGTGACCAACAAAATGATGTTTCCTTACAAAGAGAAAATGTTATATTTATATAATAATAATATAAATATACAAGAAATAAATGTTACTATAGTCAATAAAAGTTACTTTTATGGTAGAAAAGTTCATTGGTTTGTATTTTTAAGTAGTTTGTAAAAATGTTTTTTTTTTTAATTCACGAACCGGCTAAAAAAAACAAAATGGCAGCGACTTTGAAATGGAGAGCCCCGTTTTCATTTTGAAGGAGGAGCACCTGAGCATTCTGTGTTAGCAATTTAAGAGAGTTCCGTCAATGTAAAGAATATTTATAAACATATTGTAATGTTTTCCGTTATTTTGTGCTTGAGGAATATTCGATTATGGTATGAGTAAAAATTAATTTAAGTAGTTATCGCCTCAAATTTCGTTTTAATTTCGGTTCGCTGAAATTATTTCAAGTAAAGAAATTTAAAAACTATTTCAAAACCAAAAAATACATGAACTGAACTTTGACTGACTATGGTAACATTTATTTCTTGTATATTTATTTTTTCGGGTAGTCGTTTGTTGGCTTTTCTGCTAAACGCTCTGACTAAATAATATCGACGAAATATCGAAAAACAAAGAAACAAAAACAGTTTTGAAAAATAATGAAGCTTTACTTACTTAAAATAATCCGAAACAGCAAAATGGGATATTAAAAAAAAAAGTAAAAACGTAATTACTTTAGTTTTTTAAAGCAAAGAATCGATATAAATATGAATAAGAAGAAAATGGCGCCCTTTTCAATCAGAACAGCTTCGTTTCAGTTTTACAGTTTTGAACGGTGTAGTATTGCACCGTCGGATTCAGGGTTGTATTATTGTAATATAACGAACACGCAGAAAGGGGTGTAATCAACTGAATTCCTTCTAGTACACTGACAAAAAGCTTAAACAGATATATAAATAAAAATAAAAAGGCTATGTAAATGTTTTTAAAAAGACACGTAATCACATGAGCAGGATTTTTTCCTTCTTTTGACACGATAACAAGTAACGTTCTTATTTTTTATTATTTATCTATTAATCTATTTTCGAAAGAGTACCACGTGCAAGTGGAGAAGGAAAAAAAGCAGAGTTATGCCAAATTTTTGTCGAGAATTGTCTAATATTCCGAATTTTTTTTACTTTCACTTTAATAAGAACGTGAATTTATGAGGTGACTTGATTCAACACAATATGATTCAACTAAAAAAATAAATAAAAGCTAACGTGAATTAAGATTAAAGTTAAGGTGTTATTGTGGACCCTCACCCCTTTTAAAAAACCTTGTTAAACTTTGTGATATATTTACATTCTATGGAGGTCAGGCGCGAACGAACACCCAATAATTATTTTATACTATATTTCTTCAAACTGAAACATGATTATCAAAATATACTTACGCAAATAGATATGAAAAGTCTTTGTTAAAGTTTGTGCCGTATTTCCATGGAGTACAGGCGCGAACGCAAACTCCACAATTTTATTATACCATCCCTATTTATGTTGAAACATACTTATCAAAGTATTCTTATGTACATCTATATCAAAAACCCTTGTAAACATTCTGTTTTCATTTTTTATTTCCATATTTTTTGGGCCAGGCGCGAACGCTGACCCACAATTTTTTATTAACCATCGTTCTACCAGATCAAACATACCCATTCCTGATCCTCGACGATACATCTTCTATCATTATATGTAATCAGTATTTTAAAATAGTCAACAATATAGGAGCCTATTCGTGACCACACACACACACACACACACACACACACACACACACACACACACACACACACACATTCAGCTTTATATTATAGATATATAGATATCTTTATATCTATAAAATTGAACGTGTCCGTGTGTCTGTGTACATTTCCGTACGCAATAACTCTGTCAATTTTTAGTCTACAGACTCAAAATTTGATATACAGGATACTGAGATTTGGGAAAATCGATGTGATCGGTTTGCGGCAAGAAATTTAGCTATTTATTTCAACGATTTGACCTTTGAGAACTCTACCAAACTCCTCTAACAATTCTGGGTCTAAACGCTTGAAATTTAAGATATAGGTTCGATGGACATGGATCTAACTTAATAACCTGATTTGAGCCCAAAACAATAAATGTTAAGGGGTCATAATAGGGGTCAAAGTTTAATAAAAATTGATCGTTTTTGTTTGTTTTTTTGTGCTCAGCATACACCTCCAAACACCCGCGCAACGCCAGGCTGAAATGCTAATATATATATATATATTTTTTTTGGGGGGTAGGGGTGCAGAAGTTTAAGTTAAATTAAATTTCTTTGCTCCAAACAAAATAACAAAAACAATAAGATGAATAAACAAAGTTCCAATTGGTGAAAGTTCTTTCGAAGTCGTTATGATTAAAATGTTAGATGAAAGTCCTTCATTGAATTAATGAGTTTAGAGGGTTAAAGTCATGTGTGAAAATAATTAGATTATTTTAATGTTTGTGTTTTATCTGGCGAAGTTCGCCTTACTTAGAAAGTCCCATGAGACGATGTTGTGAAAACAAGAGGCATGTTCTTGTTGTGTCGTCGAAGCGAAAAGAAAGAAAAAAGCTGAACTCTCTCTCTGTTTGATGTGTTTTATACATTTCTGGCCGGCTCCAGTACAGGATAGCTCCTGCTGATATTTTGGCTTTTGAAAAAGCGTACATGGAAAAATCAATTGCAAAAAATGATATTTTCCTGGAAGTTGAAAGTTCAGTCATCAATGTGAGCGGCCGAAAAATACAATTGCGAATTAATTAATCTATTGTTATTGCTGACAGAACAAGAGCACGCTACCTCCGTGAAGTAAATAAAGGATTCAAATCGAAATTCCGTCCAAATTTCCGAGTTCGACAGAAACATTCCAAAGTTCAACAAGTTACATCTGAAGAAAGTCGGAGGTTATATCGACGGAAACGTTGTGAAAATCACAATTAAGATGAGAACAGTACTCCGATTATTCAAATAACATAATATTACACTAAAAAAGTACGTGCTGTTCTCTATTTGACAGCTCAATGAATCTCACTTACGATTTTATTTGTATAACATTTTCGTTTTCATTGCGACATTCGTTTGAATTTTTTTTGGAAAAAGAGATATTATTCTCGAAATGTTAAAGACTTCATCAATACCCGTTACTCCAAACAGTATTTCCATATTTAGCGATTTGTATTTGTGATTATTAAAAAAAGAAGTAAATAGATATACGAATAAAAAAAACACCTTTTTTCGTTTATCTATTTTTCTTCGTCATATCACTTTTACACCCGATTTCCTACATTGCTACATATTTATTTACCAGTAATGCTTCAAGCAAACTTTCCCTTATATATATATATATATATATATATATATATATATATATATATATATATATATATATATATATATATATATAAGTGAACGTGTGTGTCTGTGTCTGTGCACACTTTCGAACGCAATAACTCTGTCAATTTTAAGTCTACAAACTCGAAGTTGGATATACAAGGTACTGAGATTTAGAAAGATCTTTATAATCTGCTTTTGGCCAGGAATTTGGCTTTTAAGGGGTCAAAGTTCAACGATTTGACCTTTGAGAATTCTACCAAACTCCTCCGACAATTTTGGATCTAAACACTTGCAATTTTAGATATAGGTTCGTTGGACATGGATCTAACTTAATAACTTGATTTGAGCCTTAAACAATAAATGTTTAGGGGTCATAACAGAGGTCAAAGTTTTTAAAAAATTGATCTCCGCGGTCTCTACCAAATTACTCAGACAATTTCTGGTCTAAACATTTGAAATTTGACATAAAGGGTATTCAGAGATTGGGCAAGCTTTTTAATCGGTTTGGGTCGAAAATCTTAAGTTACCAATATATAAATGTATGTATGTATGTTTGCGTGTCTGCCTATCTTTCGACAGAAGCGACGGATTTTCACAAGATCAGTATCGTTTTCAAGTTCGACCTTTAAGACGACAAATATCGAAAAATTGCCTAAAAAGCATTAATAACTTTACTTCAACTGGGCAGTTTTACTACGGGGAGGTCACTTTTTTCGCCGATATTTTTGAAAGTCATCCTCTCTTTTATATTGTCTAGCCTCAATTTAAACATAAGTCACTTCCGGTTTGGCGATGGTCGTATCAGCAAAGACGTCAGGCTTTTCCCGTTGTTTTTTTTTCTCCTTCGCAGTACGGGTTCGAGCCTGCTTTCCTACTAGCACTTTTTTATTTTATTATTATTTTTTTTTTGCTCAACATGCACATCCAAATACCCGGACAACGCCGGGCTGAAATACTAATATAGATATATCTATAAAAGTGAACGCGCGCGTGTGTGTGTGTGTGTGTGTGAGAGTGTCTGTGTACATTTCCTTACGCAATAACTCTGTCAATTTTCAGTCTACAGACTCGAAATTTGATATACAGGGTACTGACATTTGGTAAAATCTTTGTAATCCGTGTTCGGTGAGAAATTTGGCTGTTAAAAGGTCAAAGTTCTAGGATTTGATCTTTGAAAATTAAGATATAGGTTCCTCTAACTTGATTTAAGCCCAAAGCAATAAATGTTAAGGGGTCATAATAGGGGTCACAGTTAAAAAAATCGACCTTTTTTTTTTGCTTAACATACACCTCCAAACACCCGGGCAACGCCGGGTTGAAGTGCGATATAAATATTTATATATATATATATATATATATATATATATATATATATATATATATATATATGGTAGAAGATTAATTGTCACCTTAAAGAAAACAACACTACAACCTTTTTTACACTTTTATTGAAAGAAAGTCAATCCAATAACTGGATTATGTCGTAGACGTGACATCTACTCAATGTGGCTACATTCAGCCTCAAATACCGCCTTGATACCGGTCCGGAATCGGGAGCATACTTTTTTCACAAGCGCAGGTAGGAGCTCGGCGAATACTCGGCGAAGAGCGGCAATCAGGTTAGTTTTGGTGTTGTGGGAAGTTATGTTGGTGATGTTCTCGGCGTATAATCAAACGATGTATTCAGCGGGTCCAGGTTGGAGGAGGAGAAGAGCAGTGCGATAAGGTTACAAAGTCTTAGCACCCCATTCGGAAACTAAGCCTTGGTCTCCTTGGACTCGTAAGCCGATGTTCAATCCTGCAGCCACACCTAAGATCTGCCAGCGGCCACCTGATTGCACCAGAGGATCACCACACTCTTAATTACATCCAATGTAAGGATTGAGAAGGATGTTTCAAAATCGAAATATAAATAATTAGTGTTGACTTTCAAGCTGAATCCGAAGATATGAAGTGAAATGATGTGGCCTTCACTTGAAACACACCAAAGACCATATAGGTGGATCGTCAGATGCATTGAGCTGTGTCCTCAAGCGTTTGACCGTCCGGATTGCATTTTGAGGGTGTTGGCAATAGCCCTGTTGTCATACCTTGGATCGGTAGAGAGCATGAAGTGTACAACGGCGCATCTCCGATCTCGCGCTCGTTAAGCAGACATGATAGAATGCTGCTATTACTGGTGGGATTTGTACACAGCTGGCCAACTAGTAGATGATCTGCAACAAAAAGAAAAACGCGTTTTTATCAAATGAAAATGGAATAATGTCTTCTTTTCTAGGGCAACACTTTTATCGTTCCACCCTGTAATGTTTTCTCGAATTAATTATTTTTAATTCAACTTCTGTATGTTCTTTATTCAATCTTTATATCAACCTTTTTTTATTATCTTTTTTCATTTCATTATTCTGTTCCTCTTATTTTAATACGTTTCTAATTCTTTTTATTCTCATTCAATAATCTCATGTTTCTTTCATACTTAATTCCATTTTTCCTTTCTTCTGCTGTTCTTTTTTTCTTTCCAATTTTCATATTAATTTTCTTCCTTTTCTTTCATACACAATTTTTTTACACATTTCAATGCTATAACAAAATTCTGTTTTACCTATTCTGGCTTCAACTACGTTCCACACATCATCGCACACATCATCTTGTTTACATTATCTACACGCCTCGGTCCCTTTTCTCCATCGCCGCCATTATTATTACTTCTACCTTATTTTCTTTTTTACTTTTTGGAACATTTTCATTGCTTAATTCATTTAGACATATGCACATGCATTGAAAAAGATCTCGCTCAAATGAACGTGAAACTTTCCTTTT
The DNA here is from genome assembly GCF_053919585.1 of Euprymna scolopes. Classification (NCBI taxonomy): domain Eukaryota; kingdom Metazoa; phylum Mollusca; class Cephalopoda; order Sepiida; family Sepiolidae; genus Euprymna; species Euprymna scolopes. The sequence goes on from NC_136496.1 coordinate 56,401,095, forward strand.
AGATGCGAGTCAGCAACGTCGGCATTTAGACGCCTTTCTGAATCCTATTTTTCATAAAGCTGTGCGATCAGCAGATTAACGCTTTCCTAACAAAGCAACGTTGAATTGGTTAACAAACATCATATTTTATATTACATTCATTTAAACATAGAATATCTATCTATCTACACACACACACACACACACACACACACACACACACACACACACACACACACACACACACACACACACACACACACATATATATATATGCATATATATATATATAATATATATATATATATATATATATATATATATATATATATATTAAGTATATTAACCTCGCTTCACGCCAATCATTGCAGTATATTTTCTCTCCTCTAAAATTAAAACTGGTCTTGAACCCGTTTTGATTTTTAAATTTTCTTGCCTGATGAAATCTATTATGGTCGAAACGATCTGCACACTGACACACATTTTTATGCTAGTTAAATAAAACAAGGTTTCAGCTTTATTAACAGTAGACGAGTATAAATGATTCGGCCTACTACTGATATTTTTATATATATACAGTCGTTGTCGGCATATATTTCTATCGTGTTTATACCAGCAGGAGTAAATCGTCAGCACAAAATATGCTTCATAAACAGAAATAACAAAAATGACATGAACCTATAGATAGACCTCGAGTCTAATACAAAAAAACTACTAGTTGAGAAGTTCTATTTAATAGAAAGTGGTCTTAAGTGTGACTCACTGTTTCCCATCTTTACGATAATCGGCCACCTGACAATTTTTCAGTCAGTATTTTTGAGTGGTTGTGCTACTGATGCATGGTAATTTATAAGTATATATATATATATATATATATATATATATATATATTGTTGTACAGGGTACATTCATAAGCTGATTGGCTTATCATTATATATGCTCGTTAATATTTTTAACTGATGCCATATTCATCACTTACCAACTTATTTATTCTACTAATAAAAGTGCATAACAATAACTAATAGTTAATTTGGTATATTGACAAATTTCTATGGACATTTTTTATTCATCTATAGATGTATTGATACAAGTTGTTTTAGATTCTCTTTTTACGGAAAATCAATATTTTAGTGTAATTTTATATTGACAAATGACACAAAGCGATTTCGTTTCTCTATTTCATTGTAAATAATGTAGCTGTCCACTTATGGTGCCCGTGTAGGAATGGTTTCTGATTCACAATAGCCACTTCACATACCAGTAGCAATATTTCTCGTTCAGGGGTGAATATGAGTAGAGAAAATCTAAAACAATTATTTACGGACACATATTCCACTATCAATATGACTAAATAACGTGACTGAATTTTAAAATTTAGCCATCTCGACAAGAGAGGCTGCATTTAAAAATCTTGACTTTTTAAATTTATTTTTTGTTATAAATCTATCTGAATGTATTTGGCGACACATTTAATCAATACATTTCCCATCTCTCTCTCTCTCTCTCTCTCTCTCTCTCTCTCTCTCTCTCTCTATATATATATATATATATATATATATATATATATATATATATATATATAATTTGACTGAAAAAATTCCGCTCTGGATAGAAGTATTGTAGGTTTGCAAAAACAGATGCCGAATACAAATTCAATACATCTTGCCTATTAGTAACTATTTCATGCAACTTTCGACCACTGTTACATACATGTCCATTCGTGATAATAAAATGCTACATTACATCCTAGGAGCGACACCACCACAATCGCAACATCTTCAGAGGAAGTAGTTCCAATTTCACCCTTTATATATTTAGTCCTACAACCGCTACTAGTTGACACCGAGTGCAATTCTACATCTTTCACTGATATTGTGATTGAACCGCCATTAACTGGTTATTACATACATACACATAACATAATATTCTCATTTTCCATTTCGCAAATAATAACGTCTCCCTATCTTATTCAGGCCATTCTGATTGGCTGCGCTTCATCCATTCTTACATTTCGGATAACCGGATCACCTTAAACGCCAATAAACTACCATTCAAACATGGCGTGGCAATGATGTTTTTTCCTCCGCTCATTACATTGATAATATATCTTCAAACTCCCTCGCTCTCTCTCTTTCTCTCTCTGTCTCTGTCTCTCTCTCTCCCCCACTCACTCGCTCGAAAAACAGTAATAGAATTCAGGAACAGATTTTATTTACATTTGTTTTAGTCCGACACAAACAATAACAAGAAAAAATTACTTTCGTAACACTGGCTGGCGCCTTTCTACATACCTCATACGTTTCCACGCTGCTTTCTACTCGTGTCACGACCTTAATATTAATATCTCTCGATCGAATTAATAATTAAACGCTATATGTCAATATATACAAGTAAAGTCAAACAACAAGTTTTCCAGTTAACTGAATTTGTTACGTTATATTTACTTGATTTTTGTCTTTGTTCAGTGGAGAATACACCCTTCAATATTCTTTCCTGTATTCTTGATAGAGAAAGTGTGTTTTTACGCCGCGTTCGGCATGTACGGTAGCTTCCATATGTTTCTCTGTTTTGTTATATTATTGTGTACTAGAAGAGAAACTCAGAGGAAAAAACACATCAGTTACTACGTTTCAAAGCTGGTTTTGAACTTATCGAAGCAGAGAAAGGTACCCCGAGCATCTCCTAATAAGATGTGGCAACCGTATTCACTTTTAGATCATATTTGACTCTTGTACAGGAAGAAGATTGCGTCGAGAATAAAAAACAGATTTGTTGTAAGTCATCTATTCTAGGTTAAGAGTGAAAGGCAGTTAAAAAAAAACTTGTATAAACAGGCTGGTTTCTCTAAACGAAAGCAATTTATTTCAATCACAACCACATGAGTGTCAGAAGGTCGGTGGTGAATAGATAGTAGCTTAGTTTTGAATGCATTAAAATTAACCAGCCACCTTTCACCTCATTTCACCGCGTACTTGCGGTTAGAGGCTAATTAAGCAGAGATGCCCTGGTCGTTGCTAGCATTTGATGGTAGTGTCGTCTTCATGCATGTCGTCGAAAGTACTTAGACTGTGATTTTGGAGCTCATTAGAAGAGAATTGGGCACATGATTAATCCCTGAGAAACGCCAGCGTTTATGCTTTAAGCATCGGACTTTTACCCATCAACGCCTAGAAAAGAGAAAGTATTCGAGAGTTTAGAAAACATTTCAAGATATTCAATAATTTAGAATTTAGTGAAGTAGACTTTATGCCAAATCCTATCATATGCCTATTGTGTGCTAAGAGCTTGAAAGAAAACCTCCGTTGCTAGATTCAATGGCCCTGTGTAAAAGTAGAATCAGTAAATCAGTGGCAGACCTCGAAGGTTACAAACTATATTGCTTGTCACTGAGTAGTTTTTTTTTTTGCTGAGGTGGTTGACAACTCCTCTACTTATGTCGGATAAAAATAGATACATGTCGCTCGGCTTATTTTCAATCTTGAGAAAAAGTTGAGAGTTAGGTGGGCCTTATCACACAATGTTGAGTTTAAATCAAAGTTCTTGGCACATAGTCATCATCATTCTCAACGAATTTTTACCAAGAACTCAATTACGCATATTTGCTTGTAATGCACGTCCATGACGGAGATTGCTTTCCTAATGTCTCACGTCGCCAATATCTGAAACAGAGAAATTGTGCTTTCAGGTCATGAATGCATCAGTTCAGTCACCATAACAATGCAATTTACAATCCCCTTTGATCAACCTGGGCGGGTTAAAAATGAAGTATTATTTCAAGAAAGGTTATGATATAATTTTTAGCAATGATTGCTGGCAGTCCTAAAGGCCACTTTAATTTCAAAATATGTATTATGTTGTAAGTAACTGAAAATTTTTGTTTGCAATGGCGACAGCAAATTCAGAAGTGTACCACAACTGGCTGTTCGGTTTCTGTTGGATTTGGGGGTATGGAACTGTCTACACTGAGGATAAAGTTGGGTGTTTAGAAGACACGGTTTTTTCTTACATAGAGTGTAGGGGAGGGGGTCAGAAATTACCCCAGTAAGCCATCAAATATTGATACACTGTTCGATGAGATGAAAATTTGGGGTTTTATTATATTTTATTTATTATCTTTATTGAGACAACATGGCGGAGGATGAGCACAGTTTCCTTCTCAACATCAAGGGTCTACATTCTAACCTTCCAGAGGTTGAAATCCTATTACGGGAGACCAAGCCTGACCTGTATTAAAACTATGCGAACTATAATTATTTTAATCGCTTCCCTAGCCGAGTTCTCTATCAAAGAGTATAACATTCAAAATAAACCCTCGGTATGTCAATGGACATAGTGTATTTACTCACATTAGAGATGACTTTACTTGTGGCAGGGACAACTCTTAAGAAGGCCATAAACATCCCTACATGTGCTTCCGAGAGGTACTTAATCATAGAACAGCATTTATATTATTCCTCTACGGTCCCCACAATGATGATGATGCTATTTTTGAGAGTATCGCCAAGAAAATTACTTTAGAATGTTTTAAATATGCATGATACAGCGAACGTGTGGAACAGTACATTATAGCACTTGATCAATGGTATATGCTGGCTCAAGAGTGGCCAATATCCCTTATAGAGACGCTGTCTATAATAATATAGTATTACACTTGGTAAGTAGCTTGCGATGAATCTGTAGATTCTTAATACCCTTGATAGAACAGGTGTGTGTCATAATAAATAGTACATCTCCTATTTGGGATATGTTTGATGAAAATAAGAAACTCAGCATTTTCATAAACACACTAAAATATAAAATACAGGTTCTACAAGGAATACATTAATACAAATATAGATTTCATAATATTTTAAAAGAGAAACTGACTGCTGCTTGAGAGCATTTATTTTGAAACTAAAAGTAAAATACTTACATTATTATTATTTTCAATACACTGAAACAAAATAGATAAGTTTTCTTAAATAAAAGAGACATATGTATATGAATAAAATAATATAAATAGTAAAATAAATACATAATAATGAAAAAAATATGTGATTAGTAGCATAATGTATTTGTTGGAACGCTATAAACGCAGTAGCTTTGTGAATAACTAATACAATTTTATTAAACAAAGACGAACACAACAGGCAAGTGACATCCTTTAAAAACAAAAAAAAAACTACAAAAATTAATCTGGAACAATATAATATAAATGCTGTCTAAAAATGTTGTTTTTAAGGAAGGCGGTAGCTTATCAACACTGCTGCGAAGTCATAAGAAAAATATGCAGTTCTGTTTTTAAATCATCGAAATACTGTTTCGCGGTTAGTAAATAGTACTCCCTACAAAAATAGTAAGACTAGTATAAATTCTTGAAAGATAACTAATACGTTGATTACAAACAATTGAGTAACTTAAAATAAAATAAAATTCCCAACGTAGTACTTAAGACTAAGTATTTTCTTTCATATAAGTTTGAAGATTAATATAGACAGCTTCCAAGACTCTTTCTCCCCCACTCTCTCTCTCTCACTCTCTCTCTCTCTATATATATATATATAAATATATATATATTTCATATATATATATGAAATATGTATATGAAATATGTATATTTGGGCGGCATTTTTTCTCTTCAGCATGTTTCATTAAATAAATTAGATGTTTTTTGTCTATTAATTCTATTTTGGATCCTTTTAAACTTCCGAATCACAATCTTCACTTCTGGCGAAAACTGACTTATATAATCCCCATATTTGTCGTAAGTCCGAGTACTTTCCAATCCTCCTGGATTCATTGTCAAGGACATATTAATCTAATGTGTTTAAATAATCAGTACATTTTTTATATAACGTGTACATTTTTTCATTGGTTAATCATTTTAATAACTTTATAAACATTTTAGGATGCTACAATTATATAAATTGCTCAAAACCAATTAGATTAATCTATCCCTGACAATAAATACAGTAAGATTCGAAAGTACGCAGACGTGCGACATTATGGCGATTACATCAGCCAGTTTCTGCTAGAAGTGAAGACCTTTATTTGGAAGTTGGAAATATTCAAACATAGAATTACTATGAACAAGGCCGATAGCCATTAGTCGCGTGCTCCCGTGTAATGAATGAATGCGGAATGTAGGATTGACATGAAATTCTTAAAGATAAACTAAGATGACCGCAAAATGGGCTAAAATTACTTAAATAAATAAAAAGTAAATGACTTAAAATGACTTTAATGAACTTAAGGATGTATTGAATGACCTTAAGAATGACTTGAATTCTTAAAAAATAACTGGAATCCTTCAAAAACAACTTAAATGATTTGGAGAATGATTTGAATGGCTTTGAGACTGACTGGTTGTAAAGTGGGTGATCATTTTACATTAAATTAATACAGAAAGGTGATCCCACACTTTATATCACAAAGTTACAGACATAAGTACAGCATGTAATAAGAACAGATACTACACTTTGATCTTGGCCAAAAGGCCAATAAAAGGGTATTTATTTGCTTCCCCACCGAGCAAATTAGGCACAAGGCCGATTTTTAATGTGAGGAGTGAAGGGGAAATGTTGACCAACTCGGGCAGTAGCGGAGCTGGATAGTGAAAATTTGTATGAACGGTTACCCTTACATTGACCAAGGTCTTATATGTGGGGTTGGTATTTATTTGCTCACTACCGAACAAATTAGGCACAAGGCCGAGTTTTAATGTGAGGAGTGAAGGGGAAATGGGGACCAACTCCCCGGGGAGTAGGGGAGCTTGATAGTGACAATTGGTATGAAAGGTTGCCCCTACATTGACCAAGGTCTTATATGTGGGTTTCCCCCACATATGGTCTTTGCTTGCAGTATCTGCCGGAACAGATACTACACTTTGATCTTGCCCAAAAGGCCAAGAATAGAGTATTTATTTGTTCCCCCACCGAGCAAATTGGGCACAAGGCCGATTTTTAATATGAGGAATGAAGGGGAAATGAGGACCAACTCCCCGGAGCGTAGGGGTACTGGATAGTGGCAATTGGTATGGAGGGTTGCCCCTACATTAACCAAGGGTTTTGCTTGCAGTATCTGCTGGAATAGATACTACACTTTGATCTTAACCAAAAAGGCCAAGTACAAAAGTGTTACGGACCGACCGACCGACCGAACAACCAACCGACGGAGTGACTTATAGAATCGCTTGCACGCGACTAAAAATAAACGCCTAATTTATTATATGATATATATATATATATATATATATATATATATTTATATATATATCATATAATAAATTAGGCGTTTATATATATATCATATATATATATATCATATAAATATATATATATATCATATAATAAATTAGGCGTTTATATATATATTATAAGATATATATATGTATATATATATGTATGCATATATATATATTCTATAATATAAAACTGAACGTCTGTGTGTGTGTCTGGTCACGAATAGGCTCCTATATGGTTGACTATTATAGAAAACTGATCACATATAATGATAGAAGATGTATTGGGACACAGGAATGGGTATGTTTGATATGGCATAATGATGATTCATTAATATGGTGGGACCTGCGTACGCGCCTGGTCAACAAAGTATGGAAATATAAAATTAAAAAAAAAACGTTTACAAGTGTTTTTGATATAGATGTACATAATAATATTTTGATAAGTACGTTTTAACTTTAATAAGGATGGTATAATAAAATTGTCGGGTCTGCGTTCGTGCCTGACCTTCATAGAATGGAAATAGGCACAAAATTTTATAAAGACTTTTCATATATATCTGCATAAGTATACTTGGATAATTATGTTTTAGTTTGAAGAAATATGGCATAATATAATTATGGAGTGTTCGTTCGCGCCTGACCTCCATAGAATGGAAATATGTCACAAAGTTTAACAAGGTTCTTTAATATAGATCCACAGAATATTGTGATAAGTGTTTCAGTGTGAGCAGGTATGGTATAATAAATTATGGAGTTTATCTATTTTACTTTTACTTTCATCATATTTTGCTTTGATTTTGATACCCCCAAATTCGAAGCTATCTCTTTACAACCCTCCTTTTTCCTAACCTATCATACTTTCATACATCAAGGTCCATTTTTGTAGGCTGTTTTTGAACCCAGTCAACGACGGGTACCTTTGCTCGTATATATATATATATATATATATATATATATATATATATATATATAAACAGCTATATGTCTGTCGTTCTCCATATTTTTAAAATCTATCTCCGCTGTAACTAAAAGTTTCAGAAATGAGTGGATTTTTACAGCCCGTTTTTTATCCAGTTAAATTTAACCAGTTAAGTATAAGCAGTTAAATATAATCAGTTAAGTTTAACCAGTTAAAATTGTTTTAAAGGGTCGGAAATGGGTAAAAATTGAAAAAAATCTTTAAATATTTTCTACATTCATCTTAGTTTATTTTTAATTTTTAGTCTGTTTATACACGTGTCACGTTGGGACAGTGTTAAGACACCAGCATCGAATGCTACAGTTTGGGTTTCAATTCAATATTTTTACTTTTGAAATCACGACTCTATAACTATTTATATATACGAAATATGCATAAATTAAAATATAAAATTTTAGCGTATTGTAAAAGCCCCCCCCCCCGCTAGTATATGTATATGATGTGAAAGTCCGTATGTGTGAATTGTTAATTTCATGTGCGTTGTTTTTTTTGACGGATCCTCTTTTGTGCGTATATATATTTACCTTCTATTTTTTATTTTAATTTTACTTTTATACATTCTATGAGATCAATACCGTGCCCTTTTTGGCTGATACTTGCTTTTTTTCTTAGGTTATATTTATATACCTAGTTTCATTTTAAAGGATATCCGTTGATTCGTCTAGGACTGCAATCCTCACCTCATTATAGCTTGATTTTGAATTATGAATTCGTAAGTATTTAAAAAAAGATTATCATAAAACCAGTTGCTCCTACCACAATCGCTTTTTTATTATTTCTTCAAAGTATTTTGGTGTTTTCAATCATTTTTGAACTTACAGAATTTTGTTATATTCTTGTTCTTGAGTTCTGATGAAAACATACTCATTAATCGAATAATGTTTTTATGATATGGCATGTGTTTTTACTAACCTTCTATAGCAATCCCGTCTGAATGTCGTTGACATAGACAACTCTGACCTTTATTTAGTAAGACTTGCTATACTTGCTATATTTTATTCCGAAAATACATTAACAATTGCCAACAATTCATTCATTGTTATTAATAAAACAATAAACGCCGCTTTCATCACTCATATAGGGTGGGGATACGAAACCATATCTTACCCGATATTGCCAGCGTATCAATTAATAAGCATGAATGATTTGATGTTGGTTGAACTCGGCGTACCAAATTTCATGGAAGGCAGGTGTATAAGTCACTGATGCGCGTTCAGAGTAACAGAGAAATGTGATTAAATACAAGCAGATAAAACCAGTTACGTTCTTTCTGTGCATCGTGTTTGATGCAGTTGACAAAAACAGAATAAAGTAATTAGTCTTGCTGCGCTGAACTTCTTACAGCCTCATTTAACAATTTGACCATTTCTGTTATTCTCAATTAGCTGTCTTATAAACTATAAAGGTCATTCACACAATATTTGACACGTGTATTCAAGTTTATCTTCATCACCGCCCACATAAGACTGCGAAACCTATGATAATACACCCTAGTTAATTAAATAAATGGTTTACTACAACTTCTGTAAAGATTAATGAATTCGACATCAAGATTTGTGTCAAAAGGTTTTAGCGGACATACGCACATATATACAAACACACACAAACGGACGTTTGAGATTCATATACTAGATTGAATAGAAACATTATTTGGAACTGGCAGTTTAATACTCGTACAGAATTTATGTGTGTTAATAGTTATTTGCACAGATATGCAAAGTGTGGATAACGTGGTCATCACAATTTTATCATTACTTAGATAATAGCATTCATTGATCAAGCCACTTCTATTATCAAAACAAAGTAATTGCAACACCCTTACATTCAGCGATCAAGAAAATATCACGTTTTCTCTGAATATTTTATAAGCATTTTATTCATAAGTATAATAAGTAAAATTAATTATGAAATATAATTATAATTTCAAATTAAAATGACAAAAATTTAAAATTGTCTTTAAAATAGATCAAGGTTCTTGCAAAAATATGCATCATCATATTTTTCATACAATTTCAACACTTGAATTGCATTAATATTTCTTGAAAAAAAAAAGATTCTTATCAAATCGTGTGGACGAAGACTGTTTTAATTGTTAATGTTATTACCTCTAGTAGCCTGAATTTAGCGGTTCTTGTTTTCACCGAATGAAAATATCGGGTTTCGTTTGGCCCTAGGCTTTTCATTAATGAAATAATCGATTTTGCCTTTTCTATTTTGATTGATTGTACCCAAATTTCAATACAAAATTTAATGCGGGAGTTTTCTATTCTATTTTCCTTTTTAAAAATGCATTGCAATGTAACTAAATCAACTATAATGCGTTGAACACGATATTATTATGATTATATCTCGATTTTATCCGCTGAACACATATTTAAAAATAATATCCAATAATAAAGGGTAGAACTATAAAATTTCCACCCTAAAAAAAACGACAATGTTTCATTTCCGTTTGATGAAAACCGATTTTCCTTTTTAGTTGCAGACAATTTACTGGTTTGCCAGTTGTGTACAAGTTCCACCATGAAACGACTAAAAATAACGATCTGGATGAAATCATCAAAAGAGAACCCTGACAAATCGCTGCTGATAAGAAAAATCCTGGCCGTTTGAGTCTTGATCAAATAAGAAAGGAGGCAAAGCCAAGTATATCGAGATTGTTAAACTAGTTAGATCGGTTTGGCTTACCTTCTTGGGAAACTAACAGAGATCGGGATGCTGTTTTATTTCGTGAATTTGTGGATAAGCTTTATTTTATCGACAAATTCCGAAACGAAAAGCTTCGCGACTTAGTGTGGACTTGGACAGGTAGACTCGACTCCGGTTCGATACAGCTCTCGAGCTATATTGACTGGTTCTTAGTTAGACGAGTTGACGTAGGAGTATAGAATTGTCCAAGTTTCCACAATATAATATACTCGGATCACAGACTTGTCCGTGTACGGGTAAACTTAGATAGACCTAAGCCTAGATAAGCCGGTTATTGGAGCTCAACACGTCGTTGTTCGACGTGGATGGCTTCCTAAAGCGGGAACTGACGGGAGCAATTATTGGGAATAAGTGGTGGGTAAAAATGAAGGAATCCATTAGGTCCTTTTCTGCCAACTTTAGCAAAAGACTCAACCTAGATTCTAGGGCAGTTAAAGCGACACTAAAGTCTAGATTAGATCGGGCGGTGGAGGAGGGGGATAGTGCTAGCGTTAATATAATTAAGGCTCAGCTTGCCTCCCTTACTGAAAAGGAGCACCAAGCTTTTGTGCTTAGGGCTAGGTTTAAAGAATGCCCAGGAGGCAGCAAACATGGCCGCTGAACTGCGTGCAGAGGAATTTCGGCAAGCTGCTGATAGGCACATCGCTCGTGTCACATTGTGGACTGGCTTACCGTGACCACAACCCAGGGTGTGCTAAAGGCATTCAGATCTCATTTCCAGGAGTTTTTTGCCATGGAACCCGGTATGTAATTAAACCAGTTCGACTCATATTTGGCTGACTTTTCTCGTCTTTCGAGGACGGAAGCGGCTAGGTGTAATGGTGGCATAACGGAGAATGAAGTCATTGAAGCCTTAAAGCGGGTCGGCCTTAATACGTCACCGGGGATCGATAGTCTGCTCTACGAAGTATATTTGAGGTTGTTGCACATATTTGTTCCCTTGCCGACGGTTTAATTTAACTCATGATTTAGGAACGGCTCAATCCACAATAACTTTACCATAAGTGTGATAAAAAATTGTTCGCAAAAACAAAGATGGTGTGGATGCTTTACGCCGAGTTAAAAATTTTGGCCAAGATTCTTGCAAACCTTCTGCAGCTTGTCCTGGCTCGTCTTATTAGCCCTAAGCAAACGTGTGTCGTGAAAGGCAGGACAATATAGGACAACTTGCACACGATATGCTTGATGGTAGAAAAAGTCGAAAGCCTTCGATAGGGTTGATCATCGGTACTTGGGGGCTGTTTTGTCGACGGCCGGTTTTGGCCCGACATTTCGCTCGTGGGTTCATCTTCTGTATGCTAAGCCCGCGGTGATGGTAAAAGTGAATCGGAAAAGATCGAGACCCTTCAGTTTGTCACGTCCAATTCGCCAGGGGTGCCCGTTATCACCCAAGCTGTATGTGCTTGCAATCCAGCCTTTTTTGCGCAGGCTAAGGGTGAATCCGGTCTTACCTGGAATTGCTTTGCCAAGTGCGGATGCCCAGGTAAAGTACTCCGCCTACGCCAACGATGTAACAGCACTTGTAACGAGCAATGCTGAGATTAGTGTCGTCAGTATAGAAATCAGATTGTATGAAACGGTAACAGGGGACAAAATTAATTGCGACAAGTATTGGGGTTTGCGCATCGGTGCCTGAAGTGGTTTGTCTCTTTAGGGACCCTTTAGTTGGGGCGACGGACCTTATAAGATACTCGGAGTCTGGTTTGGTCCTGACCTCCAGCTGGAGAAAAAATGATCTGAGGTTCTGAAAGTGGTACAGTCCGCAGCCGCGCTGTGGACCAGTAGAAAAATGTCATTAAAGGGGAGAGCGGAGGTGTGCAATACCCACATCTATCCAATCTTTATTTATCGTCTACTACTTCTTCTAATCCCGCCAGATACTCTGCTATATTAGCAGAGGGCTCTTTTCAACTTCTTATGGGTTGGAAGGCCTCTATGGTCTGTCGCGATATCAGTTATCTCCATCCTTCTGAGAGCGGTCTAGGTATGCAAAACGTGCTCTACTACCTGGATTGAATGTGCACACAAAGTAGGAAAAACGGTGGCCTCTGGATGGAGGACACCAAAAAAGCCTTTCTGGCTATGAGAGGGGTGCACTAATCCGAGGGGGAGGCATACAGGTTGCCCCAAAGTGAATGGTCCTTCTATCACGAGTGCCGGCGCGCTGAAGTTTCTCTTAAGAGTGGAGGAAAGCCAGATGTTGTCTCGAAAGGCATTACATCGGTTAGAGAGATTATAGTAGGACCAGTTTTGTAGGCCCTTGTGTTCATAACCTGGCTACTGTGTGATAGTGATTATTAGGCCCCATTTTTAGTTTGTCCCGTTCTTTTTGTTTTTTTAGCTCCATTCCCCTCCCTAATTAGGTGACAGATCACTTGATTCGCCAGAGATGTGACAGTTTAGTAAATAGGTAGTCTTTTGTCACTAACATTGTACACAGTTCATTTTATATTGTATAATAAAATTTGAATATCCCAAGCCCCCTTTTTTTCTTATGGGTTTTGATTAGGTTATCAGAGTATGATGTTCTTATGGTGAGCGCTGAAGGATTTATACGCTGATGAATGTATAGTATGAACTAGTTAGGTTAGATTAGTAAGCATTAGACAGCAAAGACCATCCCTCCCCCACTCTCCATGTTCGGCCTTGTGTCAAATATTTCTTTTAAATTGTTTTGTAACTTTTTAAACGAAAATAAATATCTACCCCATTATAGTCAAACATATTGTAACAGAAGACAACTACATTAAATAGATGTCAGCACTACATTATCAAGTCACCTGAATCGATTATTTAAATAAAAGTTTTAAAATAAAGCTGCAATGCTGCTCTTTATGGCGATAACATTATCGTTCCACCCTGTATTGACTTATAACGGAATATATGAATCCTTTTTATGTTTTGTGTGTAGAATTAAATTTCTATTTAATCATTCTGATTCTGTTTTTCTTTTTAACACTTAATTATATTAAAATAAAATACGTATCAAGTGCGCTTGAAAGACAAACCACAGCGTAATATTAGGCAAATAAACAAATAATTTACTTGTTTGAAATTTATCACAAATATATTTCAGAGGTATACTCCATCTTCAGTGTATTGTTTCAGAGTATACCTCTGAAATATATTTGTGATAAATTTCAAACAAGTAAAATATTTGTTTATTTCCTAATATTACGGTGTGATTTGGCTTTCAAGCGAACTTGACGCGCATTTTATTTTATTCAAATTGAAACAACGTTTCTATATGAACTCTCACCCTTGACTTAATTATATTGTTTTCAATTGAACGTATTAACTAGCATCAAACTTAGTATCGTAAATTTAAATACATGATCTATACTGTCGCAATTAATTCAGTTTTATTTAATTAGACGAATGTTAAGGAAAGATCGTATTTTATTTATATCATCCCTAACTAAAAAAGAAACTTATTTACACAAACGATTCCTTGTGGAGGATACACCATTGTCAATTGTTGTTTTTCTCAATTAATCTAACTAGATTATAATAGAAAGTCATTACTGTATTGGATAATTTTCAGGTGAGATGGAAAAATAATATAGAAGAGAATACGGAATATAATGCTACGACACTGCTTCCCCAATGACTATGACATAGTTGTTTTGTAAGTCCACTCTTGACAAATACTTGTTCACTCATCTTCTTAAATAAGGAATTATGTTCATTATTTTCCATCCTCACACAATGTTGATGCTTGAGCAACTGGCATCTCATTAAACCTTATCATCGACTGGCGCCCGGACTATTTACAGTAATGATATATTAGTATATAAATATGAAAATATAAGCATTTGGGACATAAACAAGTCTAAATGTCTAAATAAACGCTTTAAATGTAATGTACTTCGTACGCTTAGACATGCAAATCTCTCTCGTTCTCTTTTCCTATTACTCTCGCCCCGTCTCTTTCACACTATCTCTATTTCCGTCTGTCTCTCTCGCTTTCTTTCTATTTCACACTGTCTCTATTTCAATCTCTCTATACGTCTATCACTCTGTCTCCTAAGCTTATGTCTCAAGTTTTTCTGGTGCTTGCCTCGAAGCAGTCCGAGACGTGGAGATTACATTGAAAATAGAACGTAATATCAACGTCTTAGGCATCCACATAGACCGCATACTTGTAGATCATGTTAAGCAATTCATCGGTGTTTGTCTACTGCAATCTATTCTTGGCGATAGACTTTTGGAAAAAGTTGTTGCAATGTCAATACTTGTGATATTTTAGTGAACTAAACCGATTACATGTCACATGAAGAGGAAGTAATCTTTTTCCTTTCTCTCTTCTTATTTGTCATTAATTTTTTCCTGCTCAGTTCATTCATTTTCAACATCTTTGCCGAAGTATAAGTCTATTTTCATGTCTTCCACTTTGTAAGGTCGATTGATACTCAGGTAAGTTTGTCGGGAGTAATGCAAATTTGTGGAGAATAAACAAGATGGCAGACATGAGAAGGAGAAAGTGAGAGAAGGGAAGGGAGAGTAAGAGAAAGAGAGAGAGAAAGAGAAAGGGAATTAGAATGAGAATAAATAACTTACTCAAAAAACCGTGTGTCAATTCAATCTTCGCGAATGTTATTTAAATTTTAACGTGAGGCACTAACTAAAAATATATTTAAACTTAAACGTAACAGACCAGTTAAATATATATTTAAACTTTAAATGCGACAGACCAACTAAAATTATATTTAAACTTTAAATGCGACAGACCAACTAAAATTATATTTAAACTTTAAATGCCACAGACCAACTAAAATTATATTTAAACTTTAAATGCGACAGGTCCACAAAAATTCTATTTCGAATTTAAACAAGACAAACTGATGAAAATGCAACTTTAAACTTTATGGGTAACAGACTGAAGAAAAAAAACAACAGTTGCTGCAAATGGATGATTACTGAATTTTGACTGTAAAAGCTACAGGACAATGCAAAATCTATTTCACACTAAGACATGATAGAGTGACGGATTGCTATTTCAAACTAAAACGTGACATATAGAAAAAGTTGCTTGAATGTTGAATATGGCAGACAAATAGAAACCATTGAAATCTTAAATGTGAAAAATGGACAAAAATTATATTTCAAATTTAAGCATATTACACTAACAAAACTTTCTAGTTAAAGTTTTAACATGTCAGACTAATGAAACTTTCTAGTTAAAACTAAAGTTGGGGCATCGACTGACAAACGAGGCCGCTTGCAGAAATGTTTATTTGCATTTAAATAAGGTGCATCTATTAAACTGCATGTTAAACGATAAAAAATGCTATTGTAAAATAACGCATTACAGACCGATCAACAGATCTCCCATTACCGCTACAGTTCAGCGTATCTAAAATTAGTTGTGCTCCTTCAATCAACGCAATCAGAGATGAAAATGCTATTTCAAACTGATCTATTGATTGACAAAACTCATACAAGGACTATCCAAAAATAGCTAAAATAGATACAACATGTTAAAAGCGCGGCATGCCTATTCGGACAGTAATAAGGTTTACGCACTCGTTTTCCTCCTACCAATCCATAGCATTTAAGCACATTAGTTAACCGCAAAAAAAAATGGCTCAGATTGTAAAAGAGAAGACGAGGCTCTCTATATCAATAAGAACAAATTTTCTTGTTTTGCACAAAATGTCAACTATCAAATTCTTTCTAATCACAATCTATTATTACTTGATTACAAATCATCAAGTCCATTTTAGTATCACTAAGTCTATTTTAGTAACGCATTAAATAAAATATGGACCACCTGTCGTCACCTAATAATATGCGATCTCATTTTACATATAAAATAGTTTTGGATTTCGGTTGCCACTAGACCTTCTATAGGAACTTAACCGAATATTTCCCAAATACAGCTTTTACGTTCACCATTTACGGCACTAAATCGTATTGCCCTATAATTAAATTTTTATGTAAAGACCTTCATGTCAGACGTTTTCAAACGCTTTGGATATAAAAGAGTGACCGCACTAGCTTCCACGGCTTTATCTAGTGCATACTATATCCGTTCAGAGATGAATGTTAAAATATTCGCAGAAGAACGGGCGTGTCTAAATCAAAACTGCCGGTCAGAAAATAGTTTAATATTTACTAAGTAGTGGAAGTTTATTATTTACTAGGTAGTGGAATTAATAGGCATTAATCAAGCGTTTGCAATGAATTTCGCGAAAAATGGGACGAGAATGGTGGGTCGATTATTAAGCATAGACATTTTCCAGCTACTAGGAAAGCAAGATTTTGCAAGATATTTGTTGTAGAGTTCCGAGTACATAGGCAACATAGGGCAAGCATTTCTTGATTAGTAATACAGGCTGATACAAAGCATACACATATTGGAGGTGACTAAGGTGTTATGATATTAGGAACATCGGAAAGAGTGATTTCTGTCTAAATTGTTTGAGGAAGTGATTTGTACAGTTAAATGCGAACCGCCGGGCAAGAAATTCAGCCGTTCTGATTAACGATAAAGCCGGGCTCGCGGTTTTTGAAAAGAAGAGGAATTGTTGATTTCCCATTATTTATCATGCTATTTAAAATTTTCCAGAAATCTCGATTGATAACTTCTGCAATTCAATGCGTTTTCTTTTCATTTCGATTTGCTTTCCCTTAGTTGCTACTGTTACACTCTTACAATGATTTCTAGCATCTACGATGTGCTTTAAATAAGTTTCGAAACTTTTTCGTATGCGCACTTTTATTGATAGTACACACATGGAACTATAGTCCTCTTCGAAGTAATTTCTTCTGTCTGCAATATTGTATCGTTCCAATAACTTCGGAAAGACCTGGTGGAAATCCTCTTGTGTGAGCGTGTCAATAATTCTCGTCACATCCTTTTTCATATCCTTAATTTCTCATAATGACATCCTTTTTCATATCCTTAATTTCTCATAATGACATCCTTTTTCATATCCTTAATTTCTCATAATGACATCCTTTTTCATATCCTTAATTTCTCATAATGACAGCCTTTTTCATATCCTTAATTTCTCATAATGACAGCCTTTTTCATATCCTTAATTTCTCATAATGACAGCCTTTAAGATATTCCTTAAGCTTATGGAATAACCAAAAGTGAAGAAGTAGCAACATTTGTACTATAGGGAGAGTGGAAAACCATCTTCATACCCATTGTTGCGAGTTTAGAGCGCTAGTGCGCATGCGCACCAGATGTTTACAAATAGAACGAAATTGGCGCCTTTCTCCAGCTTAGTCGTTCGTTACCGACAATGTTGTTGTACCTGCTGAATTTTATGTTGAATAAAACCTTTCTAATATCTTAAAAGGTCTTTACTTTTCATTACAATTTATTCAACATAAAATTAAAAATTAACAGCAACAATGGATGCTATACTGAGACCTGGTAAATTCGAAGGATCGTCAGATACAACCGCTGACGAATGGAATCATTGGTATCGTACCCTCATCAACTGCATCGACTCTCTCACAGTCGCTCATCCTCAAAATCCTCCGAATAAGTTAAGTATTCTGATTAATTTCATCTCACCGAAGGTCTATTCTCTTATATCTCACTGTTCAACATTTGAGAGGGCGATTAGCATCCTTCAAGCAACCTATGTAAAACCGGTAAATTCTGTGTTTGCTCGTCACCTTCTCGCCACTAGGAAACAAAATCAAGGTAAATCTATTGATCTGTTTCTCCTAAAACTAAAGAATCTTTCTAAGGATTGTAAATTTGAAGATGTTACTGCCTCTCAACATGCGGAGCTAGCGATACGTGACGCATTTATCACAGGTCTCACTTCCTCAACTATTAGGCAGAGATTACTTGAAAGTTTTGAAATTAACCTAGATCATGCCGTAGCAACTGCACGAAGTCTAGAAATGGCCCAACATAATGCAGCAGCTTATGACACATCAATTGTAGCAAAGGCATCTATTCATGCAGATGAATCTGAAAATAACTCTAGTTTGGAACTAACTAATGAATGTGCTGCTGTTTCCAGAAATAATCAGGCGACTCACTTCGCCAGATGCCAATTCTGTGGACGAGAAAATCATTCTCGAAATATTTGCCCAGCTCGGAATGCTGACTGCCTTAAATGTGGAAAGAGAGGCCACTTCTCTAAAGTCTGCCGATCTAAAATAAAACAAACAACTTATAATACCAGGACTAGTTCTGCATATATTGCCCTCACTGCGTCATCCCAATGCACTCCATGCACACAATATTCTGTAGTAAATGCAACAATTAATAGTACCTGTTTGAAAGCTATGGTAGACAGTGGAAGCACTCATAACTTTATACGAATGAACATCGTGAGATCACTCGGCCTTAGTATATTACCTTCTAATGATACGGTAAGCATGGCTTCCTCGAATCTCACGAGCAAAACCTTAGGACACTGTGTTGCGTCCATCGCTGTTAATGGACAAATTTACACTAATATGCGTCTATCTATCCTTCCCAACTTGTGTGCTCCAATTATACTAGGACAAGAGTTCATGCAATTGCATAACCGGGTTGAATTCCGTTATAACGGAAAGATACCATCTTTACAGATTTGTAACGTCATTCAGATGAAAATCGAGCCACCGTCTCTTTTTGCTAATTTAGCAAAGGATTGTAAACCCATCGCAACAAAAAGCAGAAACTACTCAGCATCGGACTGCGAATTTATCCGGAATGAGATACAAAAATTATTAAAAGAAGGTATCATAATCAAATCGAATTCCCCATGGAGAGCCCAAGTACTAGTAACTAGAAATGAAAGACATAAGCGTCGCATGGTCGTTGACTATTCTGCAACTATAAATCGGTTTACACTTTTGGATGCTTTTCCCCTTCCCAAAATTTCGGATATCATACGCCAACTATCACAGTACAAAATTTTCAATAAGTTGGACCTGAAGTCTGCATATTATCAATGCCCTATACGTAGAGACGAGAGAATTTACACAGCATTTGGAGCTGACGGAGGACTATACGAGTTTTCTAGGTTACCTTTTGGGCTAACGAACTCAGTAGCTGTGTTTCAACGTATTATGCATAATCTGATTCAAGAACATGAACTCCAAGGTACATTTGCCTACATTGATGACATTGTCATCGGAGGAAAAACTAATAAAGAATTAAACGAAAATATGGAAGCTTTTAAAAAGGTTATCAACCGTCTTAACTTGCAACTAAACCCTGTAAAATGTGAATATGGTATAACCAAACTAAAGTTTCTAGGGCACTTATTGGAAAATGGAACAATCAGTCCTGATCCAGACAGACCTACACCACTAAAAGAATTACCGATTCCGAACTGCAGTAAGTCACTCAGGCGGGCTCTAGGTCTCTTCTCATACTATTCACCATGGATAGAGAATTTCTCAGATCGGATTTCATCTTTATTAAACATTACGTCCTTTCCTATCACTGAAAAACTCAAAAATCAATTTCAAGCCATGAAAGATGAAATTTGCAAGGCTTCGGTTGCAGCCATTGAGGATGAAGTTCCTTTTAGGATAGAAACTGATGCATCTGCGACAGCATTAGCAGCCTGCCTTTCCCAGAATGGACGTCCAGTAGCATATTTTTCCAGAACCCTAACGCAGTCAGAGCGTCGACATTCAGCAGTGGAACGTGAATCGGCAGCCATTGTAGAATCTGTGCGTAAATGGCGTGACCTCTTACTCGGTCGACACTTTACCATTACCATCATTTATGTTCAACACGCAGACACCAAATCGTATTAAAAATGATAAGCTGCTTCGGTGGAGACTTGAACTTTCAAACTATTCTTATGAGATAGTATATAGACCAGGTTCTCTTAATAACTGCTGCAGATACCCTTTCTCGATCATGCTCTGCTTCGCTCTCATTATCACTAAAGGACTTGCACGCAGCACTTTGTCATCCTGGAGTAGCGAGACTCTATCACTTTGTGAGGCAGAAGAATCTACCATTCTCCATGGAAGATGATAAGCGCACCTGCGCTGAATGTCAAATATGTGCTGAACTAAAACCAAGGTTCTTCAAACCTCCATCAGGTCGATTAATCCATTCTCGATCCCCCTTTGAACGTCTTTCAATAGATTTCATGGTACCGAAACCATTTACGAATAATCTCAAATACCTACTCGTGATTGTAGATGAATATTCACGCTATCCTTTTGTCTATCCATGTCAGGACATATCAACAAAAACTGTTATAAATTGTCTCCAGAATTTATTTACCTTTTTTGGCTGCCCAGATTCCATCCATAGTGATCGAGGAAGTCAGTTTATTTCATGTGAACTAAAAGAGTTTCTCTGGCAACATGGAGTTGTGATTACCCACTCAACTCCATACCATCCAATCGGCAATGGACAATACGAGAGAGTAAATGGCACAATTTGGAAAACGATCAAACTTGCACTCAAAACCAGGCAATTGGACGAACGTCACTGGCATGAAGTACTCGACATAGCTTTGCACTCTATTCGATCGCTACTTTGTATAGCAACTAACTCAACCCCACACGAGAGAATGTTTAACTTTTCCAGAAGGTCGGGCACCGGATATACCTTACCCGAGTAGCTGCAAGGAGGACCAGCCCTCCTTAGGAAGTTTGTCCGCCAACACAAGTCAGATCCCCTAGTGGAACCAGTAGATATAATATCTGCAACTCTCAATTTTGCCAGAATTCGTTTCCCTGACGGCCATCAGTCAACAGTCTCAACAGAAGACCTAGCCCCCACTCCTGTCACTGACCCCTCCTCTACAAACTTGGAATCTCCTGTCTCCCCTGATCACAATACATCACCAGATTCTACTACTCCATCAAACACCAGAGTTGATTGATCAATAGGAGACCTCAAAGAATAATACCTCACCAAATGGAGAATCTTTCTCTTCAGTCGACAAAACAAAGTGTTTAGAAATAGAAGAGCAGCAGCAACAGTCTGACTCGAAGAAGGGCGTTTTCAAATTTCTTCCAGAAGCAACATAAAGGGGAAGGAAGATCACCTGCAACCCGAAATATAAATAAAATCTGGCGAAGAGTGTTGTGAGTTTAGAGCGCTAGTGCGCATGCGCACCAGATGTTTACAAATAGAACGAAATTGGCGCCTTTCCACAGCTTAGTCGTTCGTTACCGACCATGTTGTTGTACCTGCTGAATTTTATGTTGAATAAAACCTTTCTAATATCTTAAAAGGTCTTTACTTTTCATTACACCCATCTTCATCAAATAGATTGTGACAAACTGGAGTTGTGGACTGTTTAGCTTTTTTGTTGGACATGATGGCGAGTGACCGATATGTAATGGGATTAGTAACCATTCCTAATGTCGCCAAGACTAGCTCCACCGCCCATAGATTAGTCTGTATACCCACCGGAGAGTAAAAGAGCAGCATGAGGCCATCAGCATATGCTAACGCCTTCACATTGATAGATCCCAATTGGATTCGCGAGCTCGGCCAAGAATCAGGAGAGCACCTCATCCAGAACCATATTAATAAGCATAAGATAGAGGGTCGCCCTGGCGAACATCACGGGAAGGGTGGAAAAACCAAGCACATTGGTTGCAACACCATAGTTCGCCTAGATGTAGCACATCATGCCCATGTTGTAAAACAAAGGGGGGATTATCATGTTTCCGGGTCGATTTGCTCTGCCTGGCCTTCTTGGGTCTGGGAGAGCTAGCATGGTTCCACTGGGAACTCTGTCTCTTGATCTCTGGATCATGGCAATAGAGCTAGGCTTTCCTTGATAGTCACGAGAGTATCAAGAACTGCGAGATATGAATTAGCTTCATTCTATCCCTGCTGATATAACAACGTCTTTCTGATCTTCTCTGAGCACCCTTAAGATGTAAATTCTTCTGCGTCTTTAGTTCCTCGCGAATAATTGGGTGTACAGTTTTCACACTGACATTGCACTATGCACTTATTGCCTCTATTAACATACGACGGTCTTTATCCATGAAATTCTTTATTTGGCCAATCAACTGGTGTTCTGACTTCGTTACTCCTCTCACAGCTTTTATGATCTCTCACAGAGTTCCTGCCTTCTTTTAATATGTTATGCCACTCAAAAATGATGCTCAATTCATGCAAGATGGTCTAAAAGTAGTAAAAAGGATTCTATACGTTTCTGTGGAATTTTTAAAAGTTTAAAACAGAATTTCATTGTATATCGTTCTTCTAAAGTGTCCTCGCGCCCTGATTACATTTTTGAAATCTACCAGCTATGATACTAATAATAGGGTGCATTAATTCCTGCTGTAACCGTTCATTCGAACTTGAAATCATAAACATTTATCAGTCATCTCATAAGATGTAGAGCAATAACATACTAAATTTTCAAGGGTACGACAATTTTAAATGTCTGCACAAAAAGTCTGGAAACTCATTGTATAAATCGTACTTTTTTGTATAAATCATTGTCTATTTTTACTTGACTTATAGCAGATAAATCGACGAAATGCGTGCTGTTATTGTCGAATGTCAGCTGAAAAGGTTGACGTGAAGCTTTGGAGAGAGTGGAGCTAGCTATAGAACTTCCATGTCGGAACATGTGCTCCAATATCTGGTTTGCACTATCCAGTTCAACAGAAAGAGAAATATATTACACAATAGGGCAACTTTGATATAATCATTGATGACTTCCAATCAGCCTCAATCAGTATCTTGTCATTTTGATCAACGGCTGTTACAACTTGGAGTTAAGGATGATTTTTATTACACAATTCTCACAAGGTGATAACGTCTCCGAGGTTCTATGGGCATTTGTCACATTTGTCGCGTAGTTTTGTTTGAAATGCATAAAAAATATGTATATTGCTAGTCCTAACGACTTAGAAAGCGGCTCGGGAACTTGGCAGCCTGTATAGGGAATGAACCAATTACTATAATGGACATTAAAAACACCAAATACATATACATAGGCGATAGTCTTAAGAATGAGCTTTTGCATCTGTACTTGATGCGAATGGAAGTGTTCTTACGTAGGTTTTGTATAAGAAAGGCGTCCGATAAATATCGGAAATCATAACCGAAAAAATCCTATCAATAAAAGAAGTCCGATCTTGACCAAGATTAACACGTTATTGTTGTGGGGGAACCACCCACCAAATGGAGTAATCCATCGTCCATATAAACTTTACTCATGGCGATTCCAGGCGGGGATCCAATTCCAGAGCGACCCCCGCAGGCTCGGTGAATTACCTACACTTTTCGTTTGTTACGTTTCCGTTTTTTCATGTAATACATGTTTAAACCTTCTCCGTTTTTCTGTTCTTCTTTGCGGCTACTTGCGAGCCATAAAACTGGCGACATTGGATTCGAGAAGCTTACTCGCGTCTAAAACAGTGTTCTCATAACACAGACGACATTGATTCATGAACAATACTCAGTTGTAAAACAGTGTTCTCAAAAACACTGACGACCTTGGATTCAAGAACCACACTCGCGTCTAAAATAATGTTCTAAAAACATTAATGACGTTGGACCCAAATGTTTATCACGCTTAAGGAAGTGTAGCATAATACTTACGACCGGAAAGATTCGCGGAAATTTAAAACAAATCAAATATAACTGTATTAATTGACCTAAAAAAATGATAAGTACGGAACGAAAAGGAGTTGGGGTAAAAAAGGAAAAAGTTCGTCGCTATTAAAAAGGTAAATTTTTACTTTGTAAAGAGGTTGGGGAGGTTCGTCGTTGTTTTTTCTCTACTAAAAAAAATCGTTGCTTTATTTTTTTCAAAGGGAAATATACACTTACTTTTCTTTTGGTTTGGATTAACTGTTTCCCTAGATTAATATTTTTTTGCTTGTTTTATTGTTCTGAGAGAAAAAATTAAAACGCTTTGTTAATTCCAACCAGACAAACGTTTCTCTAACCAGACAACGAACGTTTTAAAATTGCCAAATCCAACATGACAAAACGTACGAACTAAAATTAGCTTTACCAGGTTTAATTAAGTTATAAATTGAAGCGACAGAACGTCAACAACGAACAGGGCACTATCAAAAGGAATTATACAAACAATGGGCAGAACGCCAACAACGCACAGAGGACAAACAGACCGAATTACAAAAACAGTTGGCCGAACGTCAATTACGAACAGAGGAATTACTGGAAGAAATCGCGAAGAATAACGCGCACTCTGAAAGCGATTCAGCTTTTTCTAAAAATACAATATGGTCCGCAATAGATAATTTTAAGTACAAGTAAGATGAAAAATCATTCGGAGCTTATTTCAGTGGATGTGAGGATTTTTTTCAATATCGACTGCTGTAACTGCTCTGACCAGAAGAAAACCAGACTGATGCTATGAAACCTTGAAACGGCTGAACATGATGAATTCGTGGTTTGCATCTTGCTACGGAAAACCGAAGCTTTATCGTTCAATGTGACGGTAAATCTTTTAACAGAACTTTTCTCCCCGAAAACGTCTCTTTTTCATAAGCTATGGAGATGTTTGAATGTGACCAAAAACGATAATGACGACTTTGCCACGTACGCAGCAATAGTGAACAAGCATTGTGATGACTTTAAGTTGTCTGAATTAGCAACAAACAATTTTAAATGCCTTGTTTTTGCACAAGGTTTAACCTCTGGAAAAGATGCGGAAACCAAGCAGGAGGTTCTTACAAAGTTAGAAAACGAACCGAACTTAACACTGCAAAAATTGACTGAGGACTGTCAAAAAGTTGAAATAATAAAAAAGAGATGAGAGAAATATCGAAGCAGGCATCGAAAATATAAAAAAAAATAACGAAGAAAAAAACGTCGAGACGGTAAACAAAAAATTACCCGCAAAAGTCGGAAAAACCAAAAGCACCGAGCTTCAGATGGTGTGGTAAACATTGGGTCAAGGATTGCCCATTTATAACAAAAAGATGCCTTATATGTAATAAAATCAGACATAAAAGCTCTCATTGCAGGAAAACCAGAAAAAAAACCGTGTGCGTCAAACAATAACTAGAGATGTCGTAGATAAAAACCTACGCAAATACGTAACGGTCAACATTATCGGCAAGGATATTAAATTTCAATTAGACAGTGGGTCGGATCTTTCAATAATAAATTTCAAAACATGGAAGAAATTACGAAAACCCGACTATGTTAAGAACCAAAAGAACAGCGACGGCCGTTAGTGGTACAAAAATTTATTTCGAGGGTTAATTAATTACCAGCGTCACCTTGTTGGGAAAAACGAAAAAAAAAAAAACATTTATGCATTAAAAAATAGTGAGAACCTGTTTAGTTCCGATAGCATGAACGAATTTCATTTGTGGGATCTTCCTATATCCACATTTTGCCAAAACATAGAAACCTATCCAACGGAGACGAAGAAACGTTTAGCAAGTTTTAAAAAAAGAATTCCCAAACATATTTTCTCCTGGCCTTGAGAGATGCACAAAAATGGCCGCGAATTTTAAGCTGAAACCGGACACACAACAGGTGGTGAAAAAAAACAAAAACGTAAGGCCCCGTTCGCATCTCTTAGCAAGATAAATAAGGAACTGGATAGAGTGAAAAACATCAGTATACTGGCTAAAACTGAATATAGTGAATGGGCTGCTCCAGCAATTCATGGATACTATGCTGAGTGACCTGGACAATGCCATCGCATATCTAGACGCCATCTTTATAGCGAGCAAAAGCAGGGAGAAACGCCCAAACCATACCAGACAAGTATTCAGTCGAATACAAAATTATGGGTTTAAGATCAAAGAAGACAATTGTGAATTCTTTTAACAAAAAATCAAGTATCTAGGACATATCATTGATAAAGATGAACGACACCTAGATCCGGACAGGGCGACCGCCATTAGAGAAATGCCGGCACCGGAAAACATAGCACAATTACAAAGCTTTTTAGGCTTGGAAAATTTTTACTAAGGGTTTATGCCTAACATGCACAAATTGCGTGCATCACTTAATCAATTATTAAAGAAGGATAAAACTTGGGAGTGGACAGTGGATTGCCTATATCATTCCAAAAAATTTAAAAAATATTTACTTCAAAACTGTTCCCAGCTCATTTTAACCCGAAGTTGGATATAATAGTGGCTAGTGACGCACGCCAATATGGCGTTGGAGCCTGCAGTTTACACAGAATGCCAGATGGCTCAAAACAGCCAATAGCTTTCGCGTCCCAGACTCTGCTTCCAGCCATAAAAATTATTCTCAGATCGAGAAAGAAGGACTATGAATTATTTTTGCAGTTTCGAAATTCCACCGGTTCCTGTACGCAAGACATTTTTATCTATAAACCGACCTTTGATATCCATTTTTGCATCAAAAAAGGGACTTCCCACATTCACAGCGAATCGACTATTAAGATGGGGAAGTATTCTTCTAAATCATAATTTTACAGTAGAATTTCTCTCCTCAAAACAACTGGCACATGCAGACGCTCTGTCGAGACTGATTCATGCCAAAACGGAACCTCTTGAAGACTCAGTAAGAGCGGCACTATGTATTAATTGTGAATTGAAAACGATGGTTAATAATATCATTCGCGAACTTCCGGTCACACTTCAGGAAATTAAGACAGAATCCGTGAATGACGATTTCATCCAAACTACTAACACTGGGTGATACTGGTTGAGCAATTTTTTCTGTTTGCGACGAA
This sequence comes from Euprymna scolopes, assembly GCF_053919585.1. Classification (NCBI taxonomy): domain Eukaryota; kingdom Metazoa; phylum Mollusca; class Cephalopoda; order Sepiida; family Sepiolidae; genus Euprymna; species Euprymna scolopes. The sequence goes on from NC_136496.1 coordinate 56,428,591, forward strand.
ACGCTGCTATTCGGCGAAAGGGTTGTCATCCCCAAAACCATTCAAAGAAGGATTCTCAAGGTCTTTCGCATGGGGCATCCAGGAATAAAACTGATGAGAAGTTTCGTTTACTGCTCAGCTATGGACCAAGACATTAACAATGTGGTGAATACGTGCAAAGGCTGTGCGTTGGCTGGCAAGGCACCACCTATAACACATAAACCATAGCCTAAAGCTGAACAACCATAGTCGAGGATCCACATTGACTACGCGGGACCAGTAGAGGATTTTTACTACCTGATATTAGTAGACAGCTACCGAAATGGCTAGAGGACTTGAGATGCAAAACACCAGGCACGGCAACGACGACGAATATTTTGTTGGAGTTGTTTTCCCTTTTTGGGGTTGTGGATTATCTAGTCAGCGACAACGATACACAGTTCACCGTAGCGGAGTTCAGAGAATTCTGCGAGACGTATCAAGTTAAGCAGATTACGAACCCCTAGCACCACCCCAGGAGTAACGGCCAAGCCGAACGCTTCATTGACACGCTAAAAATGGTGTTAAAAAAGGCGTGCGGCATACTGACAGAAAAGGCCCTCCAGCAATTTCTGCAGGTCTATAGAATAACGAAAAATCCGAACAAACCAGATGCTGGATCCCCAACTGTAATCATGTTTGGGCGGAGAATAAAATCAGTATTTGATAAACTGTTGCCCAAACATATAATAACATACAGAACCTCTACAATGCCAACAAAACGGTTTAACCGCGGGGATAAAGTATATTTTAAACATTATGAGAATAATGTTTCATTTTGGGAACAGGATACGATCTTACAGAGTCAGCCATGTTACATACAACATTCGAGCATAAGAGGTACCTGAACCAAATAAGGAAACACATCTCCGAGGATCAAGAAGGACCACCGCAGGAAGGCAGAGAGGCAATTGATACAGTATACGACTGTTTTGAAGTGGAACCTCCAAAAGGGATGTCAGAACCAAGATGCTTCAGCTGAAAAAGGAAGCACACAGACCCTTTGCTGGTCTGCCCCCAAAAGAAAAGATACTGATTCCACACCCGGGGAAATCAGCTTGGGTCCCATGGTTTGGATTATTTGTAATTGGCATTTTTCATGTTTTGGTGTTTGTGGCAACACCGAGCCCAGAATTGTTTTACCTGTGGTTCTAATGCAAGGATAGTATAAAGCTTCCGTGTATCTAAGAGGAATCGTGCACTATCACACATGTATATGGGACAAAGAAAATTAAAATAAATAAATAAATAACTAAGTATTCTACTTAGTAGAAGTCGAGAGTCATTCTCTGAAAGAGGGCGTTTGAAGATAGGTCTACCTTACAACATACTGTTTAGTCGCTGGAAATGTTGTATGGGAAAAGAGGAGGAGAGCAATTTTTCTCGGCGCTTTGGTAGTATTTAATCCCCTTGTTCAAAAGCGGGCAAATTTCTACGTCAATATCGTTCAAAAGTCTGGTTTCTGTTATAAATTAGAACTAAAATTTAACTAGATAATTCGCCTGTCTAGCTATTTTTCCATTCATTTTTAGAGAATTTACATTCAATTTGAATTGACAAACAGAATTATACGTTTATATCGAAACAAAGACTGTTTTCTGAAATGAATTCGAAGTAACATTTAACTTAAAAAAAGACATAAACTCATATTTCGTTGGTTTCTTTCTGATATTTTACCGTTATTTTCTATTTTATTTTATCATCTATTTCACTTTGAATTTATATGTTATTATTTTTATTAATATTAGTTCTATAAATATTATCGTTTCTATTATAAATTAATTACTACCAATAAGATTCATGGTATTACTATTATTGATTTATTAATATTACTATCTTTAAAACATTATATAAAAACCCTATAATTAGTGCTTATCTCTCTTTGGACAATAAATTTTTCTTTATTTTTCTATTTGAGTATCATTGTTCAAAAACGGAAGTTATCTCTCTTTATCATTGAAATATTTAAGATAAATTAAAATATAGCGTTTCCAACGATTTCAAACTGGTAATATCAGTTTATTGGCGTTTCCTTTGAAGTTTGTATATATCAACCTTTTCAACCATTCATTAACTACATTTAACCTCCCAATGAATGCATTGACGACGATACTTACGAGCTTTAAAGGCGGACCATAAAAAAGTATATATATTTTTCTAAGAAATATTGAATATATCCCCTTTAACCTTACTTTTCAGCCCGATTTAAAAAAATATCTTACATTTTTATCAACATCAAAATCAATAACAATTTTCTCTTATATTTTAAGTATTTTCCAAATATATCTGCGTTACTTAAAAAATGCTATTTCTATTTTTGGTGTTTTTAAATCCCCCACTCACTATTTTTGCTGATGAGGAGACTTTGTTCCATAAGATCAAATGATAAAAATTATTGTCCAAGACTTATTCTCTGTCTCAATAAAGACATCGTTTCCGAAACGATCGTACAATTTATTGATTTTGCTTGTCCTTCCTTGTGAAACCGACTTTCTATTTTAATTATGAATTATCAATCATCTATGAATTATTAATCATCTAACTCTCTCTCTCTCTCTCTCTTTATATATATATTATATATATATATATATTATATATATATATATATAATCTATAGTAATAAATAGTCACTTATAGTGATACGGAGTAAAAATATACATAAAAAGCAGGATTAAGGCTCCTAAAATCCATACTAGAATTGTTTGCATGAATCTGTTGCGTAGTAGAAAAAGTACTTGGTAATATCTATTAGATAAATCTCACCTGTCTGCTTAAATGTATGCATGTTTGTATAACTTTTGACAGAGGCTACAGATGTTCACGAAAACTATATCGTTTTGAATCTCGACCATTCTGACGATAAATATCGAAAAATTGTCTAAAAAACATTAATTCCTTCACCCTAAACTGGGCACTTTTCTACAGGGAGGGGTCGTTTTTTTCGCTCATATTTTCGAAAGTCATCCCCTCTTTTCTATTTTCTAGCCTTAATTTAAACCTACGTTATTTCCGGTTTGGCGATGGACGCAACAGCAAACACCTCACGTTTTTTCCCGTTCTCTTCCCCTTCGTGGTACGGGTTCGAGACTGCCTACCTACTACCATTTTGTTTTATTTTGTTGTTCTTTTTCCTCCCCCCCCCCAAACACCTAGGCAACGCCAAGCACCCAGGCTAGTCTATGATATAATTGCCACCGGTCTGTTTAAATGTATGCATGTAAACTTTCGACAGAGATGACGGATTTTCACGAGATCGGTATCATTTTAAAGCCCGACCCTTCAGACAACAAATATTAAAAAAATTGGCTTAAACCATTAATTCCTTCACCAATTAACTATGCATTTTCCCACAAAGATGGGTCGCTTTTTTCCGATATCCTCGAACGTCATCCCTTCTTTTCGATTGACTAGCCTTAATTTAAACCTTCGCTACTCCCGATTTGGCGATAGACGCAATGGCAAAGACGTCACGTTTTTTTTTCACGTTCTTTTTCTCCTGTGCGATACCAGTTCGAACCTGCCTGCTTACCACCACTTTTTTGCTCAATACACACCTCCAAACACCCGGGCAACGCCGAGCACTCAGGCTAGTGCAGTTATAAGTACACTCTTTTGGAGGTAGAAGGTTCGATTCGCAGTGCGGGCTACACTAAAATACACAAGTTCCCTTATTATTGATCGCCACGGTGTTGTCTTAAAACCCACCCGACATTCATTAACCATTTTTCTCAAGTCACCCATTGGCCTTGATAAGCGGTGACCGTTCGCATGGACATTTAGTCTTTTTGTAGCTTTAGATGTCGATTTAAAAAAAAAACAACATTACACCTGAGCTCTCATCGGTCATGATTTCAAATAAAATATTTTTCTTAGAGAGAACCGAAACTCTAAAGATCTAACCCTTAGTCTATTATCGACCGTGGTGTTACTCGGTAGACGTGTGTGTGTGTGCTAAAATATAATTAATAGAACGGATAATATCACACTTTTCCTAATTCATTCATTTTTAACTCTCATTCTCTGTCTCTCTTTATTCAAACATTATGTCGTCCTTTGTGTTCAGCAGCCATTTTGTGAATCCTTTTGGACATAGCTGATTAGCTACAACGCATAATGATATTTTCGCCTTTGATCTATGAGGTTAAAAACCCAATTCTGTAGAGTGAGTCTTTAGTGCTTTTTTTTGCAGGCATACTTTTTCTATTTATAATTTTATATTTTCAACCTCCCCACAAATGAATTATGAATGCATGGTAAAAGGGAATCAAAGCCGATTTTAATAATACTTTCCAGGAAATTTACGCGCATAAAATATAGTTCATGTGCAATCTACGCCTATAGACTTTTTTTTGTTAAGATTTTTTCATCACTTCAGGTATTTATATTCAGATTCACATTCAGAAGCTTTTGTTAGGCACGTTTGATTGAATTTTGAAACTTAATTAATATTGTGAATGTCGAATTTTTTAGGGAAAAGTAGTTAACATGAATAGGCCCGCTTTAGCTTATTTGATCTGTTCAAATGCATATGTATGTAGCTTGGTCCATCTGCAGACACGATGGCAAAATATTGTACGTCTTTGTCTCAAAGGAGTTTCATCCTAAAATGAGATTCAGTTGAATAAAACTTCGTCGAGGGTAAACCGCTGATAGAAAGAAAGAGCCAAAAGTCGATATTCAAATATACGAAACGACAGCTATCCATAATAATTTTTTTTTGTATTTGTGCGTCTCAACTTAGAACTGTCTAATTATTCTAATTAATTTTACTATTTTACTATTTTACTATCTTTTGATGTTTAAGTCGGGAGTTTTATGCGGTTTCAGACTAATGAACGGTTTTCAATGTTCAATTCATAGGTAAGTGCAGTACTTGCACTATTGTTATAAAACAATCTATTTAGACATTAGCCCCTTGTTTGGGCAGGACGGAAAATATATTATCTGATCGGCAGCGATAATACAATTCTCTCGTGCATTATGTACTCCTTTAGACGATAGTGAAGTATCTGCTCTATTGTCATAAAAGCATCTTCCAAATCAATACCCACTTCTTTGAAAAATAATTGCCATGAGATAATCCCCGCATGCATTACATTCTCCTTTAGGTACTGCATAATATGTAATTATACGATACTACTAAGGATTATTTCCCCCTTCGCGGGGCAGCATAGTATATGTTCGTTCGTAATGATACCAGTTCTCAAGCGATTACATTTTCTAATAAAAATAAGAAATTATGTCATGAAAAGATAGCATAAAAGCAGAAAACTTGAAGTGACTGATGCAATATATTCGGCCTTCAGTGAAGTAGTTATTAACGACATTCGAGAAACTCAATTAATAAAAGTTATAATTTTATAGTAAATTTTCTCATTCCTTATTATTTTAGAATAGATATTCTCATTTATTATTTTATATAGTTTTCCATTTTAGTTTTCACACTGCGTATGCTATAATCAGTTTATATAATAGTTCAAATATGGTTATAATAAATGCAAAACTTTCGAAGCATTTCGGAAAAGAAGTTTTTTTTGCAAAAATAAAATGACTTCAATATATTTCAGTTTAATTACATTTGCCTGTTAATAACAATAAAAATAAATAAGTAAATCGAACATATATAATTACAACAATAAATAATAGACTCAAACACATCCCTTCTTTATCCTTTTACCCCTGCAAGAAAAGTTGAATAAGAACATGGTATTAAATGAAGAAAACAACTGCCAAAATACTAATACTGATGACGATCACATGGTAAATTTACAAGATAAGATCACTCAAGTCACACTATTAAACTTATTAGCGGGACAAAAATAATTGCTCTTCATATCAAGAAAATGATCAGGAAAGTTAAAAAAAAAGAAAAATGCGTCGTACTTAATCAGACATGCTTTTATTACAACTTGTTACTCACTCTCTCTCTCTTTATATATATATATATATATATATATATATATATTAATGAAGCAAACAAAAATACAAACTAAACTTATCAAGATAGGAAGAACTCAACATGTTTAACTTCCTGTTGAAGCAGAAAGTTCCACATAGCTTTATTTTAATATCCGATCAATAAGGAAGTAAAATAAAAGAGAATGGACCTATTTAAATCACGGCATTTCAAAGATAAATGACCTCCTCCAGAAAGAAAAATCAGCATTGTGCGAATCACAATATATAGGTAAAGAATGGTTAGATCGGAAATGAAGGTGACATATAAACTAAGAAATAATTGAAAAAAAAAGGAAAACAAGAATCTAAAACCTTATAATATAAATAGATGGAAGTAATTAAGCATACATAGTATATGGAGGTACAACAATATACCGATATTATTTAAGGAAATATAAAAAAATATAAACACACATAAGAAATATAAACAGTATTTAAATAGTAGAAAAATATAAAGGTATACACCTACGAGAAATAAGAATCGCTAGAAATAAAGGAAATTCATAATAAAAGAAAGAAGGAACAGAGTGAGGTTAAAGAAAGTATATTACAAACCCTTATCGAGGGTGAAAGAGTCGACAAGCGATGAAGAAATATCTATGAGAAGAGAACATTTTACAAAAATACTAAGGAGAAAAATGAACATTTGAAAAAATCTAAAATTTATAAATCAGAATTTCAAAAATATTAACATAGTAATTAAAAATAAAAATAAAGCATAAAATATAAAATATATAAAACAAAATATGAAAGCAATTTGAAACATTGAAAATAATAGTAAAGAAACAATACAAAATTAAATAATATAAAAAAATATAAGTGAAACAATGAAACACTCAACTCCAAAAAGTCCATGTGTTTATGATGTTCAAAGTTCAAACAAGGCTTACTCTCTTCTATTAATTTATACTCTATTTCTTTATTGTTTCTTCTTTTCTCCTCAAATATCTCTTTAATGGTATTTTTCTTCTAATCTAAGTGTTAAGACCAGTCTTTATGTATATATTATATTTTGTATAATGCTAGTATTAGTACTTTTCTGATGAGACGCATTTAGGTTCGAAATGCTATGGCTTTAAGAGAGTTTTTTCTTTTCTTTACTTTATTGATCTAATTTTATTATAAAGTTATATGTAACTTGTATTCTTCATCTTTAAGTTAATAGTTCTTTCTGTCTGTCTGTCTCTTCCTATATATATATATATATATATATATATATATATATATTACCTCAAATACGGACATGACTAACAATGCTTAAATAAATGTATAATTAGGTACGGTTGTTTTAATTTAAACCTATTTTAACCTATATATATATATATTTCCCCCAAAACTCTAGCCTCGATGGAGAGATGACTAAAAATTGCCGCCCTAAAAATCATAACAGCCCTCCCCTCCAAAAAAAGTTGACCATAAAATGGGTATTCATTGTACCTTAAATGAATATAGAAAAATAATCCCCCACTTTTTACTACTATATCAGAAACTAATCGTTTTCTAGAATTTTAAACTTTATTTTCGTTTTCAGAACCGTCGAAAACCTATAAGTCCCTATTTTAAAGGATTTTTTGAGGGTGGAAAGAAACTACACCTTTAACAAAATATTGTAAGACTGTAAAAAGTGCCACTATCGGCTTTGGATGATAAATGATCCTCTTAATGTGCGACCTTAAGGACAAATGTTACAGAAGCTAATGCATAATTCATTCATTTTTTCCAACGATCTATCAATTGTTAAATTCTGATCAATAGTACTTTAGATTGGAAACTTATAAAATTGCCAAAAAGATGATATATCTGTTTATATTATTTTTTATAGATGTATCTATACTGGTAGCTAAATGTAATATTGAAATGTTTATATCTTTTGTTATATGGGACAAAAATACATGAGCATTTGTTAGACTTTTTTAAAGAATATGCTATGCCCTGGTTAAAATGTTATGACAAACGTTTCAAATCAATAAAATATGCCCAAATTTGCCTACATTTGTATATATACTGTAATAGTAAGCAGCTTTTGTTTTGTTTCTTCGGTTGTCTCGCTTGTGGCCTTGCGAAGATACTACTATATATATATATATATATATATATATATATATATATATATATATATATATATATATATGAGCAAACAGTTAATAAAATATGTTAAACACACTTTGAAATGAGTTAAAAACATATTTAATCTGAAAAGGAAACACTAGATAAATGGATAGCCCTTAATCCACGGAGTTTCGAATTATGGACCATCTTCTTCCAATTACGGGATTTCCTTGGATTTTACTTGTACAAATGAAAATCCTTTTAACTTTCTTGAAGTTTTACATTTGGATTTTACCGTCACTGGATTTTTTATTTTCCACCAGACTATCCATTCATGTGTAATCACCTTTTTCTTCACTATATTCCATCTTCTTAACTTTTTTGTTTCCAAGTAAGATCTTTGACTTACTTGCTGTTTCATCAAATACTTCTGCATGCAAAATCCGATCCCGCAGTTTGATAATTCCTACCCTCTGATGAGAAAGAAAGTATTTCTTCGAAACTCCGTGGATTAAGGACTATCCATTTATCTAGGGGAAGAAAAAACAACGGAAGAAAAAAAATTGACTCGTATAAACCAGCATGTTCCATCGAAGATCAGACAAGGGAGGATGGGGCCTGGTAGTCTCTGCAGCCTTGGACTCTGCTATCTGACAGCATTTGTCTCTATTGCGGTGCGTAAACTTTCTTTGTGCCGGCAAAAGGAAACATCAAACGCATTGTTTCTCTTTGAATTTTTTTCTCCCGCTTTTTTTTCTTCCCCTCGTTGTGCCAATATTGTAATCCTTTTTAAACGTTAATAAACTTATTTTAGTGTCCCTGTACTTTTGGCACATTCAATCGTTCCCATTTAGAACTCTTTATTTTCGACATAGTATTTTTTTTACGTTATCGATTTTTTCCTGATGAGATGATAGCCGAAAGGGCTCTTGAGAAACCGCCGCCTATTTTATTTAAAATTATATATATATATATATATATATATATATATATATATATATATATATATATATATATAAATGAGAAAATGCTATATTCCAAATTTCAAGATGTTGCCCATCTTACAATTTATTTCTTTAAGTATGTTGATATGCACAATTCTTGACATTGGCTTCGTAAATTGAAAGATCGGTATTAATAAAAAGTGGAATATAATGAAGAAAGATATTTTTACACACACACGCATATATATATATATATATATATATATATATATATATATATATATATGAGTATGTGTGTGTGTCTCAGATATTGCCAAACTTATCAAGAACCTTGGCGTCAGCAAGTCAACAGATATTGGAAATATTCCTGTAATCGTTTCTTTAGAACGACGTCCGTAATTTCTTCTATGCAGTTCTTTACAGAGTAATTTTTTACCGCCTTAATATATATTATCGGTTTACCTGGTATTTAAGATACTGGTGAGCAGTCTTCTTCATCTTGTTACGAACTAATCAGCATCGTGTACGCCTGTAGGTTTTTCAGTCTTGAATAAACCGTCTCCAAAAGCAACATATAAAAATAACTTAGAACATAGAAATTATGGGTTGTGTCCTGCAATACTGAATCGCAATATGCTAACTGACTGATCTCATAACAGAAGAGGCAATAGCTGCCGACAAATTAATGAAATTTTGTTAATGGATTGCACAAAGATTAGTTTCATAAACTTTCTTACTATGGACAATGTGGCAACTACAAAATCATTTTCTTTTTTTAGATCTATAAAAGTACTTTTAATAACAAGAAATCTTAAACATTTGGTAAAAACGGTCCACCGAGGGTCTATTCTAGGCTCACTGTTTATTATCAACGATCTTTCAAATCATATTCTCAGATCATGTGATTCCACTTATGCAAACTACAAAAATATCTATGGCAGACAGTCGAAACCTATTGCTTGTTAATTCTTGCATTTCTTTTGACCTGAAGCACATAGTGTAATAGCAAAAACGTGGCTTATTACTTTTAACGCATTTAAAATCAAGTTTCTCCCCCTTAACGTCAACGCTAAGGTTTTGTCTTAAGTTGAAATGAATAAGCCTCTATTTGCTTTGATAAATTGATAAAACTGATATTCACCCCGAATATTAAATGGAAGCATTATATCAATAGGGTGATGAGGTTGCTGGGAATATAGTTGAACTATTCTACAAGTCTACAAAGTAGATGACTTCAAATGAAATTTTTCTTAAACATAATAGTAATACATATCATCACATTGAGTATCACTTCCAAACTATTTTGGCATAACAGGATACAGGATCGACTTTACAATCTAGTGAGATTATCTTTTTTTGTTCTGTACATCTTTCTTTACCCTATCATAATTAATATGAAAATTCTTCAACTGAGTCTCAATCTCTGGGTTTTCACTATTCAGCCAAACCTACTCATCTACCACAACTACTAATAACTGTTAATTTCTTCCTCTGTGTGCCTAAAATCAAATATAATTTTCAGGCAGAGGGTTTATTTGCAAATAATTTCAATCTGTTGAAAATGTTGCGTCGAAAGTATTTCTCTGTGGGCTGCAACATAGTGTGTCATCATCTGTAAACAACATTTGTCATTAACCGTCCTTATAAAAATGTTAAATGTTATTAATTTCACTCATCAGTTTTAATTTTCTTAAATATCAAATACTAGCAGTTCCGCCCGACTTTACTCGGGCCCTTTGTACTGTTCATAAGGTTATGTGCATATGTATATATTAAAAAGTGTTAATATGTAAAGCAATGCCTTTCTGTATCCTTAACTACCATAGAGAAAAGATAGATAGACATTTTCACTTATATATATATATATATATATATATATATATATATATATATATAGATAGATAGATAGATATAGATATATATATATAGATAGATATAGATAGGATGCAACATATAGTAATGATTTAAAAAATATAAAAAATGCAAAGACTCATGCGCCACCACCGAGAATCGAACCCAAAACGTTCAGCTCACGATTTATTTTGCCTCTACCGTCAATGAGTGGGCTATGAAAACTTGTTTACTGCAAGGCTAAAAATTAAAACAGTAACCAATATTACTACGTTATGAATTTGTAATGTGGCGTTCGACCTTCACTTGGGAAATTTCCTTTTTTTTTTTTTTTTTTTTTTAATTTTCACACTTTTGCGCCGATTTTCCGGGCTAAAACCCAAATATAAAGTTTCGCGTGGATTCAAATGCCTTATAAATGGACTTTCATGTCTGCAGACCAAAAACTCTGCGAGGAGTTTGGTAGGCCAAATTTGTTAAACAAAAATATCTACGTGTATATAAATATAGTAGCATTTCATCCCGGCTGTTTTGAGGTGTATGTTGAGCAAAAAAAAAAAGCGGTCAATTTTTTAAAATTTGACCCCTATTATGACTCCTTAACATTAACTTAAATTAACAGTTATTGCATAGAGAAATGTACAGACGCAGACACACACACACACGGGCAGACACAGACACGTTCACTTTTATATATATACTAGCATGGGTGCCGGCTTTGCCCGGGTGTTTAGAGGTGTACGTTGAGCAAAAAAAAAAAAAAAACATAAAAAACGGTCAATTTTTTAAACTTTGACCCCTATTATGACCTCTTAACATTTATTGTTTTGGGCTCAAATCATGTTATTAAGTTAGATCCATGTCCAAGGAACCTATATCTGAAATGTCAAGTGTTTTGACACAAACTTGTCGGAGGAGTTTAGTAGAGTTCTCAAAGGTCAAATCGTTGAACTTTGACCTCTTAACAGCACCAATTTCTGTCTGAAAACCGATTACAAATTTTTTCCCAAATCTCAGTACCCTGTATATCAAATTTCGAGTCTATAAACTGAAAATTGACAGAGTTATTGCATTGGAAAATTTACACACAGAGACACACAGACACACACACGTTCACTTTTATACATATATTAGCATTTCAGCCCGACGTTTCCGGGTGTTTGGAGGTGTATGTTAAGCAAAAAAAGAATTTGTCGGAGGAGTTTGGTAGAGTTCTCAAAGCTCAAATCGTTGAATTTTAACCCTTAACAGCGAAACTTTTGGCCGAAAACTGATCTGGTAGATTTTCCCAAATCTCAGTACCATGTATATCATATTTTGAGTCTGTAGACTAAAAATTGATAGAGTTATTGCGTAGGGAAATGAACATACACAGACAGACACATAGACACACAGATACACAGTCACGTTCACTTCTTTAGATATACTAGCATGGGTGTCCGGCGTTGCCCGAGTTTTTGGAGGTATATGTTGAGCAAAAAAAAAAAAAACATAAAAAAACGGTCAATTTTTTAAAATTTGACCCCTATTATGACTCCTTACCATGTATTGTTTTGTACTCAAATCCATGTCCAAGAAATCTATATCTGAAATTTCAAGTGTTTAGACCCAACATTGTCGGAGGAGTTTAGTAGAGTTCTCAAAGGTCAAATCGTTGAACTTTGACCCCTTAAAAGCACCAATTTCTGGCCGAAAACCGACTACAAATTTTTTCCCAAATCTCAGTACCCTGTATATCAAATTTCGAGTCTGTAAACTGAATATTGACAGAGTTATTGTGTAGGGAAATGAACACAGACACACACACACACACCCACACACACACACACACACACACACACAAACACTTTCACTTTTATAGATATACTAGCATGGGTGCCCGGCGTTGCCCGGGTGTTTGGAGATGTATGCTGAGCAAAAAAACAAAAATAAAAGGTCAATTTTTTAAAACTTTGACCCCTATTATGACCCCTTAAAATGTATTGTTTTGGACTCAAATTACATTATGAAGTTAGATCCATGTCCAAGTAACCTATATCTAAAATTAACAGCGAAATTTCTGGCCGAAAACCGATCACATAGATTTTCCCAAATCTCAGTACCCTGTATATCAAATTTCGAGTCTGTGGACTAAAAATTAACGAATGAAAATGTACACAGACACACAGACAGACACACAGACACGTTTACCTTTATATATATATATATATATGCCAGCTTAAATGGGATATGAAACTTATTTAATTATAATAATACTACGTTTTAGTTTATTTTAATGCAAGCATGGGTGCCTGACCTTGCCCTGGTGTTTGGAGGTGTGTGTTGAGCAAAAAAAGAAAAAAAGTGGTAGTAGGAAGGCAGGTTCGAACCCTTACCGCGAAAGAGGGAGAGAACGGGGGGAAAACCTGACATCTTTGTGGTTACGACCACCGCGCACCCGGAAGTGAAGCTAAACATCGAAAAAAAGCTAAACATCGAAAAGAGGGGATGACTTTCGAAAATATGGGCGAAAAAAGCGACCCCTCCCTATAGAAAATTTCCCAGTTAAGGATAAAGAAATTAATGTTTTTAGCCAATTTTTCGGTATTTTTCATCTGAAAGGTTGAGCTTAAAAACGATACTGATCTTGTGAAAATCCGTCGCCTCAGTCGAAATTTTTAGGCAGACATGCAAACATACATACATACATTTTTTTTATTTGTAGCTCAAATTTTCGACCCAAACCGATTAAAAAGTTTGCCCTATCTCTGAATACACTTTATGTAAAATTTCAAATGTTTAGACCAGAAATTGTCTGAGTAATTTGGCAGAGACCGCAAAGGTCATTTTTTTAACTTGACCCCTATTATAATCCCTTAAGATTCATTTTTTAAAGCTCTAATCAAGGTATTAATTTAAATCCATGTCCAAAGAACCTATATCTAAAATTTCAAGTGTTTTGACCCAAAATTGGTGGAGGAGTTTGGTAGAGTTTTCAAAGCTTAAATCGTTGAACTTTGACCTTTTAACAGCCAAATTTCTGGCCGAAACGGATTGCAAAGATTGTCCCAAATCTAATTGACCTGTATATCAAATTTCGAGTTTGTAGACTTAAAATTGACAGTTATTGCGTAGGAAAATGTACACAGGCACACCCACATACCAGTTTACGTTTATAGATATTATAGCATTTCATCCGGCGTTTCCCGGGTGTTTAGGTTTGTGTGTTAAGCAAAAAAAGAAAAAAAAGAAAAAAAAGTGGTAGTAGGAAGGCAGGCTCGAACCCTTATCGCGAAGGAGGGAGAGAACGGGGGGAAAATCCTAACATCTTTACTATTACGATCACCGCCAAACCGGAAGTGAAGTAGGTTTAAATTAAGGCTAAACAATCGAAAAGAGGGGATGACTTTCGAAAATATTGGCGATAAAAGCGACCCCTTCCTATAGAAAAGTACCCAGTTAAGAGTGAAGAAATTAATGTTTTTAACCAATTTTTTTTAGCTCGAATCCCCGTACTCTGTATATCAAATTTCGAGTCTGTAGACTGAAAATTGACAGATTTATTTTGTAGGGAAATGTACACAGACAGACAGACAGACAGACAAACAGACAGGCACTTCTACTTTTATAGATATACTAGCATTTCAGCCGCGCGTTGCCAGGGTTTTTGGATGTGTATGCTGGGCAAAAAAAAAAAAAATAATAATAATAATAATAACAAAAATCCGGTCAATTTTTTAAACTTTGACCCCTATTATGACCCATTAACATTTATTGTTTTGGGCTCAAATCAAGTTATTAAGTTAGATCCATGTCCAAGGAACCTATATCTAAAATTTCAAGTGTTTAGAGCCAAAATTGTCGGAGGAGTTTAGTAGAGTGCTCAAAGGTCAAATCGTTCAACTTTGACCCATTAACAACCAAATTTTTGGCGGATAACGGATTACAAAGATTTTCCCAAATCTCAGCAACCTGTATATCAATTTTCAAACCTGTAGACTAAAAATTGACAAAGTTATTGCATAAGGAAATGTACACACAGACACACGCACACAGAGACTCGTCCACATTTATAGATATATACAAATATCTATTCAACTTGAATAGAAAACCTTTAAATCTGATTTTTTATTACAATTTCAGCCCAAACAAGGCACATGCCACTTTCATGTAGGGGGATACTATCAAGGACATAAGTTGCAGGGGACGTATATAGGGAGTTGTGCAGATAGATGTCTGTTCACATTACACTTGAACTTCTGTATGTCAGTACAATTGGTAAAGCAGGAAGAAACTATTAGAGTAAAAGCCCTTTTACATGTATAGATCTCTACTGTATAGGAGTGGGATTTTCCTCTTTGCTGGATTTGTCGAGGGTATTTACGCCAGGGAAGGGTACAAGGGCTTGTAGTCCGTCGTAACTTCCACCAACTAATTAAATTACATTCAAATAGTAAAACATATACTGAAAGACCACACACAATATTCTAATAAAAAGTGAAGTATTTTGATTATTTAATATCAAATTCGTAAATCATGTAAATTTAAGTTATTAACTGAATCTTTTGCGAAACAGTTTTATATGATTATATGTGAATCAAAGAATCGTCTATATAACTATATTTAATGCTGCCAATTACAATGGAATAAAGATGTAAGTACATTCAAGTAGAGGAGCAAACTATTTAATATCTAGAAGCGCTTAAAAAAGAAATATAGGCTGGAACATGCACACAACGCACACATATATACACACATTATAAACTTTCATTTATATATCTATATTCATATATCTATACAAAATTCTACATATGCATATACACATATATATTCCCATATCCACGCACGCATATAAGCCTCATTATTGTGAAAAATAATACTAGTTAACCAAGTTTCTATAAGGAAAATTCTGTTATTAATGTGAATTGTCTTCTATATATATTTAAAATGTTTGCATTACATAAGAGGAAACAATTAATGAATGCTAGACAAAGTCAAGAATGTCTTTGTGTATACGATTTAAAACTTGTTCTTTAAATTAAGCTTTCTCCAGTTTTGAAGCTATTTTATGTGTGGTAAAATACACGTAAACAAGTGGACATGCATACAAAATCTCGTGCACATAAATGTAAAACACGTAGTGGGATTTTACATCAGCAAGACTTATTCAAAAATTGTATATAATGAAGTAAAAGAATTGGTCTCGCCGACCAATCAATAATACACATCTAAAAAGAACAGTTTCCTGTTTTCATTTACTTTATAGTGGCAGACGTAATAATGTTAACATCCTTTAAAAGCTCAGTTGCGACTGCGAATTACACGTGTTGTTAAACGATTGCTGGCTATTTCCACTTCTTGGTTTTAACTTTTTTGAAAAACAAATTTTTTTTCATCATAAAGTGATCATTACTTCAAATTTACCTATTAACATTACAAACACACTTCCCCTATATATATATATATATATATATATATATATATATATATATATATATATATGTGTGTGTGTGTGTGTGTGTGTGTGTATATATATGCATATATATATAATGTACAAAATATCTAATTATATCGTACTATTTTCATCGAATCCTTTGTTGAGATGAATTATGTTTCCAATTTTGTTAAAACTTGCTTGTGGCCTCATGTTAAAATTAAATAATCAAATCCTATAAGAGATCGGAACTTTTTCGCCGAGGAGGTGTGGGTGAGAGATTCTACCATTTATCCCCTAACCCAATCGATAAACATCTGTGGAAAACTGAAATCAATTAATTTTCTAAAAGTAAATCTGCAGTAGCGTTAAAAATAAATCGCAACGTTCCGAAATAGAGAAGATTTTGTTTTTTGTTCTTCCATCGAAATAAACACGTTCTCATTCATCCAACAGGATTAACAAAGGTGATCGCTAAAAATAAAGCAAGAATAAAATATAGAAGAAAAATAACGAACGTCCTAATCTGAATTGACATTTATCAGGTTGTAGGAAACCAAAAAAGGTTCAAGTAAAAGCACTTGGAGAATGCAGATCCTCACCATGGCACAGCTGCCAATGATAATGACGTTAACAATACACTGCCTTTATATAATTTCAACACAAAGTTTTATTAAGTAGATCATGTATCATATAATTATCGCGTGCATAACATAGAAATCAGGGAATATATACACACACACACATACACATATATATATATATATATATATATATATATATATATATATACACGCCGTACTTTCAGCTAATTGCACCAACAACCTAAAAGTGCTCTTATGGCAACCACGCATATAAAGAGCACTTTTTTTGTAGTTGGTGTTATTATCCCCCAGCTTTAGCGCAATTACTCCGAAGTACGGTATATATATATATATATATATATATATATATATATATATATCGATAGAGAGAGAGAGAGAACAGGATATAGTATAATGTGTGTGTAAGAGTGAGAGATATTAAGTTTTCTTAAACGCAGTCACATTGTGGTTACAGCCCCTATTCCGAACACAACAAACAGGCGTTGCTTACCTTCCTGAAATCTCACTAGCGAGAGGGAAACAAGCCATTATTCCAGATTTCACATGGTTTCGGACTTTAATTAGTCCTATGTGATCTTACCGTCAGCACACCATCTGTTCATCTCTCAAAAAGGAAACCATATTGCATGTCGCGGAATATATTTTTGTTGAGGTGTTTGACAACTACTCTATTAATCATGGACTCAAGCAATTTACTTATAACGCAAACGAGGCTGACTGGTCTGTACTAAGCTGTAGAAGATCGATCCTTCGTATGTTCAAATACTGGGCAAAC
The DNA here is from genome assembly GCF_053919585.1 of Euprymna scolopes. NCBI lineage: Eukaryota > Metazoa > Mollusca > Cephalopoda > Sepiida > Sepiolidae > Euprymna > Euprymna scolopes. Next base: position 56,446,204 of record NC_136496.1, read on the forward strand.
AATCGATGTTTTCCATGGTGTTGGGAAGTACCTTTCCTTAAGACAGCCATTGAACAATTTTGCTAGTATTGGAGCTAGTTTCGGTCGTAGTTTTTTTTTTAACATGATGATTGCAGTGTTGTCATGGCTAGTTGCTTTGGTTCTTGATAAGATGGTTTACATCTCGGACAGATATATTGATTTCGCTTACAGTATTGTCAATGCCTTAGGACCATCGCTGATTGGTTAAGAGCGAAGGTATGTATTTGTCCAGAACCCTGTTATGTGACCAAACTTGTGGGAACCAAAACTTTGCATTAGGAGGTTTTACTTTTGGAAACGCTCTCATGATGATGATAGTGATAATAATAATAATAATAATAATAATAATAATAATAATAAGAAGAAGAAGAAGAAGAAGAAGAAGAAGAAGAAAAAGATGAATAATAATAATAATAATAATAATAATAATAATAATAATAATAATAATAATATGGCAACTATAATAAATAAAACAAAAAGATGTCGAAATCAAGAAAACGTACATATCGAATATATTCCTAAGCTTTATGTTCCATTATTATTATTATTATTATTATTATTACAATCATCATCATGAGAGTTCTTTCAAAAGTAAAACCTCCTATTTTTACCTATTTTTACCTCAAAAGCTAAGACATTGAAGTTTTACGAAGACGGGAGTGGTACTATTGTAACGAGAGATTTTTCTACTCAAAAATGTCTTTTTCTACATAGTCACTAAAATTCTCTGTGCACTTTGCCAGCCTCTTTTCATGCCTCCGTAAAAGTCTGGAACGCGCATTGTCACTCACATGAAACCGACCAATTTCTCCTAATCTTGCTTACATCAACTGCATCTATTTTGTAATCGTTGAACAGACGCCGGTGAATGTTGGTCTGTTAAATATTTTCTGCGTGTAGTAATTCAATGGCGGATATCTGCTTCTGACACACGTCTCTGGCAGGGATTGCTTTGTTAGAGTCTTACATTATCTACAACAGAAAGATGAAAATTTCAGGTCATGAATGAATATGTTTAATCATTATAATAATTTAGTTTACAAATATCTCTGATCCACTCATGCGAATTAAAATAGGAAGCATTACTTTACGAACGTCCCTCGTGTTATTATTACAGATATAATAACATTAACTAATTTTATATTTGCCAGAAAATGAGCTTATACTTTTGCCTGTTATATTTCAGAATGAGAAAAGCAACGGTGAAATTGTGCAGTTCAAATTAAATGATGCTATTAAAATAATACGAATAAAACTTTGGTTAATTCAGTCGAGTGTCACAGGACAATATTAACAGACATAACATTTAATTAACTCAAGTATGCCAATAAATGCCTAGTTTACGATAACAGTTTGGTTCGTTACGTTTATGACATTGAGAAAGTGAGTACAAGAAATTTGATTATCTAAGATAAAATAATTGCAAAATTCCAGGCTGGACCAAAGTAGTGTCGGTTTTGCGAAACATGCCACATAAAAATTCAATATATCTACCCTGATAGCCACTATCTTATGTAGCTTACGACTATCATTTCTGAAACATTTACTCATGCTAATAAAATGGTATATTATATTCTATGAGAAACACCATTACAATCGCCACATCTACAGAGGAAGGAGTTCCTATTTTTCTCTCTCATTAAGTAGTGCTATCACCGCTATCAATTGACACCAGGGCAAATTCTACATTTTCTTACCCTACTGTGCTTGGACTGCCATACATTGCTTATTACAAACATATACATAGCATAATCTTTCTATTTTACACTATCTAATTAATGAATTCTCCCTTAAAATAATTCTGATTACTTCGAATGTCTCCTCTAGCCTAATTGCGATTATTCCAATTCTATATTCTGGAATAACAATTCTCCCCCTTCATAGACTAACGTATAGTATGGCGTAACTTACAAACGTGTTCTATGGCCCTTCAGGATGTCCTTTACAGACAACACAACTTCTGTTTTAGTGAAATTGAAAAATACATTACAGTATACTATCTAGTCCGTGACACTTTTGGGTGTTCGTTGCCTTAAATTAGGTAACTTTACTTACACATATTTACATCACTACGACTGCGACGAAAAGTTCTCCGTTAAATACATAAACAAACTTAGCTTATCAGGATTACTACTTATTTCAACTTATGACTGGCCAAAATCAGTTGCTTTTATGTTCAACTCAACGACTACAAACAAAATAAAGATTGAGAAAATAGCGAGGTGGAGAATTGGGCTATCTTGTTTCTCCTTTGACGTCAGTACCGACCCGACAAGAAGAACTAAACAGCTGATGTCGAGCGTACGCTGTACGGCATCAAACAGAGACGAACTCCGAAGAATACATAACAATCTCTGTCACCCGGGCATTACCTGAGTGGATCATGCTGTGAGGTGTAGAAATTTGCCTTTCTCAGTGCAAGAGGTAAAAAGAATTACAAATTCCCGCCGAACCTTCGCTGAAATTAAGCCTAGGTTTTCATACACCCAATACTGAAGTTTTAATAAAAGCAACACAACCGTTTGAAAGATTCAATCTTGGTTTTAATGGACCGCTACCAAGTAAAACAAGGAACTTATATATATATATATATATATATATATATATATATATATATATATATATATATATATATTAAGTCCTTTGCCTTCCCTTGCTCAGACATATCAGCTACTGCAATAATACAATGCCTCTGTTCAATTCGCTGTCTTTGGAGTTTCCACCTAGATACATTTGGACCGGGAGGGGGGCTTCTTTCATGTCGGAGTAGCTTCGACAATTTCTACAGGAACGAAGAGTAGGTATAAGCCGGACAACTGCCTACAACATTAAGGGTAACAGCCAATGCGAAAGATATAACGGCATTATTTGGAAGACCGTTCAATTGGCTGCATCAAATAACGGATGTTCGATTGATAATTGAAGACAATCTCTTTTCTATCGCATTTTACGCCATTCGATCCCTATTGTGTACCGCCACGAATACCACCCCACGCTAACAGCGTTTACCTTTTCAACGTCGGATTCGGCGGGAGCTTCCCTTCCATTTTGGCTCTCTCACTCTGGTACAACATGCACGTTAGACCAAGAACGGTCCATTAGTGGACGAGATAGAGCTCACAGAGAGGTGAATCACCAGTACGCTCTAGTACAAAAGTAGATGATTGAGAGTCTAATTTGTCTCTCAGTTACCTAGCGCGTGCCGAAGAGTACTAGGACTGTGGACAATCCCTGCGGACAAAACAACTCCCCCTAACACTGAAGCCCCATCCAGAAGACCATGGCAGTGAAATTGCTCCTGACACGTCGTCTAATGACAGCTCTGTTGGGGCTCCGTCAGGCACTTCGGATGAGCCAACATGTGAATCCCTGACACAAAGGACTAGCACCGAAAAAACGTGTTCATCTTGAGACTGATTCTGATGCAGAACGGCTGCTCCACTGAGAAGGAAACATTTCGGAGAGAGGTATTCAAAGGCCAAAGATAGTCTCGCACTGAAGAACCTCCCTGTTTGAGTACTCCTGTCCCAAATCACGGACTGCCGAAGCGGCCATTGCAGACTTGTAGGGAGCCTAGATATTTGAGGGGTTTTCTACCCTATCAGTGAGAAATTTATAGGAGAGAATGTTGTAAATATTGACTCTCTCCTCTTTGATAATCCAACTATAAAAGCTGTATATTTCCGCTTGTCAAGTAACCAAGTAGTAAGATTCTTAATTTAATAAAAGAGTACTAGACGAGAATCGTTTTTGCTGTTTTTATTACAGTGTTCACACGTAATCGCATACAGAAAGCATATACTAACGCTTCATAAAATAATATATAGAAATCAGTGTCTACCAAGACTGTATTTGCCCAGGGGACAAGTAGGACTGGGGCTGTCAGTGATCAACCACCGGCATAAGGCAACTATATTGAGCACAAGCCAGTATCTGAGAAGCTCCCAGAACCACACCTTCTCAATAGTATCCGAACATCAAGAGACAAGAGCCAACAGAACAACATCAGTAACCCAGCTGGCCAAGCATTTCGGTCAGGGCTGTCTCACAGATGAGGATGAAACACCAAACAAGCCTGCTACAGAAATACCAAGGAAGAACCGGCAAAATTATAGCGAGACCTTCCAAAGGATTAACTTTAAAGAGTGGGACAAACATCAGCGTGCAAAGTATTTTCTGGGGGAACTCAGGCATACATAGACAAAGAAGGTTCCTTGGAATGGCTCAAGAGGGGAGCCCTCCGCCGCCACGATCAGGAAAGAGTTATAATGGCTGCTCAAGACCAGGGATTAATGACCAATGCATTCAAGAAGATGGCAGGGATCAGTAATGACAACAAATGCAGGTTCTGCCATACAGAATTGGAAAGTGTGAGTCATCTGGTATCAAGTTGCAAGGTTCTTTTGAGGGACGGCTACTACACAACGAGACATGATGGAGTATGTAAGTACATCCACTGGACCGTCTGTAAAAAATTAAACATCCAATGTAGCAGTAAGTCCTGGGAACATCAACCTGAAATGACAGTTGGAAATGGCTTATATACCATATATTACGACCCTGGAATCCCCACAGCCATCTACCTTGAAAAAGCTGCTGTAAAACCTGATATAATTATAAGGAATAAGTCAGAGAGAGAGGCAACCTTCGTTGAAGTCAGTGTTCCCAATGATAGAGGTTTAAACGGAGTTGAAAGGGAGAAACAGACCAAATATCAAGTTCTCATGTATGATATGAAAAGAATCTGGAATCTTGGGGATATATCAATCATACCAGTTATTATAAGTGCCACAGGGCTTATGAAGAAAAACCTCAAATCCTACCGAACTAATATATTTTTGCAAGGAATTCACCACTTATCAAGGCCCGGATGCAACTCGGGGATGAGGGTTATTGCGTGTACAGAAATCAATGGCATAATATCGTAGTAATCGCTAGTAATGCGGATCTGATAAAGTGTTTTATTAAGGGGGCGGTTCATCAGGAACTATTTTATGTTGGACTTGAAGACATCCAAGTTGTAGTCAGGTGGGAAACAGGCAAAGGGAACAGAGTTCCACAGGCGTACACTTATAAGAAAGAACCTTTGTTCATGGAATCTACGTTTTCATTTAGGCACAGATAAAGAGTGAGGAAAATTACTGACAGTGGTTTCAGCTAGACGGGTGTTTTTCGGGAAAGATTGGCGAGAGGGGGCCAGTAGATTTAAGCTCAGACGAGCACTTCCTATGTAAGTAACAATAAAACAACGACAGGCTCGCAACATCCCTTCTGTGGGAGAGAGCTTATAGGGAAGAGAAAAGGGCATCCCCCACTAGCCTACGAAATCTATTTTGTACTCTTTCAAGGCAGGATAGGTTGTTTTATCAGCTCCTGCCCAGATATGGCAGCAGTACTCTATCCTTGGACGTACTTGACTTTTATATAGATAGAGAATTGCATCCGCAGTGAGATATCTACTGGAGCGTTAGAAGGATCCCAGCATTTTTCCAGCGACCTTGGCATCAGTACTCTATCCTTGGACGTACTTGACTTTTATATAGATAGAGAATTGCATCCGCAGTGAGATATCTACTGGAGCGTTAGAAGGATCCCAGCATTTTTCCAGCGACCTTGGCATCAGATTTGATGTACGTGTTCCATTTTAGATCAGGAGTAAAGGTCAATCCCAGAAGCTTGTCAAAAGATGGAGCCTCCCCAATACGAGAGCCATCCATTTCAATTGATGCCAGATGGGGATCAGAGCGTTGATGATGTAAAGATAGGAGCTTGGTTTTAGATGTATTAAAAGTAACCAGCCACCCCTACCTCCACTGTATCACGCGTTTAAGATCAGAGGAGAGAGAATCAGAGAGAACTTTGTCATTTACGGCCTTTGATGTGTTGTCATTGATGATCGTGCCATCAGTATAGATGTCAACGAATGATTTAAGTATGTGTTTTGGGAGATCATTGATATAGATCAGGAAGAGAGTTGAGCCCAGGATAGACCCTTGAGGGACACCAGCATTAATACTGTGGGCTTCTGATTTCTGCCCATCAGCCACTACTCTTATGATCCTATCGGAGAGAAATGATTTAATAATTGAGAAAACATTTCCAGTTATACCGTAGCTGGAAATCTTGTGAAGTAGACCTTTATGCCCTAACTTATCAAAGGTCTTTGATATGTCAAGAGCAATTGCCCTAGAAAGGAAGCCTTTGTCGAGAGATTCACTAATTCTATGAGATATAATCGTTATTCTTGGTGAACTAAGTACAAAAGAGATCTAGACAATTGCACGTAAGGGAACAACAAGTTTAATAAAAAGAGCTCTCAATTGGTTTCAGTAGAAAGCATGGCAGTGTTGGCATCTGGTTTGGTTGCCCCATATTTAAATTAAAAAACAAAAAGCAAAGCAGAATTTAACTTGGTTAGAGATAGTCGAGAGTGCTGCAGGTTCGCATAACTTGTGTCTCTTTCATGGTGTGACGTGTCTATGTATATATATATATATATATATATATATATATATATATATATATATATATATATATATGTTTTAATATTTTGTGATCGTTTAGTTTCTTAGATGTGCATATAACGCATATTGATCTTCTCTAGTGTTCACATGTGTAGATATTTTTATAACTAGTGTATATACCAACTATAGACAATTAAAATTCATTTGCCAAATGGACAAATAACATTGTCGGTGAGGACACCAGCAAAATACACATACCTTTGCAGAGTTTCTTTCGTGCTTCCTGCAATTAAAGATGTTTTACTTTCATCAAGACGTGAGTTATATTTGGTTTTACGCATTTATTTCCACGCCTTTCTCTGAGTTGACACGCTTCGGAAAAGTCTACATTTTGCTATTTCGCCCCCTTTGAATTTTACGGGCGTAAAGCTCAAACTTTGAACTACAAGACTTCCGTCTATTCACTAACGCGTTGGATATTAACCAATAGCTCTCCACATGCACATCAAGCTAAATCCTTTATTTTTTGTTCTCTGACATCACCAATAAATGATCTTTATTGTTTATCTAAATTTCTGTTTACGTTAGTTATGAAAACCAAACCAAAATTTATCCTGTAAGTACTCTGGTAAAAAGAGAATTGGCGGGAACCAAGTAAGCAGTGCACAGAGGTGTTTAGTTGCTACAGTTCCAGGTGAGCATTGTCTGAAGATAGAAGTTTGATTCCTATCCAAGCAATCCAGAGAATTAGTCGTGGTGAGATAACAACAACTATGGAAGGCAGTAATTACTGGGTATAAGTTACAAGACTCAGCATTCCTATTTCGTCGCAGTTAATAATCTGAAGAAGGCTTAAGGATGAGTCCGCTGAAACGTGCTGAAACAACAACTATGAGGATGAGGACACCGTACTCAAAAGAATAAATGCACACATTTTAAAGTTTTACCTCAAAGGATTTCAAAAACAAAAACAAAATAATATGACTATAGTTGATATTATTTTATTCGTTTGACTAAATTAAATCAATCCCTCCCAGAAAGCATAAAAGAAATAAAATTTCTCGGCAAAGATTTTCCTAAAACGTTATGTATAAAAACAGATTATATTATATGAGGTTTATGAAAGTCATAAATCTCGCAATTTAAAAAAACGATTACTAAATTTAATTTTATTTATTCAAACAGGTAATTGTAAACTTTATTAGAATTGAATGAATATATTAACTCGGTTTCGCCACGCCTTAAAAGAAATCGTTTCGGCCGAGTTTGTTACTATGTTTATTTGTGTATGATTTAACGTTGTGGTGTACTATGTATATAGCTGAAGTAACTTTTGTGTCTCACATTACTTCGTCTGGTAAGCTGTGCAAGAAGGGTGTTAGATTTATTTCACACTGATGACATCCGCGTTGGTGTTCCAGAGCGGAAAAGGCTCTCGAAACCAACAGTCGGAACGGCGGATGAGGGAAACAACTTATCCATATGCTCCAGTCGTCTTGGATTCCAATGCCATTGGAAACAGCACATGAACTTATGAAGGCAGGTGTAAGCTCGCCCGTGAAACATTGCTAAGACTTAAAAGATACCCCCGCACATGAGTCCTGACTACCGAACAACAGCCTCACAACCACCCTACAATCCTCTCGGCGATCGGCGACTGGCGACGAAGCCAGGCTATGTCATGGCTGGAAGCCTTTAGTTAGGAACCTGCACGAAATGGATGTGTGTCTCAGCAGTTCAATTTCTGGATCGAATCAGTAAAGTAGTCCAGCAGCTACATGCAAGACTGAGCAGCATTCTTTGGGATCCACTCTGCTCACCACAAACGTTGAGGTGGCTAGAAAAGGTGCCTTCAACATTGCTTGCTTTCCCGTCTCGAAAATGGCATCCAGAGGAATGACAACTTACCTGTCAAAATATAAAAATAAAGGCAATGAAAATAAAAGTTTGTGCATAGAACCAGCAAGCACTGATGGGCGCTCTGAATTTCGAAAGACCGGAGAGACAAAACAGGCCTCGCTGTAAGCGAACTTAAAATATTCAACTTTGATATAGTAGCCCTGGACAAAACACGATGTGCAGGAGAAGGGCAACTGTGATAAGAAAAGCAACGATTTACTTTCTTCTACAATCAGAAATTCATGGAATTGGGTTTTCAATTCGAAACAGCATTCTCCCAAATCGAAAGAAAAGCTAGTGGAAATCAACGAGCGGTTCATGAATTTAAGAATCGTTATCTCCACATATGCCCGACACTTGCAGCTGATAATGTGGACAATAAGCGTTTCTCTGCTCAGCTTGACAGTGCACTCTCCTCCATCCTTCGCAAAGAGGAATTGATTCTTCTGGGCGACTTCAATGCCAGATTCGGGCGAGACAACACTCTTTGGAAGGGAACAAATGGGAAATGTCAATTGAAATGGAATCCTGCTTTTGACCAAATGCGTCGAACATTATTTTATAGTCACCAATACGCTATTCTGAGAAGAAAATCGTCGGAAAGTCATCTGGAAGCACCTGAAATCCAAACACTTGCACCTGATATACAACCTGATCGAACGCTAAGCACATGAATCATCCCAGAAGCTGATTACTGCGGGACTGATCACCGTCTGCTCTTCTGTACCATGAAATTGTAGATCCAGCTCAAAAAATGTCGAGGCAAAGTAAACGTTAAAAAATTCGACGCGAGGCGTTTCCAAGATCCTACACACTATTTTCACTAAAAATTACAATAACTACTTCCCAAACAGTACCGCGTGACTTAAATGACAACTGAAAATCACTCTAGGCTACTATCACATCATCATGCAAGGAAATCCTGAAATTTAAAACCAAGAAATATCAGGACTGGTTTGACGACAACGATAAAGAGCTCAGCGACTTGTAGTTGATAAAAAGAAACAGTTTCCACGCCTATCTGAACGATCCGCGGTCAACTTAACAAAAACAGTATCGGGAATGCAAGGCCACCGTCCCGGAAGCCATAGACACTCTTAAGACCAATTGATAGAGAAACAAAGCAAAGTATATTCAACAAATCACAGACTTACACGACACTCACGACATCTATGGACCCTTAATCCAAGGTCAAACTCTCCTCAAAGGTAAGGACGGGTCAACACGTCTCAGGAGTGCCTCTGCCATAAACTTCAGATGGAGAAAACACTTCGAAGGTCAGCTAAACTAAAGCAATTCATACAACAATTATGTCTTGAACGCTATTCCGTAAGCACCCATCGAGGAATCTCTTGCCAGAATCAGCAGCCCGTCAAGAAGTCAAAGAGACAGTCAAATCTTTGAAGAATAACAGGGCTCCCTAATTTGATCGTATCCCATCTGCAGCCACAGTCCTCTCTTATGGCAGCACAGAGGTGTCATACGAAGTTAAAACAGGCATCAAATAGCGCTGTGTCATTACCCCGACACTCTTGGGACAGCCATTATACACATGGTCAGGAACGACTTTTCTCCAGAACTCGACATTATCTTTAAGATAAACAAGCGAGTTTTCAATCTCTCCGGCTGAAGATCAATCTCTCTCGCTGGAGTAGACATGACAACTGCGTGGCGTCCATATCGGAAGAACACCTGCAGTAGATTATGAATACCCTCAACCGACCCAATATCCAGCTCGGTCGTTCAGTTAAGCTAATAAAGAAACATATAACGTACTAACATAAACCCGGGTAAAGGATCGACGTTGCAGCTCCTTCTGTCACCATTGGCGACAAACCCCTGGTGAATGTGGACTACGTCCTATACCCTAGAAGCCATATGTGTGACGCAATCCCCCATTGAGGAGCGTTAGAACTACGCTGAAGTAGCTTTTTATTCCCGGGTGACGCCAGCTAACCCAAGGATGTAAGATAGAGAAGATAAATATATATTTTTTATTTCATGTCAAAATAGATATTGTTTGAAAACCAGAGAAATATATTTTTACGGCTAAAAGTTGACAACAGGAAATTTCACTTAGAACCTTGTCTGGACTTAAATGAACTCAGGATCGGATGTCAGAATTGACACCTGGCCTTGCAAATCGGGAGAATGAGCAATTTAGACTTCAGTATGGGAATTGTACCCATGCAAAACCTTAAAAGCTTTCGATTTCGTGGCGAAATCTTATTGGCTGGAATGATTTCTACCCCATCCACATACATTACTATATATACGACTGTCGTGCGAAAATTAGTCAGTGTGGAGAGTTTCAGATCAGTTAGAGTTGGGAGATGAAGCAGATTGCTTATTGAATCCGAGAAGAGACATGACCCCACCCCACCTCATCCATCCGTCTGTCGCTGTCTATGAAGAGATTTGAGACTTAAAAAAAAACTTACAAAATCTGAATGAGAATTGTAAAAACATTTTTGTACATAATTTTGTGAAAATTAAGTTTCTGTAGATAGACTACAATTGTTTGTCTTTCTTTCTGTCTGCCGCTTCGATATTCGCTTTCAGCATACCAGATTTCATGTAACAATCTCAGAGAAGTCTAGACGAAACGAGCCAAGAATTCAGATAGACAAGAGTCCTTAACCACCTTCTCGAGTGAGGCGTTACACATGTCATCCGACGCGTACATTTAATACGAAGTCCAATACCGCCTAAAATATGCTGAAGCAGCCTATGGCCGGCTTTGAACCCGTGTATTTGAAGACAGAAACATCCGACCAGACACTAAAATAGCTGCATACAAAGCTGCCGTGCTCCTGACGCTTTTATACGGCTCAGTGACCTGGATGACATACCGTTGATTACTCAAGGTGCTGAAGAACTTCCACCAATGCTGCCTGCGGAGGATTCTAAAATCTCCTAGGAGGACTATCGCATCAACCTCAGTGTTTTACAGGAGATCAACACCACCAGCATCGATGCCATGATCATTAGGTAGCAACCGAAGTGGTCGAACCATGTTGTTAGGATGTCGAATTCCCAGCTGCTGAAACAATACTTTTATGGACAGCTTAAAAAAGGAAATGCACTCGACGAGGCCAGGCTAAACAATATAATGATCGTTAGAAAGCAAATATGAATATGTGTTGCATCAACACATAAATATGCGAGATCCAAGGCAATGACAGCCAAACTTGGAGGGAGACCATCGCCGAAGACACAGCCACCATCGAGATCAACCAACATGCGGATCTCGAGGAGAAGATAAAGTAGGGATAGAGAAGAACGATCGCAAACCAACCTTCCAAATGGAAATGGAACTTGTCCACACTGCGAAAGCCAGTTCAATGCCAGAGTACACGCTTGTCGACCACCTCCACACACTCAGAACACGACTATTATTGCTGAAGGGTCTCTAAGAGCGAGAGAACGTCCACATTCTTGATCATCGCCAAATATCATTAGCATATTGGTCATTCTTTACCATAGAACTGATTTAATTTACAGAGAAAACAAAGCTGACATGGTGATATGGTACAGAAAAGAGCAACTATAGCTAAATATTCACAATAATGCTGGGTTAAACAGAACTAAGAAAGAAAAAAATAAGGAAAACAACGTTTTCTGTGTCGCATGAAAAAAACTTGCGTCTTAGAAAGATCGCCACCATTCCAATAATTATAGAAGAAACCAGACTCATAAATAATGAAAAAAAATATCTGGTAAATATATCACGTGAACCAAGTGAAAGAAAGATAAAAACAACTGCACTAAAATTTAATTAATTTTAAAAAGGTTTCATGAGATAGCGGGTTGGCTTCTGGTATCAGGTCGAATGACCCATTCTCAGCTAGAACCAAACAGGAAAATTAAAAAATAAATATTTGGTGATATATAGGTAAAATATTAAGGTAAAAAAATGTGAAAATCCCACTTTACGCGATAACCACTTCTGTTAATCGTAGAAGTTCATTACTTGGCCCATATTGTAGCCAACTAAGTCTCGCGTTTTATATGGTCTTGCCATTTGATTGTAACCATTCGAAAGTTCGGTAAAGTTTAAATTTTGATAGAATTTAAACTGTCGATTTTTTTTCTAAATAAGATGCTTTTTGATAAAAGCAATTAATATGGAAAATTACAGTTTCATTTTATTTTTTGTAATTTATCAATGTTTGCATTACATAACTGTGGTAATACTTTACACAGTCCAATAATGTAAGGCAGAGACAAGACGTACATTGCCATGCAGAAGTATACAATATCACGACTCACTTATGTTCTTGATATTTAATAATTATTACTCATTACGTTTAGGTCATTTTCTTTCAAATAGAAACAACATTAAACTTGAAACAAAATGTCCACTTTATTTGAATTTCTTTTAAAGATTAATTTTAATAAAGTCCGTTAACATCGTTAGATTATTTTACTCGTGAATTTCGTATTTTTCTTTTTTCGTTCGATTGATCATTTATATTTCCAAAAGGAGAGCCTTTTTATATTGTTTATACTTTCTTTCAATAAACACAAAAAGGAAAAAAATCCATTATTTTAGAAAAAATTGATAAAACATATGACGACATTATGTTAAATAATGTCTTTGAAATATGTATTTTAATATTAGCTTAACCTACGTCCCCTGGTCTCTAGAAGAGGTGTCGGTCGTATTCTGCCGGTCACTCGCGCTAATTAGTTTGGGATTGATTTTACATAAAACAATCACGCAGAACGAATATACGTACATTATTTTAAATGCCTCTAAACATGAGCAAGTTAACGACACTCAATTTTTTGCAATCATTGCTTATTAAGACCTGAATTACACTAAAGCGTAAGGATAAATGAGTGTCAGGTGAGACAACACCGTGATGATCGGTGAAAGGGAAATTTAATGGGTTTATTTATTATAAAAGGTCTCTCACCAAGAACTTTTTTACGTGGAACTTGAAAATGACCTTCTTATAGTCAGCTGAGAAGCAGATCCGCGGTATTGTGTTTCAAAAATGTGCAGTTCTGGGGCAAATATTATGCTCATAAAATTTTTGTTTACAGATAGAGAGTAAGAGATATTGTTGATATTGGTCGTAGCTAGTAATGTGTTTGCCGTTAGTGCCTTACAGAGGGGTGATCCATAGAGTTAAGCTCAGTCGAACACCCACCCACCATGAAAATAATGATAGAACACATATTTGATCGTATCTCTATTCTGTGAAAACATCTAGCAGGAAGGAGGATGTTTAAACTAATGTTTACATCGATCTGTCACGGTTGGGTGAAGTTTTTAGCGCAAATCGTTCAAATTGAATAGATGCGTCCATATATGCTTATAAGAGCCTTCGTCCATCCGTAAGTTTGTCACGCTCGTTAGTTGGAAATTGAATTCACTATAGAAGCCTTTAGACAGCGGAAAATTTCCTACTTCAGCAGTTTATTACCTCGGACCGCTTGGCTTTGAAATTCCCTACCTTTTTATTTGATAGTACCAACATGGAGAAATTTAAATGTAAGGTGAACAAACATCTTGCTGACAAACTCGCTACTCAGGTTGTCGCCTTATAAATGCGGTCTCTTTGATAGTAACCCCTTATGCTTCAGTCGTACTAGTATAGATTGTTTGTGGCAAAACCAGGTAAAAACAACAATAATGATAAATGTCCGTTCGTCACGCTTAAATATACGTGTTATTTTCATCGATCTACCACATGATTAAAAAGGCGTATGTTAATATACTTTCTTTTTTATATTTATTGTAGAATAAAGAAAATTATGCGATTTTTCAATACAACATCGTCCATAAAAAGGAAATAAAGCGAATATTTAATATGATCGCATCTAGAGATAAAACTAAACAAGACGAAGCCGGAGTCCATATTACATCTTGTAAGAAAAAAAGACAAGAAGAAAAGAACAACTCTGTACATTTATCGGATTTATTCCAGTCATCTATTTCAAAAGTATATTGCTACTCGAAAGGACGAATTGCTCGTAAAAGGCGAAAAAGAAAGACGCGGTAAAAATAATTCATAATTTAAATGAATGACGTACATTGCAAAAAAAAAAAAAAAAGTTTCAGATAACGAAAAGCCGATTCGTCAAAAGCAAGAAGTATTTTTATTCGATATGAAACCATATTAAACTATTTGCTTACGATCAATATATTGTTATATGGATAGAAAATATATTCGATAATTAAGATTTGTGTGACGGACAAAAAAAAAACAAAAAACAAGGACCAATTCAACATACGCACTTTACAATAAAACTATATATTTTTTAACTTAAACGTGATAGATGTGTAGGAATTTTACTCTATCAAGGCAGATTAGCCGGAAGGTCATTGCAGATATAAACATGGTGGACCAACAAAATACTATTTTAAATATAAGCATGACACTCCAAGGAAATTGTATTTAAAACTTAAAGTTATTTCGAATTTAAGCGAGACACTCTAAAAGAAAAGGCTATTTAAAACGTAAGCGTCACTCACCCGCGAAAATGCTATTTCGAACTTAAGCGACCCCCCTCCAAAAAAGCTATTTCTAACTTAATCGGTACATTACAACGGAAATAATATGTCAATATTAAGCGTGTTAACTGAACGAAAATGTTATTTATACTTAATCGTAACACTTCAACGAATTTCTATTTTAAACTTAATCAGTCTATTCCAACGAAAAATTATATTTTAAACTTAAATGTGGCACTTGAACCAAATTATATTTGAACTTTAATCAGTCCATTCCAACGAAAATGCTGTTTCAGACGGAAGTGTGACAGTGAAACGAAAATGCTATTTCAAATATAAACATTACACTTCAGCGAAAATAATATTTCAAACTTAAGCGTGACACTCCAACTAAAATTCCAAACTTAAGCCTGAAAATAATACAAAATGCTATTTTAACTAACCCGTAATAGACCGACGAAAATGCTACTTATAACTAAAATCTGAAATACAGAAGTAAATGCTTGGGTTTAACCGACTTCCTCCGAAGAAGGAAGTTCCACGGTAGTATGAAATTCACAAACGGTCCCCGGTCGCATGTATATCCCCGTTAGGGGAGATGACGATGTTAGGTTTTTGCAACTCTTGCAGGGAGGTGTCGACGCCCTCCTATATACAGCGCCTGGAATTCCCAAATTAGTTACCCATTTTAGTAATGACCTCATTCAACGTTGCTTAAATTAGATGATCTGACTGGAAGCGGTGTGTATCAACGTGATTATGTCGTATATAATAATTATGTTATAATAATAATGTTCATCAATATTTAACCCAGTGGTAAAAATCTATGAAAGGATATGACTTAAAAATATATACACATATAAAACATTTTGTATACACATCACTTACGTTAATTACTTATAACGAGTTGTTCGCAATTTAAGATATATTAATGATTTTGGTGTAGACAAATTTTCATTAGAGCAGTAATTCAGCCAATGTTTATGACGAATACAGTCAGAAGTTATTAAACCATGCCTATATAGTTAATGCATATTAATTAATTTTAACGATATTAACGATAATATTTAAAGTAATTTCTCATTAAACTGATCCAATTTAAATGTATTGAAATAATTAATACCAACAATTCCAGTCTCGTTTAAAAACCGTTGCATTGTCGATCCCTAGCGCTTCTTAAAGTCATCTGATAATTGTTCATGCATTTCGTTCGCAGGAGGTTATTTTTCATGTGTGGTACTCTGATTGGAAAGAGCTGAGAACGATTGTTTTTGTAAGATAAGTTTTACTTGCAGTGTAATAAAATTATACTGGTTTGGTCTATTTATGTGACACTATCGGAGAATTGGCCGAAAAAAAGTTGCCGTAGTATTGTGTTGAAATTACCTGCGAATGAACTGACCAATATACAGTAAATACCGCAATAATGCAAGATCTAGTTCCGGAGAGCCAATCAAGTTTGTTTATTGGCTAGAGGAAGACTCACACTTTTGTATGTTGTTATTAATACATTTTTTGTACTCTATTCTCGTTTTATGTTTTCCTTGTGACCCTTTAACCCTTAGTAACTAGTCAGTTGCTGGGAGATCGGTCGGTTGAATTAGACATGGGTGTTATTAGAAAGAATAGCTTAGAGGTCAATTGACGTTTTTGTTTGGAGGCCGATTCTTCAATAAAGATTACAGGGAACAAGAATACACGAGCGTGCCATTAAGGTCGCAAAGAATATTTGTCTCTTGCTAAACCGGGTTACTGCATAATACTACTTGCTGAGAAAATTAGTCTCTGTTCTGTTTAAATACTATCTTATTTAGTGTTGCTTGCGGGAATTATTATCTATGTTCAGAGTCTAGTGAATGCAATGCAAAGAATTATGAGTTCATGTGGCAGAAATAATGTAACAAGTAACAAGGTGGTGTCAAAAGACAGGAACATAAGTAACCATGCTCTAGTCCATTACCTTACAGATGCTAAACTTCTGACTGACCAACAATATGGATTTAGGCAAGGCCGTTCCACAGCAGACATCCTAACTGTAATCTCAGAACGTATATACCAGTCACTGGACAAAGCAGTAGAGGGTAGAGCGGTAGCTCTCGATATATCTAAGGCTTTTGACAGGGTATGGCATGAGGGTCTTCTCAAGAAAATCAGATCATATGGCATCACTGGAAAATACATAACATAATTAGATCCTTCTTAGATAAGAGAAAAATCCGGGTTGTACTTGACGGTCGTACATCTAAACAATATGATATAAATGCGGGAGTGCCTCAGGGGTCTATCCTTGGACCTCTGTTATTCCTAATATTCATAAATGACTTCCCTGATAAAATTGTCTGTGAGATGGGTATGTATGCTGACGACACCACGCTCTATAACAGACACAACAGGAAAACAAATGAACACATATCCAAAGAAATGACAGAAACACTAGAGGAAAACCTCCGAACCGTAGTGGAATGGGGACAAAAATGGATGGTCACCTTCAATGCTGCCAAGACTAAACTTGTTTCCTTCAATAATTACAAGAAACCTTCCCTACTACCACCTACTACCAATAGCAATGGCCAAAGACTCTTTATCTGAAAGTACATCTTTAAAAGTCCTCGGCCTAACGTTCACAGGAAACATGAGTTGGAACAATTTCATTGAGAACATTGCCAGGACTGCTGCGAAAAGGTGGGTTCTCTCTACTGTGCTAGAAAGTTATTAACGCCTGAAAGTATCCTATACCTCTATAAGGTCACCATTCGCCCATGTATGGAATATTGTTGTCATATTTGGGCTGGTGCATCTGCCACTAGTCTCTCGCTCCTCGATAAGGTTCAAAAGAGAGTCGCCAATTTGATAGGTCCTGAACTGTCAGCTAAACTTTAGCCTCTGACCCATCGACGAAATGTTGCATCGCTCTGCCTGTTCTACAAGTACTTTAACGGTGAATCCTCTGACGAACTGCAAGCACTTGTGCCTCCTCGACGTAAATACCTCCGACAAATCCGACAAGCAGCTACATCCCACCCCTTCACAGTAGAGATCCCTAGATGCAAAAGAGCCTTCTACTCCAGTAGTTTCTTCCCCAGAACAGCTAGACTTTGGAATTCCCTTCCGGGTCCCTGCTTCCCCGACTGTACTGACATGCAGAAGTTCAAGTGTAACGTGAACCGACATCTTGCTGCCCGACTTCCTACACAGTACGCCTGATGCTTATGTCCCTGATAGTAGCCCCCTACAACAAAGTGGCAATGTGCCTTGTTTGGGGGCGAAAATGTAAAAAAGGAAAAACAATGAACGAAAGTAAACGTTTATTCGGCCGCATTGAAGAAACAGTGGGTGTTTGGGGGAGGGATTAGCTGAATGATTTCAGAGTATACGTTCTTGAACCCAGTTTAGAGTTAGAGTAAAAAGAACTTCTTCGAGGTCATGCCCTTGCCTTTAAATGGCTCCATCTCAGATCTAAAATTAAAAATTATATAAATAACTCCATCCTAGATCTAAAATTTAAAAACAATACATAAAATCTAATGTGAAGACTGCTGGAAAAATAGTTGGCTCATTTTACGTCCCCAGAAGGTACCTGATTCTTATATAATTTACCTGTATAAGAATCAAATGCACCATATAATTTCTTATTTTTACAACATCTACAAACGCCTTTCGATGTTTAGACAGAGTTTTGTCAATGTAACGGAGTAAGATCTTCTGTTTCTACAATGCCTTTCTCCAAGAGGAAACATTTATAGTTCTACTCTACTTGATTTTTATTTTTACTTGGCTATCATTTTTTATTCTTTCCTCTAAGATACTGAC
The DNA here is from genome assembly GCF_053919585.1 of Euprymna scolopes. Classification (NCBI taxonomy): domain Eukaryota; kingdom Metazoa; phylum Mollusca; class Cephalopoda; order Sepiida; family Sepiolidae; genus Euprymna; species Euprymna scolopes. Next base: position 56,464,864 of record NC_136496.1, read on the forward strand.
TGCATGAACTAGCTTTGCAACAATAGGGAAGAAAAACTTTCTCTTTATTCATTCACGTGCCTAACGCCTGGCGAAACTTCCATAAACAATGTATCTTCGCCAGGGCTTCTCGTCTGTGGAACACATTACCACGAAACAGCTAACAAGGTGGTCGAATCCAATCTCAAAATATTCTCATTAACATTTATCCTCTAATGACACTACGTCTTGATAAATGTCGATCCTTAGTAAAAAATGACTGCTACAAGAGTAGTCGAAGCTTGTGAATTGAGGTTAACATATGGCGTGAGATTTCTAAGAAAAGAAGACTTGACACACAATGTAAGTCAATTTCCTCTTACAACACCATATAAACGAGTTGCAGTTAATCAACAAAATCTACGTCAATGAGATATTATACTAAGCAATCAATGATTCCGGGTGCTCGCATTCTGTATTGGGCTCAAAACTATTGCTGCTTTCGAAATGCTAACAGTACGTGAGAAACAATGAACGCTATTGAGTTATTACACACACATAACTGGTGATTTTATCACACAAAGTGAAATTGTGAGAGTTTTAGATGATACTCATGTGTGTGACAAGATTGGCAAAGAAGATTTTAGTGTCGAATTGACACAATGGAAGAACACTTAGATCAGTTAATAGAAGTAAACAGAAAATGAGGAAACAGCGAAGCTACGATACAGCTCCCTCTCAATAAAAATGTATAATAGACGCAATGAAGTAAGTACGATTTTGAATCGCACAATAAATGCACTACGGGACGTTTCTTAATTTTGACAAAATGGAAAATGCCCTAGTCTAGCATGTAGAATATCAAGTTCAGAAAAAAACAACTTCGGGTCAGAACTAGTATATATATATATATATATATATATATATATATATATATATATATATATATATATATATATAAAGAGAGAGAGTGAGAGAGATACTAGTATATATATATATATATATATATATATATATATATATATACTAGTTCTGACCCGTAGTTGTTTTATATATATATATATATATATATATATATATATATATATATATATATATATATATATATATACGTTTTATTTTTTATTACCGTATCTTTTTGTTAAGTTACATTATTGTTTCGGCTACACGGCCGTTTTTTGGGCCGTCTGTAGCGTCCTCAGACTTTTACAGAAATGTTCGCTATTTTGGGATGAAAGAGTGGAAGAGTGAACGATGTTAGGGGAGGTTGCGAGGAGGGCGGAAGAGGAAGAGAGGAAGGGAACAAGGAGGGAAGGTGGGGGGCGTTTGGTATGTCGATAATGTTTTAGTTTTGGGGTTTAAGGAAATTGTGGGGGAGAGTCTGGGAAGCTCATTTCTGGTGTGGCTGAGGGCATAGGGATACATGACTTTAAAATTCGAGTCTTATTAAACTCCTGTTAAAGTTTTTAGCGTCTCGTTGGTGAGGTGATTTCTTGGTAAGTATCTCTTGAGCTGTTGGGTGTTCGCTTATGTTTGGAGGCGGGGGCCTATGATTCGCTTTATTTATTTTTAGTTTTTCCCCTCCCCCTCAGCCACACAAGAAATGAACCTCCCAGACCCTCCCCCACAAGTTCCTTAAACCCCAAAACTAAAACATTATCGACATAGCAAACGCCCCCACCCTCCCTCCTTGTTCCCTTCCCTCTTCCTCTTCCGCCGTCCTCGCAATCCTCACCCCCTAACCTTATTCACTCTTCCACTCTTTCATCCCAAAATAGCGAACATTTCTGTAAAAGTCTGAGGACGCTACAGACGGTAAAAAAAACGGCCGTGTAGCCGAAACAATAATGTAACTTAATAGAAAGATACGGTAATAAAAATAAAACGCATATTTGCTCTACACAGTATTGAGCACTTTCTTCAGTTTTTATTAATTACCATCTCCACTAAATATATATATATATATATATATATATATATATATATATATATATATATATATATACTAGTTCTGACCCGTAGTTGTTTTATATATATATACTAGCATGGGTACCCAGCGTTGCCTGGGTTGACATGAAGTTCTGTTTGAAACACACATGTATACTAATCATTTTCATCATGGGCAACGTGGATACCCCCACAACAAAAATAAAAGAACGGATGAAAACATGTAAATGTAATCACCCAAAAAATGAAGCACATGATACCCTCTCCACCAGATATTTCGGCAGAAGGGCTACAAAGAGAAGAAACTATTCTCCGGATATTGAGCACTAGAAAGACCCCCTGCAAAGAAAAGATAATTAAAAATAAATCATTACATCTTTTGTTCCAATAAAAATAGCAGCGGATGCCCGTGCGATCGCAAAAAAAAAGATCTACAAAAAAATAATTACAAAAACAATTAAATGACATTTTTCGTCATTTTATATTTCTAATGTAATCCTCCCCCCCTCTCAACAAAAATTGAATTTGTCATATTTTGGGGTTCGTTCTGTTTATAAAATTGTTAAGTGAAAGTACAGAATGGTTTCATAAAAATTAATTAAATTTATCGTTATTTTATGTTTCAAATGTAATTCTGCCCCCCACCACCACAAAAAAACTAAAAGTGTTTGTATTTGTCATGTTTCGCCCCCCCCCCAGATTGCCAAACTTGAAAAAATGCTAGAGATTACATGTTGAACGGTTTGTGGCCAAAAAGTGGGTGCTCATTTTACATTAAATTTATATAGAAAAGTTATCCCCTACGCTAAAATGTTAATTTTTGTTTTCAAAATTTCCTCTCACCTTATTTATAAAGACTGCTTAAACGAATTAGGCCACAAAAACCAGATCTTAAATTTTTAAAATGACGACTTTTAAAAGTTTTCCGTGGAGCTGAAAACGAATATTTCGTTTAAATTTGGGACAGATAAGTAGTTTTCATGATATGAAAAAATTACTTTTTAAAAAAAGTGGGAGATCACTTTCCCATATAAATTTAAGGTAGAATGAGCACCCACTTTCTGGTCACCTAATAGTTTCTTCATATCATAAAACAAATTTAACTGTGATATTCATTTTCAGCACTCCCGAAAATTGGCGCTGTTTCGTTTTTACTAAGAGATGCGGTCATTTTTTCGTCTCATAATTTAGGACGCTAATTATGCTGTTAGTAAGTTTACAAAAGCATACTTTGTTTTTCGTTCTTTTTTCATTATAGAACTTGTATAGTTGTTAACAGGTGCCTCTGCAGTTTAACATTTCACAAAAATTCTGTTTACATTAGGAGGCGGTTAAGCAAAGTACAGGAGCACCTGGTAAAAACTAAACAAATTCTATAATTGAATACCCACCTAAAAAATACATATTTTTGTAAACCGCTCGTGTAAGCTTACTGACAGCATTATTTACGTCCTAAATTATGAAAACATAAACGAATCTGTGCATTTTCATGAATGGATTAAAAGATCTTAAATTGTTAATTTACGTAGAAACGACAAGTTATTTCTTTATTCTTATAAATTTTTGTCTTTTTTCGTTTTGTTAATTGTGTATATATATATATATATATATATATATATATATATATATATATATTCAGTAATGTGATTGATAATTAAAAATTCAAATTAGAATTAAATTAAAAATCCGTTTCACAAGAAGGAACAACAACAAAGTCAATAATTTGTACGATCGTTTCGGAAAACAATGTTTTAATTGTGGTAGACATTAAGCCACGGACAATAATTTTTACATATAGTATTTAAAAAAAAACAAAGGTTCCTCATCAGCAAAAGTATTGGGAAGGGTTTTTAATATATGTAAAAGACACCATAAATAAACCTAGTATTAAAAGTAAGGCAGATGTATCTGGAAAAAAATTAAAATATAAGGTATGTATTTTCTTGATCAGCAAATTAGTATGGGTTAAAGATAGAAATAAAATAGAATAAAATTATAAATCTGAATTTGGTTTAAATATAATATTATAATAATATATTTCTAATAAAATTCATAGACACACACATATACATATATATACACATATATATACACATATATATATACATATACATACACACGCATATACAAAGATACATACATACATATATATATATATATATATATATAATTATTTACCTTTTAATTCTTCGCCTTTTGAAATCAGCAATTAAGGTCAAAGTATTCATATGGATGTTTATTGTAGCTTTTCAATTTATGAAATGATACATTTTTTTAAAAAGAACACTAATGGAATATTTTATATCGGTTAGCATACGTTTGATGTGGGATATTTGTATGTGTTTTAGTGGTTGGATGACTACACCACTTGTTGAGAATAAGTAGACGTAGATTCCGTAGTGGAACTCCTCCGCGATTTGCTTGTTCTGTGTAAGTCAATACACATTCTTGTATGTGGCGTGGTACTTTAGGTGGCACAGTGCTCGTGTCACATGTAAATGATTCGGTTTTAGACTCCTGAGTCTGGATATGTTTAACTGATAAGCTCAAAGGAGAGCGAAACTCATCTTGGATGTCCGATCTGCAACTTTCATAGATTGTGTGAGCTGTGGCATTATTTGTGAAAATAATTACACTAATCACACACACACACACACGCACACACACATGTATGAATATAGGTATCTTTAAATATATACATATGAAATGTTATTCTTGGCGAAACATAATGAATTCCTTTACGCACATGCATATACATACACATATGTACACCCACATACATATAAAAGTTAGTAAATAAAGCAATATCACGAGTAAAATCTAAGTGAATAAAGGGTTACGATAGGCAAAGGACAATAATACGGATGGCAATTGCAAAGGCAAAAGAAATTCGTTTTTCGCTGAATTTTTATTAAATTAGAAATAGTAAAAAAGTTTGACACTTTTTTCATTTCGTTTTTGAATAAAGGTGTTTTATTTGAATGATTGATGTGGTGTTAGATTTGATTTTTTTTAATTTTAAGTATTTTATTGCAGTTTTTCTTTCCAGATTTAAGGTCACTACATTTTCTTCTATTTTGTGCATGTCAAAAGGAACGTGAGTATTTAGAAATGACGGTGTCAGCATTTGTTTTTATATTAAAAACAGAATAAAATTATTTCTAGCCAAATATAGCGTGCATTATTAGATGTCATCATTTCTAATTAGAACAGTATTTATTTCACAATTCAATAAGACATGTACATACTCGAAAAAATGTGTGGAGTATTGTCTTTATACATATACATATATAATAGGAGTAAAAATGAATTCACAAATACTATATATTGGAAATGAGTTATATATTTAATAAGGGTATTCATACATTTAGTTAGGGAATAAAGGCGGTTCTTTATACCAATGGATTTCGAAGCCTAATGCTTCTCATCAGAAGAGTAGAGAAGGTGCTAAGTAGCATGATGGGGATGTGACGTCTAGCGAGGAAATCATCAGGAACGAAATAAATAAATAAATAAATAAATAAAATTATTGATGTTGTTAGGGAAGCTATACGTAATTCTAAGAAAAAGGAGTATAGGGTTTCTATCATAGTTTTAAATAATGTAAGTAGGTTATGTATTTAAGATTAATGGGGAGGTATAGGCGTAGTTGGGTTGTGATTCTATTTTATCCGTATGTAAGATGTATAGTGTCTGCATAAACACTACAGAGTCCCCTTTATCCCTCAACTAAATGTATGTATATCTTTATTAAATAAATGATTCATTCTATATTCTCCAATATATAGTATTTGTGAATTAATTTTCCACTCCTATTGTCTCCTATAAAAGCTAAATTGAAATTTGTTGAGGTTTATATTATCTCGATAATCTCCTCTTATAGAATTGAATTTATTCTTTTCTTCTATCAATCGCGTTATATATATATATATATATATATATATATATATATATATATATATATTAGCGGTGAGGGTGACCGTGTTGGCTCAGGCGTAAAATACGTTTAAATATGATACTTTAATTAATCCAGATTTCGTATATATTATTATAGAGTCGTGATTTCAGAAGTAAAAAAACAAAAAGGTGCCATCAGCTAGAATCGAAACCGAAACTGTAGAATTCAATGCTGGTGACGTTACCACTCTACCTACATGACCCGCATATAAACTGATTAAAAATTAAAAATTAAAAATAAACTAAAATGTAGAAAATGTTTGACGATTTTTTCAATTTGGACCCATTTATGACACCTTTCAAAACAATTTGAACTGGCTAACCCCCCAAAAAGAATGGTCCGTAAAACTGCAATCACTTGAAGCCCCTAGCGCCACTCTGCGACTTATAGTTTTAGTTTCGGGTGAGATAGAGTTTGACAATAAAGACACCGACAAACAAACCGACAGACAGACCTATATCCGCTTATATATTTATTTCGATCCTGACTTGAGTCAGTTGTCTGTCTAGCCGCACTGATGAGCTGTGAAACAGCAAAACAGTACTGTATGTGAATGACTATATATATATATATATATATATATATATATATATATATATATATATACCTCCACTTCAAAAGCCATCATCCTAAAAACTGTCAAAAATCAATACCTTACTTCCTAGCACGTAGAGTCTACATCATAGTAACAGACAGAGACCTCCGTTCCACTAGACTGAATGAACTGCAAATAACACTGCGGAAAAGACGATATCTACTGCCACTAATACAGAAAGGTATCGTACTAGCTGAAAAAATTCCAATAGACCAACTAAGAATCCCAAAAGAACACAACAAAGAACAAATTTTAGCATACGTCTTCACACACAATAAAACAACCCAGAACTATTCACACAGATAACAAAAACGTTATCCTTCTCAGTCAGAACGACAAACTAAACAACATACTTAAAACAACAAAAATAATAAAAAAGCAAACGCCAACCCAAAAACTTAAAACACATTCTAACTTCCTCAAAACTCGTTCCGCACACTACAAAAGGGGTTACAAAATGCAACAAACCGCGATGTGGAGTATGTGGGATAATAATAGAAGGAAACACATACACATTCAAAAACCCAACACATACACATTCAAAATAAAAAAGGATCTAAATTGCACCTCCATAAATGTAGTATATGCACTAATATGCACAGCATGCGACAAATCCTACATAGGCGCCACCAAAAATTTCAGCAATAGAGTGGCCTTACATAAGAGCAACATTAACATTGCAGATAACAGACGCCTCTATGTTTCAAAACACGTAAACACATGCAGTGGAAATAGCTTCAAAATAATGCCAATTTTCCAAACAGACAATTATTTTTATTTACTTACACAGAAAAACAATTTCATAACAAGATTCACTCCCGAACTAAACAGAGCCTAATATCAACACACAAAAAAATGAAATGCAAGGCACACTCGTATGCACGTACATATGCATATACACACCCACACATAAATCAGAACCGACACATTAAAACACACATGCACACACAGACACAGTCGCATACAGCCACACACAGCCATAACACCTCTGTCTCTAATACAACACATTGAACAATACCAACCCTACTTTACCTCGAACTCAACAACACTAGGAAACACCTAGAACCATAGTGTAGTATCTGTTCCAACACCTCGCCCCACAGTCAGTGGAGGAGACATCCTTCATGACTGAGATAACTATCATCCTTCCTCCCATACCTATACTCCTCCAAGTGCCCCCTCCCCTCTGGGGTACGAGACCTTCTTCACACTAAGAACCGATCCTGGATCTGGCCATACCCACATGGGGAGACAAATAAATAGAAACATTAAAAAATCCCCTTCGTATATTTATAAATACACCACTTTATCTAAACAAACATAATATTAAGAATGCCCGAACAGCCTAAGACTGAAACGAAAAATCACAAGATTAAAATCTAAAAATCCAAAAAATAAATATCAAAATTGAATGAAAACACCCCTACCATTATTTCAGAGGAGCTGCCCCCCCCTCTTCACACACACATTAGTAACGACCTTGGATCACAGTTGCTTTCCTGGGGAAGCAAATAACTTTATAATACTATAAAACAGAACACACATTCTTCAAACCAATACAAGAAAACACACACACATATTTACCCCCCCCACACACACGCTACCTTATGTACCCGGTTGACCAAGTACCAATGAGCCCCTCACCTCCACCCAAGTAAGAGTAAAAAAGGAAAAAATGAGAAAAAACAAAGAAAGATAAATGGAAACACAAGCAGAGAGAGAGAGAGAGAGAGAGAGAGAGAGAGAGAGAGAGAGAGAGAGAGAGAGACAGCAGTGACCACAGTCCACCCCAACGAACCAGTAATAAAAATTGAACATAAGAATGAAAAGTAGAAACATTCACAATGTTTCCACCGCTCGGATATATTTCAAATGAACTACGAAAATGTTCTTTTAAATTCTAAACACATCTTGAGTACATTCTAAATAACTTACATTTTAAATACATTCTGAAGTGGACGCTTCACAGAACGTCTGAAACGCCTTAAAAACGATTTCAAATATTTAAAAGCATTATTATAATGATCTACACGTAATTTTCAATGAAAAACCAAAGCATGGAACAATAAAATAGTGTTAAAAAATACACATTGTTGGTGACCCCCCCCATTATTTAAATATACATCTTTCTCTCATTGGAATTTCTTAATCCATTATATATATATATATATATATATATATATATATATATATATATATATATATTCCATGGTTATATGAGGTACATGTTTATATAAAAATGTGTAGTTCTTGGCTTAAAATTGTTGTTGCGATTTTACTATATGTGATGTTGGTTGTTTTCGAAATATACACGGTGCTAATATTTTAAATTATTTGAAGTTTAGAAATGTGACTCTTTGATTAATTGTGTTATGCCTGCGGTGTTTATGTTATTATAATTATCAGCCTTCATCATAAATTTTTGTCATAATTGTATACATATTTTCAATGATATATATATATATATATATATATATATATATATATATATATATACACTATATTCCAGTCAAATTGTGGCTGAACCTCAAACAAATTGCTAACACAGGTTTTTAAATTCCGTTGTAAGCAAGAATATCTCCTCTTTCAGATAAAAAAAAAGTTTACCAAAATTGACCTTGCGGAAAGGGGTCAACGACCGCCATCTTTAAAGGGTCCCCCCGATTCTAGTTTCCCTCTCTCAACTCAATTATTGTAAGTATATCTAAAAAATTACAAATGTATCAATCTGAAATTTGATAAATCAATAGTTTTCATGAAGTTAAATATAATTATAAACTCATAGGTTTGGTTTTATTTGATTTAGGTTTACGGCATATCAACCCTTTTAGATTATTTGATACTAGTCCAGTCAATCTAGCTGTTTTTTTTGTCTCAACCTCATATAAATTGCTAACAGAGGTTTTTAAATTGCATTGTTTTTAAATTGCATTGACTGAAATTCTGTTCCCCGTTGAAACTGAATTTGTGCAGTTCGTAGCTGATAATGTGGACCATAATGTAAGGAGTATTGATGGATTCAAGACATTCCATGGTATGGGCATCTTAGCATCTGTTACCCCCGGGAAAGTTAAAGCAAAACCAATTCCAAGGATTCAGGTATTTTCAGAAGAGATAATAAAGGTTGGAAGGATCAAAATAAAGTTCCTAGATTCACGGCACACCAACAAACCCCCAGCTACATTTAAAAAGCTCCTGGCCAAGAAAGTTGTCGATTCCACTGCCAATGTTGACATCCTTTGGGAGGTTTCACTAATTTTACATCCGTCCAGACCCGCATGGTTAGGCCTTATGCAGTCAGTGTACAAAGGAACATATCCTGGAAAATCAGCAACAGTTTTTTTTGCCAATGATTGACATGGACCCTGTTAACCCAACCTGTGTGTACTCAACTTTATGTTACATTAGTGATTTAGCCAGAAAAAAACAACATAACACCAATTCTAACATTTGATCAGCCACTTTGGTACAAAGCAATGATGATAGTCGAGTCACAGCCTAGTTCCAGTCCCCTGAAATCATTTGTCTTGCGACGTGGTGGGCTCCATACGCAGATGAGCTTTCTGGGGTCAATTGGTCATTTGATGAAAGTTCTGGTTTGCAAGAACTTTTTGAACTTGTGTATGCTGTAAACGCAGTCAACCACATGCTAAGTGGCAAAGCAATTACAAGAGCCATTCGTGCTCACTTTTTAGTTGCTGCTGCTCTGAATGCTATTTTATTAGCAAAAGCCTATGATTTGCCAGTTTCACATGTCACTGAGCATGATCAACCCAACACTGATGCAGAAGAGTCATTTCATCAAAATGAAGACCTTAAAGAAGTTCAGGGGCTATTGATAGGTCTCCTTGGTGGGACTGAGAGATTGGATAATGTTCTGTCTTCAGAGTCTGTAACCAGGATTACCCAGAAAATCAACCAGGTGAAGGATGCGATGGTTGAGCAGCGAACAGCAAAATTGTGGATTCAATACCTTGATATGGTGAAGAGCCTGCAACTGTTTATCAAAGCAGAGCGCACCGGGAACAGGGAATTGCATCTTGACGCAGTTAGGAAAATGCTGCCAATATTCGCTGCAGCAGGACACATCCTATATGCAAAGTCGACATATCTGTATTTGCAGCAAATGGAGGGTCTGCCAAAAACCCACCCTGAAGTATACCAGAAATTTTCGGAAGGATTCCATGTGATTAAACAGAGTGATCGCTACTGGGCTGGCTTGTCAACAGATCTGGTTATTGAACAGGTGCTAATGAGAAGCCTGAAGACGTCTGGAGGCCTTACTCATGGCAGAGGAATGGATGAAATTCAACGATTGGTTTGGACGCTATCACTGCCAGCATGCGCGGAAATCACGTTTACAATTCGACAACTAGCAGGCATTCATTATGGCACTAGTGACCAGCATCAGGAGGCTACTTTAGCAAGAAAAGAGCGTGATGTGAGGGATACATGGAAGGTCCTTGCGTTTCTCCAGACATATGACCCTTTCACGGAAGATCCGTCCATTCACAGCATTTCAAGTGGAGTAACTGGAGAAAAAAGGTGAATGTGGACAGAGTAAACTCCATAGGAGAGGCAATCATAGCTTCAATGGCTGGAGAAAATGTACAAGAGTACACTTTAAAAAAATAGGATCAAGCAATTACACTTGTATCAAAAGTTTCACTCAGCAAAGATGAAACTGTTGAGACTGATCCACAACTCCTATTCCAGAGACTGTGTGTGCTATCTAATAATGAACCCTCAACCCAGGAGCAGCAAGAACATTTTCAATATGAGCTGTGTGGTTACCCACCTGCTCTTTTTGATTATTTTGGATTACTGCGACAGGCAAAAAAATCTGCTTTGGCGGACGCTATATGGGAACTGACTTCTCATGTACAATCAGGTCCACAGTCATCAGATCCACAGTATCTCTTAGATGGTGGAGCACTACTTCAGCATCTCCCTTGGCAAAAAGGTCGCGCATTTAATGAGATCTGTGACCAATACTGTAGATATGTCACAAATAGATATGGAAAAGCATGTGTTGTCTTTGATGGATATGAAAGTGGCCCATCCATTAAGGACTCGACTCACCGACGCCGAGCAGGGGGGTTTGTTGGAGTTAATGTGTCACTGACTCCTTTCATGGTGTTCAAATTAAAAAAGGATGTTTTCCTTGCTAATCGACAAAACAAACAATTGTTTATCAATTTGCTGGGAAAGAGTTTGAAGGAAGCAGGTTGTAAAGTAATCCATGCATATGGAGACGCTGACGTATTGATTGTGAAGACTACTCTAGAACTGGCACAGACAGGAGAAACCATTTTGATAGCAGATGACACTGACCTATTGGGCCTTCTATGTTATCATACCAATAGCGATGACATTTACAACATCTTCTTTACGCCACAACCAAAAGCTAGTGAAAAAAGTGTGAAAGTCTGGAACATCAAAGAGGTGAGGAAATCATTGGGAGATGCGGTCTGTTTCAACATTCTTTTCATTCATGCACTACTGGGTTGTGATTCTACATCCAGTGTCGACGGAATTGGGAAGGCAGCATCCCTCCGAAAGGTGATGAACAATAGAAACTTCCTCGAACTGGCTAAAGTGTTTGGCAAAGACAGCAGTGCAGAAGAGGTTATTGAAGCTGGGGAGAAGGCTTTAGTGTGCCTATACAATGGTAATGATGGGGAAAACATCAATCATCTTCGACTGAGGCGCTTTAAGGAAAAGGTTGCAAATAGCTCAAAGTATGTTGAGGCCAAATCATTGCCACCGACAAGAGCAGCTACGAAATTCCACAGCCTTCGAGTTTACTTCCAAATTCAGGAATGGAAAGGTAGAAATCAGCTAAAACCTGACGAGTGGGGATGGACACTTTCAGATGATAAATTAAAACCAGTTAAGACTGACTTACCACCTGGCCCTGTAAATTTGTTGGCTATAATTAGGTGTAACTGTACTTCAGGGTGTACTACAGGAAGATGCAGTTGCAGGAAACATGGCATTCACTGTTCAAACTTGTGTGGATATTGCAAAGGCCTCCATTGCACCAACTCATCACAGCCAGATCTTGATGATGATGATGATGATGAAGTGACCTTTGACTAGTTCTTGACAAGAAATGTTCTTTGGTCCGTTCATAAACTTGTTCTGTGTAATTTAATAAAGTTTTTTTGTCAGCAAAAATGATTATTTTTGTAATTAATTGTTTTAATGGACATACTTGTCAGGAATTTTATGCATCGAAATTTTAATACTGTTAAGTTGAATTTTAACCCTTTAGACTCAGGCCAATATATCGGCCTTGGCGATTTAGCAAAAAAGATAACACAGTCGATATTTTGTCCTTTTACGTTATGGTAATTGTTAATTTTGCGTATCATCCTTTTCGCTAGTTATCGCATTTTCCGACAGGGCCCAAATGATTTAAAAGTGGCGGCTGTTGCCCCTTTCCCCAAGGCTAATTTTGGTAAACTTTTTTTGATATTCCTGCCCACAATGCAAGTTAAAAACTTTTGTTAGCAATTTGTTATAGGTTCAGCCACAACACCAAAGACTGGACTATACAGTAATTGAGTTAAGAGAGGAAGACTAGCATCGGAGGGACCCTTTAAATATGGCGGCCGTTGACCCCTTTATCCAAGGTTAATTTTAATAAACTTTTTTTATGGGAGAGAGAGTTTGCTCAGACTTGACCAGTACCACAGCCTACAGGCGCCAGGTTTATGACCACCAGAATATTAAAATAATTTATTGCTTGGTTTCAGCTAGGGATGGCAAGCAGGTGCAGCTAATAAAAAAAAGAATACTTACAGTAATTGAGACTAGAATCGGAGGACCCTTTAAAGATGGCGTGCGTTGACCCCTTTCTCATAGGTTAATTTTAATAAACTTTTTTTATCTGAAAGAGGAGTTATTCCTGCCCACAATGCAATTTAAAAACCTCTGTTAGCAATTTATATGAGGTTGAGACAAAAAAAAAAAAACAGCTAGATTGACTGGACTAGTATCAAATAATCTAAAAGGGTTGATATGCCGTAAACCAAAATCAAATAAAACCAAACCAATGAGTTTATAAGTATATTCAACTTCATGAAAACTGTTGATTTATAAAATTTCAGATTGATACATTTGTAATTTTTTAAGATATACTTACAATAATTGAGTTGAGAGAGGGAAACTAGAATCGGGGGGACCCTTTAAAGATGGCGGTCGTTGACCCCTTTCCGCAAGGTCAATTTTGGTAAACTTTTTTTTTATCTGAAAGAGGAGATATTCTTGCCTACAAACAATTTAAAAACCTTTGTTAGCAATTTATTTGAGGTTGATACAAAAAAAAAAGCAGCTAGATTGACTGGACTAGTATCAAATAATCTAAAAGGGTTGATGTGCCGTAAACCAAAATCTAATAAAACCAAACCTATGAGGTTATAATTATATTTAACTTCATGAAAACTGTTGGTTTATCAAATTTCAGATTGATATATTTGTTATTTTTGAAGATATCCTTACAATAATTGAGTTGAGAGAGGGAAACTAGAATCGGGGAGACCCTTTAAAGATGGCGGTCGTTGACCCCTTTCCGCAAGGTCAATTTTGGTAAACTTTTTTTTATCTGAAAGAGGAGATATTCTTGCCTACAACACAATTTAAAAACCTTTGTTAGCAATTTGTTTGAGGTTGAGCCAAAAAATGAGCTTGTTTGACTGGAATACTAGCGGATAAAAATCTAGGACAGTTTTTTTTTAATTTCTCCAAAACCTTCAGTGGGGATTACAAGTAAACTTACATTCACCATATCTCTTATGTTGATACACTGTATTAATTGTGCTTCATTATAAATGATAGAAAAAAAGTGTTGAGTATTTCAATTTTTGTAAAATTAAAGTGGCCAAAAACCGTGGGACAAAGTAAATAAATTAAAAAAAAAAATAACATTGAAACATCAAAATACCAAAGTTGGTAGACATACATTAAATATCTAGTGAACAAGCCTTTATTTTCTACAACTGCAGCGCATCTTCTGTGGCAAGATTGAATGAGATGGCGACATTCATCACGTGAAACTTTCGCCCATTCTTCTTTTTTTTTTTACACAGTGATCACCACTTATCAAGGCCCGGAAGCCACTCAGGGATAAGGGTTATTGCAAGTACATTAAGTTAGTGAGGAGATTTGCTGAAGTGTTTACTTAAGGGGACGGTTCATTAGGAATTTGTTAACATTGGACTTGAAGACATCCAAGTTATAGTCCGGAGGGAAGCAGGCAGACGGAACAGAGTTCCACAGGCGTGCAGTTCTAAGAAAGAAGCTTTGTTCATGGAATCCGCGTTTTGATTTAGGCACAGATATAGAGTGGGGGAAATTTTTCACAGTGGATTCAGCTAGACGGGTGTTTTTCGTGAAAGATTGGCGAGGGGGGGACCAGAGATTGGAGTTCAGACGAGCATCTGCCATGGAAATAACGATTAAACAAGGACAGGCTCGCAACGTCTCTTCTGTGGGAGAGATGATTGACCCCTGGGGGACTCCAGCATTTATATTGCAGGCCTCCGATTTTTGTCCATCTACCACTACTCTTATGAGCCTATCGGAGAGAAATGATTTAATGATTGAGAAAACATTTCCCGTTATACCGTAGCTGGAAATCTTGTGAAGTAGACCCCTATGCCATACCTTGTCAAAGGCCTTTGATATGTCAAGAGCAATTTCCCTAGAAAGGAAGCCTTTGTCAAGAGATTCACTTATCCTGTGGGAGATAACCGTCAGCACATCTGCGGTAGATCTTGCAGAGCGGAAACCATATTGTGTGTCACTAAGAATGTTATTCCTGCTGAGGTGGTTGACTATTCTCTATTTAATATGGATTCCAGCAACTTACTCATAACACACAGGAGACTTATAGGTCTGTATTGAGAGGGAGATGACTTATCACCTGAATTCTTAAATATAGGGCAAACTGAAGAGGTCTTCCAGGGAGTCGGAAAGCACTTCTCCTTAAGGCAGCGCTTAAATAGTTTCGTAAGTATGGGAGCAAGTTCTGGTTGAAGCTTTTTTAACACTATAATTAGGATGCCATCAGGGCCAGTTGCTTTACTGGAATCTAGGTTCTTTAATAGTTTGGCGACCTCCTGCACAGATATTTGTATGTTACCTAGCTTGTTCTGTGTTATAGGAGGAAATATGGAGAGTTGATGGCCTTCGTCGCATAGGGTAGAATTAGCTGCAAAGTTCTTTGCAAATAGTTTGGCCTTGTCTGACGCTGACGAGATGACCTCTGGTCCATTGATAATGGTTGGTATAGAACGCACACTTCTGTTCAGGATTTTATTTGTTATTTGCCAAAACTGGTGGGATCCAAGCCGCTAATCAGCTACCTTGGATTTAACAGACTGGGCATATAGCTCTCTTGCATTCTTGATTACTCTTTTACAGTGGTTGCTGGCAGACCTGAAAGCAGCTTTAGTTTCAGTGCATCTATTACGTTGGTAGCTATGGAAAAAGTGATTTCTGTGCGCGATAGCAGCAGCACATTCTGGGGAGGACCATGGCTGGCTGTTAGGTTTTTGTTGAAATTTTTTAGATGGTATGAATTGGTCTATGCCTACAATTAACCATCCGGTCAGATCTGATACTATAGAGGACACATCCTTTTTAAACATGGAGTGCAGAGGTAAATCAGATATGAATGTACGGAAGCTATCCAAGTCAGCCATAGAGTATCGGTATACAGTACGGTGGAGGGGTACGTCTGGGGGCTTCTTACATTTCGTTTTTATCTTAACTGATACGACGGAGTGGTCGGAGGATCCTAGAGGAGAATGAACAGAACATGAACATAGCTCAGGGGAAGTTGAGAGAAAAAGGTCTAGGAGGCTTGCATATTGACCGGGTGTATCGGGCACACGGGCGGGTTCGCGAACAATCTGAGTGAGGTCATAAGCAATGGCAAAATCATGACAAAGCCTTCCCTCGTTATCTGTCTTATTTGAATGGGTCAGCCATTCCACGTTATGGACGTTGAAATCACCACATATGTGGATGTTAGCCGAGGGATGTGAAGACAGTATGTGGTCAATTTTCTCAGATATGCTCTTAAAGATAGTAACTCCGCTGTTGTGGGGCCTATAGAGGGCAAATATAAATGCAGTGGTGTTAGCAAGTGCAACCCTGAAGCACATATAGGGTAAATTAGGATCTTCTCTAGAGATATCCTTGCCACACGGGAAGCCATCCTTAATGTGGGCACATATTCCATGCCCATGGCGATCTTGGGGGTAAGATTTAGTTGTTAAATTTGAGTATCCGTTAATTATGAACTCGTCTAGGGTAGTGGTCGGTCTTATTCCAGTTTCACTTAGAAATAATATGTCCGGTTTCGTCTCCTGTAATTGGGTTTCAACCTCTGGAAGGTTGGAACGTAGACCCCTGATGTTGGAGAAGGAGACCTGGTAGTAGGGGTCTACGTTGAAAGATGGGGTTCTAGGTTTAATCGTTCTAGGGGTCTACGTTGAAAGATGGGGTTCTAGGTTTTAGCCACAAATCTTCAGTATTGATAGAGTTTCTTGCACTCACATGGTTCCTCAAAGTAGAACATAGTTTTTCAATCGGGTTTAGGTTCGGACTTTGTGGAGGCCAATCCAAAACATTCACATTTTGCTGGTTCAAAAATTCCATTACATGCTTAGCCTTGTTGCAGTGGGCGTTATCCTGCATGGAAATAGGTTTTTCACACTCAGAATTTCGAAGTATTAGGAGGACATGATCTCTCAACAAATTCTTGTATATTGCTCCATTAACTCTGGTGTTTAGACTAAGCAGATCAGTCTTTTCTTCACAAGAAATCATTCCAAACACTATTACGCTATCTCCACCAAACTTAACCGTTTCTTTATGCATTTTTTTTATAAAATCTTTCGCCAGCAAACCTCCTTATAAATTTCTTCCCGTCAGATCCATTTACATTAAACTTACTTTAATCAGAAAAAATACATTTCGCCGCTGATCATCTGTCCACAACACATGTTCTTGAGCAAAGCTTAATCTGAGTTCCTTGTTCATATTGTTTATCAACGGTTTCTTAGCTGGTGATCTCACAAACAGACCAATTTCATTCAGGCGTCTTGATACTGTTTTACGAGACGTTTTGATGTCATGACAGGCACGTAGTTCACGAAAAATGCTGGCAGCTGTCTGAAACCTAACGTTCAGTGCCATCTTAATCAATCGATCTTGTCTAGGAGAAGTTATTCGAGGTCTACTATTTTTCTTCGGTGATAGAATTTTCCCAGCATTCTTGAAATCCTTTATAACTCTCCCAACGGTACTTTTCGACACCTTCAAGTCATCATCTATCTCCCATATTGAATGGTTTTTCCCTATGAAGTTTAATAATTGATTTTTTGACGGAAGCATCAATTTGTCATAATGATGGTGGAACTGCAATGACTACAGTGACTACTTATTCGTCATTTTTGTATTTAAAAAGTGGAAAACTGACTATACAGTCCACAATAAATTATTTTCTTTTTTTTTGTGCCACAGTTTTGACACTTTAATTTTTAAAAAAAGTGAAATATTCGTAGCTTTTTTCTATCCTTTATAATGAAGTGTAATTAATACAGTGTATCAAGAAATATGTTAAATGTGTGTAAGTTTAGTTGTAATTCCCCCGGATGATTGGGAGAAATTGAAAAAAAATCTAAACTGTCCCAAATGTTTTGCCGCTATATATATATATATATATATATATATATATATATATATATATATAAAGAGAGATAGAGAAAGAGAGAGAGATAGAAAGAAAGAGAGAGAGAGGCAGGCAGAGAGACAGACAGACAGAATGAATAAATAACAAAGGTTGTGAGAAAATAAAAATAAAAAAAGGAGATTGCTTACTTGGTGGCGCCGGCCTCGAGGGCGGAATTCTAATCTGAGTGGTTGAGAGAACGAGTCTCTTATAGACTTGGAGGAGTAGGGGGAGGCACTATTCTTCTGTTATAAAAGAATTGTGTCTCTGACTAGCGCCAGTTCTGTTAACGACTTACTGGTGAACGGTTGGCACAAATTAGTTACTCGCTGCTCGCCGTACTACAAAACTTGTTACTCGACCCAGTAGGGGGGGGTCGCTTAGGGCATCCTTTGCAACCCCTCGGAGCTTACGCTATCACCGGGTAATCTACTTTACCCTCTAAATAGTTTTTTTTTCCACATCTTGCAAAGGATTTGCTGCTTACTCTTTCGTCGGTTAACTACTGTCATGAACGTCACGAAAGAGCAGCTCCTACGCAGAAGGGAGTCATTGACTCAGAAGATTCAGGGACGACTGAAGATGTGTCGTGATGGAGTTAGGCCATCGGCGTACTCATTCTTAAGGACGGAGATTCAACAATTCATTGTCGAGTTAGAGACTTGTATCACACAGCTGGAGTTAGGCTCCTTTGATGAGAGTACACCTGCCGAGATTGAGGGTGCTTGGCTGCCTCAACTAAAGGATTATTATGAAGACTTGGGCGATTTGGATCAAGCATACCGACAGCCAGAGCCCAGCCCTTACTCAGAATCTGCCTTTGAGTTCTCAAGGGCTTCTGCAACTACCGGGAGAGGTTCTTCCTTCATTGTTAAACCCCCACGTATACAGATCACAGGGCCTACATTTAGCGGACAGGAAATGGAGTCCGACCGCATGAGTTTCAGAAACTTCTTGACTAGGTTTGAGAACTGCGTGATCGGCATGGCCAATGATGCCGAGAGGTTGAACTTCTTGAAGTGTTCACTCTCAGACAGAGCCTTGAGGCTGGTAAATCACCTGAGTTGCACTGACACCAATTACCAGCAAGCCATGGCTATACTGAAGAGGGAGTCTCTGGACCTGGATGAAATCATTGACCAAATATTCCAGGATATTCTGGACTATGTACCAAAGAAAGGTGGAGCCCTTTTTGAGCTGGGGGACTTCGTTTCCAGGACTGCATCGCTGTTGGAAGAGCTGGGGAATTCCTTTTCGTGTGACTTTTCTGTGGACGATTCTGGCGGAGCCAGACTGATGGCTAAGATTCTGTTTAGGAAATTTCCTCTCGAACTGAAAGGCGAGATAATAGCGCTAACAAATAGACGGGTGCCACCTTTGTCCTCCATATTGAGACTAACTGGAGAAGCAATAAAGAGATTGCAGATTAAGGGCGGTGTCTCCACTGCAGTTACATCAACAGTAAGACAGAATACGTCTCAAAAGTTTGGTAGGGGGAACGCTATTACTCCTTCTTTTCATGTGGATGTGAACAATGCAACTTCAACCGGGTATTCCCGCACGTTGCCACCCATTCTCTCAGTTACATTCTCTTGTGGACCAAAGACAGTGTCAGTGAATTGCCTATTGGACACGGGTAGCGGGCGGACATATCTGGCGGCAGATGTACTGAGAACTTTGTGCCCAATCGAAACCCTTGGTGTCAATTGTCAGCTGAGATTGTCTACCTTTCTAGGTGAGTGTCAGCGTGGGTTCACAGAGATAGTCCTGGGAGTTGACTTGGGTTCTGGAAGGACAGTGACATCTCCTGTCTTGGTAGCCGATGGTATGGACTTGTCGGTTCGAGTGGCCAACCTGGAATCTCTATTGCGTGTCTTTCAGGATGCAAAATATGCTTTGGCCGGCCAGTTTGAGACCGGAAAGGATTTAATACCGATCAAGGGAATAATTGGGTTAGACCTGATTGAACACCTGGACTCCTTAAAGCTGATCCCGTGTTTGAATGGATGGGCCTTTGCAACCCCGCCTGGATTGGTCCCGTTTGGAGCAGTGGACTCTTTTTTCTTGGAAGATAAGCCCCTCTCTGAGGTTACTCACCTCTCGTTTAATTCGGTAATGGAACATACCCCCCAGGTCGATTCATCACATTTATGTTTTGTCCTTGAAACACAATCAACATACCTGGATCCCATGGCGGAGTGCTTTCCTGACAGTATGGTACAAAGAGGACTAGAACAAATGTTTACGTTGGAATCTCTGGGGCTTCCCAGTCAGGAGGACTTTTCTGATTACGATAAAGTTCAGATGAAGCGATTTGAGGAAACGGTAGAGCTTCGGGATGGAAGCTATTATGTGGAGCTCCCCTGGCATCACGATAGATTAGCCAGAGTCCCCTCTAATCATGCAACTTCCTTGCATGTTTTAGACCGGGTAGCAGCAAACTTGACTAAAAGAAAAATATATGATGAATATTTGGAGGTGTTTCGTCAGCAACAGGAGGACGGTATAATTGAAGAGATTTTTGTCTCCCCTCAGGAGTTCGACAAATATGTGTGGATACCACATAGACCAGTTTTCAAGTCGGACCCTACGGCAACTACCAGGATAAGACCAGTGTTCAACTGTAGTTTGAAGACAGGAGATGGATTATCGCTGAACGAAGCAGCATATTCTGGCGTTAACTTAACAGGGGACATCTTAAAGTTGTTGCTGGCCTTTAGAGCCAACAATTATGTGCTACTAGCAGACATTCGCCGAGCCTTCCTAATGATTCGGCTTAAGCTGGAGGCGGATAGGAACCGGTTTTGCTTTTTTCTTAAACAAGGAAATTGTTTGCGCTGCTTCCGCTATACCACCTTGATATTGGGGTTTACTTCCCGCCCATTTGTGTTGGGGTGCATCTTAAAATTACATGCGGCAAAATACCCTCAAGATGCTTGCCGCAGAATGATGGAGGACCGGTTTTATGTGGATAACCTTGTGGCATCCGTGGCAGACGCGAGTGAGCTTACTACATTGTATTCCCTTGTTAGAGAGCGTTTGCTGGAAGGGGGCTTTATTATCCAGTCATGCAACTCAAACAGTCAGGCGCTCCGCAATAGGATGAAGGAGGATGGTACTCTAAGTATCCATGAAGAGGAGTGGGAGAGAGTACTGGGCTACCGATACTCCCCACATTCGGAGGAGTTGTATGTCGCTCCGGTAAAGTGCAATCCTGACGTGACAACTAAGAGAGGTGTTCTTTCAGAGTCAGCTAAGGTCTTCGATCCGTTGTCCCTATGTCTCCCGGTTACTATCCGCAGTAGAGTGCTAATCAGGTCCATGTGGAAGAATGGTGCAGGTTGGGATGATCCACTCCAGCCAGCGATCTTGAGCGATTGGAGAGAGCTAGCCAGGGACCTTTCAGGGTTGAGTGATTTCCGTTTTTTGCGCAAGGCGCTTATGGCAGGGCTACCTGGAGATATGTACCTGTTTTGCGACGCGTCCAAGGAAGCATATGGGTTTGCCGTGTATATCGTACAAAATGGTCGGTCATCCTTATTATTTGCGAAAGCTAAGGTGGCACCTATGAAGGACAAGACTTTGCCTGTGTTGGAACTAATGGCCGTTTTCCTCGCCTTCAAGTGTCTCCCCACAATCCTGGACAATTGTGAAGGATTTGTTCCCGAGAATTTGTGTATAGCCACGGATGCACAGGTGGTCTTGTCCTGGATTTTATCTCAAAACATGGCTAGCAAAAATGTTTTTGCAAAAAATAGACTTAAAGACATTCTGCAGATGAAAGTGGAGTTGGAGTCTCGCTATGGCTTGAAGACTCTCTTCAGATATGTTGATAGTACACTCAACCCGGCGGATTTGTTAACAAGAGGATTAACATTGAGAAAGTTCCAATCCAAGATGGAATTTTGGTGTTCAGGCCCTTCCTGGCTATGCGAAGGAATATCTCAATGGCCAGGACAGGATATGCCCTGTTTGAGTGAGATATGCCAGCGAATGACCCGCAGTTCAGCAAATTGTTCCTTGATCCATGATCAAGAGTACACTTCGGCCATACCTTTTCAGAGGTTTTCCTCATTCTCTGGTTTACTGACTGTTACTGCCTTGGTGTTTAAGTTCCTAGCCATCCGATTTAATCGACAATGGGACTACAACTCTAAGGCAGCGATCTACCTTATGAAGACAGTGCAACGGCAAGAATTTCCCGTGGAAGTGGAGTACCTAAAGGAGCCGAGTGGTAAACCCATGCCAGTTAGGGTTCGTGCTCTGGATCTTTTTCTGGACCCTGACGGTTTGATTCGATCTAGGGGAAGAATCAACCAATCTTCCCACTTTGGTTATGAAGTTAAAAACCCCATTCTGATAGGGAAACATCATCCTGTTACCAGACTCATCATTTTAGATTGTCATGAAAGGTGTTGCCACCTTGGAACTGGGTCAACTCTAGCGGAGTTGAGGCGAAGCGGTTATTGGGTCCCGCAGGGTCGACAAGCTGTGAATAAGGTACTGGCTGTTTGTGCCAGATGTAAACGTTATAATTCAACGCCAGTGACGCCGAATGCTGCTGCTGCCCTGCCGTCGCACCGTACCGATTTCAGAGTCCCCTATCAACACACTGGGATTGATTTTACTGGCCATCTTTGGGTGAGTGACGGGAAACGAGATACGAAAATGTACTTGCTCCTGTTCACTTGTTTGAATATCAGAGCAATACACATTGAAGTAGTTCCCAACATGAGCGTACCCTCTTTCTTCCAGGCACTGGTTCGATTTACTAACCGAT
The DNA here is from genome assembly GCF_053919585.1 of Euprymna scolopes. Taxonomy (NCBI): domain Eukaryota; kingdom Metazoa; phylum Mollusca; class Cephalopoda; order Sepiida; family Sepiolidae; genus Euprymna; species Euprymna scolopes. The sequence goes on from NC_136496.1 coordinate 56,487,848, forward strand.
ATGGCGTTCCCGAAACCCTTTATAGTGACAACGCGAAAACGTTTATAGGAAGTGGAAAGATTTTCGATCGTCTCTCTCTTTTTACGGACTATCAAAGAAAATACGGTCCTTGTAAGTTAAAACTTAAAACCATTCCCTTGTTCTCTCCTTGGTATGGAGGAACATGGGAGCGATGTATCAAGACCATGAAGAATTGCCTATTTAAGATTCTTGGCAGGGGTAGATTGGATTACTTTACCCTTCTGACAGTGTTATCGGATATTCAGAGGTCTGTTAATAACCGGCCTCTTACTTACCAGGTGTCAGCCGACAAAAATGCTACTCCAATTACCCCTAATATGTTCCTTAAGCCCAATCAGAGCCCCGGGCTATTGATACGACTGGATAGAGAGGATAGAACAACCTTGTTGCCTCCCAGCAGGGAGAGGCTAATTCAAACCTTGGAACTTAGGGACCAATGTCTGACAGATTTCCACAAACTATGGTATGAGGAGTACCTGCTAGAGCTGGGAAGGAAGATTCCTGGTCGATCCCGACTCAGTACAAGAACCCGCCTCCAGAAGGATGATGTTGTGCTGATTAAGAGTCCTTTGAAACCCAGACCGTTTTGGGTCTTAGGAACTATTACTGAACTGATTCCAGGCCATGATGGTGTCGTTAGAGCAGCACGTGTACAAAAAGGGGAGGGCTTGGAGGAAGTACATTCCCTGAAACATCTGTACCCCTTAGAGCTTTCTAGGACTCCTGAAGGACCTCCTGTTGCGGAGGGAGGGGAGACGTTGGATTCACCCCCTAGTGTTGAAGAGCAGGTCTGGTTGTGTCCCCTGTGCAGCTCTCCGCAGCAGAATCAGAATATGATCGGGTGTGACTCGTGCGACGATTGGTACCATTTCCGATGTGTCGGTATCGACTCAGAACCTCCCAACAGGCAAAAGTGGTATTGCCCAGAATGTGCGCCCCTTAAAAAACGACGGGGTAGACCTAGCCTGCTGCCTGCTTGATTGATATCTGGACTGATCGACTACTGCTATATTGTACTAACAGTTGTTTTTTGATTAAGTATTTTGGTGGTCTGTCATTTTTATGTAACTTTTTCTTTTTCTTTTCTCTCTTCTACCTTTTGTTTTTTTTTCTCGTTTTTGTCGGGAGTGTGTGAGAAAATAAAAATAAAAAAAGGAGATTGCTTACTTGGTGGCGCCGGCCTCGAGGGCGGAATTCTAATCTGAGTGGTTGAGAGAACGAGTCTCTTATAGACTTGGAGGAGTAGGGGGAGGCACTATTCTTCTGTTATAAAAGAATTGTGTCTCTGACTAGCGCCAGTTCTGTTAACGACTTACTGGTGAACGGTTGGCACAAATTAGTTACTCGCTGCTCGCCGTACTACAAAACTTGTTACTCGACCCAGTAGGGGGGGGGTCGCTTAGGGCATCCTTTGCAACCCCTCGGAGCTTACGCTATCACCGGGTAATCTACTTTACCCTCTAAATAGTTTTTTTTTCCACAAGGTTTATATGCCAAATTTCATGATATTGACCATCTTACAATTTGGTCTTTTAATTAAGCTGACATTTACACTTTTTGACAGTATCTGTTTCGTTGCACAAAATCTTTGACTTAATTATCATATTAATCAATGAATCTATTTTACTCTTAACTCATCAGAAGAAATAGTTACTATCAATCCACCAAAAGGAACTAAAATTGGGTTCGGACATAATTAAAAAAAATCGAAAATTGGAAGAGAAGCTACAATTACTTTATTATTTGCTTACATTACGCCATTTTGAATGTCACTGCACGGGCATTCTTATGAACAATCGAATGTCTTCTCCAACCAGCAGTAGACTGCTGCATATTAGACAGATCGTTTGGTCTGGACTAAACGGTACAAATTTGACCCGAACAATAGTTTTGTATGACTTTATCTCTGTGTGTCATGGTTAAGACCAACAGTTAAACTTTTGCGAAGCTCTCTCTTAAGATTTTTGTGGGACTGCTTTCTTTTCCCTAGAACATCACAACTTTCACGTACAAGCGTTCGCCACTTTGGTCCTGGCAGAGTAGGTTCTTCCCACATGTCGATGTTGATTTGCAGAACTTTCAAATTGGCCTTTGTACAGTCCCTGAACCTCTTCATAGGCTTATGGAGCTTGACACCCCCCCATATATATATATATATATATATATATATATATATATATATATATATATATATATATACTAGCAAAAGTACCCGTCGTTGACTGGGTTCAAAAACAGCCTACAGAAAAAATCTGATTTATGAAAGTATGATAGGTTATAAAAAGGAAGGGTTGTAAAGAGATAGCTTCGATTTTGGGGGTATCAAAACCAAAGCAAAATATGATGAAAGTAAAAATAAAATAGATAAACCTCATAATTTATTATACCATACCTGCTCACACTGAAACACTTATCACAATATTCTATGGATCTATATTAAAAAAAACTTGTTAAACTTTGTGACATATTTCCAATCTATGGCGGTCAGGTGCGAACGAACATCCCATAATTGTATAATACCATATTTCTTCAAACTGAAACATAATTATCAAAGTATACATACGCAAATAGATATGAAAAGTCTTTATTAAAGGTTGTGCCTATTTCAATTCTATTGAGGCAAGGCGCGAACGCATACCACACAATTTTATTATACCATCCCTATTTAAGTTAAAAAATACTTATCAAAGTATTATTATGTACATCTATATCAAACACACTTGTAAACGTTTTTTTTTCAATTTTTCAATTTTTTATTTCCATACTTTGTAGACCAGGCGCGTACGAAGACCCCACAATTTTAATGAATCATCAGTATGCCAGATCAAACATATCCATTTCTGTGTCTCGATAAATCTTCTATCATTATATGTGACCAGTTTTCTATAATAGTCAATCATATACGAGCCTATTCGTGACCAGACACACACACATATGTTCAGCTTTATATTATACTAGCAAAATTAGCACTCGTTGACTGGGTTCAAAAACAGCCTACAGAAAATGGACTCTGATTTATGAAAGTATGAAAAGGAAGGATTGTAATGAGATGGCTTCGAATTTGAGGGTATCAAAACCAAAGCAAAATATGATGAAAGTAAAAATAAAATAGATAAACGCTATAATTTATTATACCATACCTGCTCACACTGAAACATTTATCACAATATTCTGTGGATCTATATTAAAAAAACCTTGTTAAACTTTGTGACATATTTCCATTCTATGGAGGTCAGGTGCGAACGAACACCCCATAATTGTATTATACCATATTTCTTCAAACTGAAACACATTTATCAAAGTATACTTACGCAAATAGATATGAAATGTCTTTATTAAACTTTGTGCCTATTTCCATTCTATGGAGACCAGGCGCGAATGCATACCCCAAAATTTTATTATACCATCCCTATTTAAGTTGAAAAATACTTATCAAAGTATTCTTATGTACATCTATATCAAAAACACTTGTTTTTTTTTTTTAATTTTTACATTTTTTATTTCCATATTTTGTGGACCAGTCGGGAACGCAGACCCCACAATTTTTATGAACCACCGTTCTGCCAGATCAAACATATCCATTCCTGTGTCTCGATACATCTCCTATCATTATATGTAATCATTTTTTAAAAGTAGTCAACCGTATAGGAGCCTTTTCATGACCAGAGACACACACACACAGACATTCAGCCTTATATATATATATATATATATATATATATATATATATATATATATATATATATTCACGAACTTGAAAAATATATGATCATTAGATCTTACACGAAAAATAACAGCCCTGAAAAGAAAAAAAATCATATATAAAAAAGAAAAAGAAAATGAGATATAAAGAAGAAAAAGAAAATGAGATATAAAAAAGAAAAGATGATATATAAAAAGAAAAAATGAGATATTATACAGAAAAATAAAATGAGATAATAAAAAGAAAAAGAAAATGAGATATAAAAAAAGGAAAAGAAAATGAGATATCAAAAGGAAAAAAATGTAATATAAACATGAAGTATAAAAGGAAAAAGAAAATGAGAAATAAAAAAGAAAAAGAAAATGAGATATAAAAGGAAAAAGAAAATCAGATATAAAAAAGAAAATCAATGAGATATATAAAAGGAAAAGAAAATCAGATATAAAAAAAGAAAATCAGATATAAGAAAGAAAAAGAAAATCAGATATAAAAAAGAAAAGAAAATCAAATATAAAAAAGAAAAAGAAAATCAGATATAAACAAGAAAAAGAAAATCAGATATAAAAAAGAAAAAGAAAATCAGATATAAACAAGAAAAAGAAAATCAGATATAAAAAAGAAAAAGAAAATGAGATATCAAAAGAAAAAGAAAATGAGATATAAAAAAGAAAAAGAAAATCAGATATAAAAAAGAAAAAGAAAATGAGATATAAAAAAGAAAACTAAAATCAGATATAAAAAAGAAAAGAAAATCAGATATAAAAAAAGAAAATCAAATATAAAAAAGAAAAAGAAAATCAGACATAAAAAAGAAAAAGAAAATCAGACATAAAAAAGAAAAAGAAAATGATATAAAAAAGGAAAAGAAAATGAGATATAATGAGAAAAATAAATGAGATACAAAAAAGAACAAGAAAATGAGATGCAGAAAAGAAAAAGAAAATGAGATACAAAAAAACAAAAGAAAATTAGATAAAAAGAAAAAGAAAATGAGATACAAAAAATAAAAGAAAATTAGATACAAAAAAGAAAAAGAAAATCAGATAAAAAAGAAAATCAGATATAAAAAAGAAAAAGAAAATGAGATATAAAAAAGGAAAAGAAAATTAGATATAAAAAGAAAAAGAAAATTAGATACAAAAGAAAATCAGATATAAAAAAGAAAATTAGATATAAAAAGAAAAAGAAAATTAGATAAAAAAGAAAATTAGATATAAAAAGAAAAAGAAAATTAGATATAAAAAAGAACAAGAAAATTAGATAAAAAAGAAAATTAGATATAAAAAGAAAAAGAAAATGAGATATAAAAAAGGAAAAGAAAATTAGATATAAAAAGAAAAAGAAAATTAGATACAAAAAAGAAAAAGAAAATTAGATAAAAAAAAAAATCAGATATAAAAAAGAAAAAGAAAATGAGATATAAAAAAGGAAAAGAAAATTAGATATAAAAAGAACAAGAAAATTAGATAAAAAAGAAAATTAGATATAAAAAAGAACAGGAAAATGAGATACAAAAAAGAAAAAGAAAATTAGATACAAAAAAGAAAAAGAAAATGAGATATAAAAAAGAAAAAAAATGAAGTATAAAAAGGAAAAAGAAAAAGTTACATAAAACGAAAAAGAAAATGAGATATAAAAAAGAAAATGAAAATGAGATATAAAAATGAAAAGGAAAATCAAATATAAAAAAGAAAAGAAAATCAAATATAAAAAGAAAATGAGATATATAAAAATGTTATATAAAAAAATGGGATATAAAAAAGAAAAAGAAAATGAGATATAACAAGAAAAAGGAAATGTTATATAAAAAGAAAATGAGATATATAAAAAATGTCATATAAAAAAATTAGATATAAATAGAAAAAGAAAATGAGATATAAAAAAGAAAATGAAAATAAGATATAAAAGGATTTAGATAGAACGTAGGAACGAAAAGAAATGCAAAGTAAACGAAAACAAATTATAACGGAAGGAAAAATAGAATAAGAAATAGAAAAAAAATAAATAAAATCAGCAATGAAAATAGAAAACACACCTAAAAACTTCGTAAAAAGAAGAAGAAACGACAAAGGAAAAAAAAACAACCCAGAATAAAAGACGGAAATGTCGTATATGTAGAAAGGAAGCTGTAGAAACAATGAGTGCGGTGGATATGGAGAAAAGTGCAGAAAGATAATGGAGCAGAAGAAAGGAGTGCAATGGGTATATGGTAGCAGTTGCAGAAGATTAATAAGAGGAATAACAAGGTGGTATGTGAACAACGAAACATAAACTAAACTAGCGAAGTATTATACAAGATGATAACTAGTAGTGGCAGCATTGGTGATATATTACAAATAATAATAATAATAATAATAATGATAATAATAATAATGATAATAATAATAATAATAATAATAATAATAGACGTCGATTTACGAAAAATAGGACGCAGATAACTTTTGCACTCAGATTATATAGGAAAAGTGCTAAAGACACGCACACACACACGCATGTGTCTATGTGTGTGTGTGTGTGTTTGTGTGTTTGTGTGTTTGTGTGTGTAAGTGCGTTGTATATGTGTATATATGTATATATATTCGTATATAATGTATATTTATACAGATCTCTCTCTATTTCTCTCTCTCTCTCTCTATATATATATATATATATGTATATATATGTATATATATATGTATATATATATATATAGAAAGAGAGAGAGAGAGAGAGAGAAAGAGACAAAGAGAGAAAGAGAGAGTAATGGGGTCACAGGGAGTGCGAGACGGAGCAGAGAGGGACCATAAAAATAACGTCAATTAATAAAAACACTAAACAAAAGGTGTGCTTGCTACAGGGAGGAAGAGAAGATAGTTTCAAGATGGAAAAGTTACAGAGAAAAGAAGAGATAAACACAAATAAAGGAAAGACGGCTACTTTACTTCCACTGACTATACCCTGCATTATCGTCTTTTCTTCTGTATCTATCTTTTTCTATGTATCTCCCTATCTGTTGAATTTAGTGTATAATGTGGGTGAGATAAACGTCGTAGAGAAGCCGTGATGTCAAAAACTGCTTCTGCTGCTGGATGTGCCTACGTCATTCAGTGAGCTACTGTCATTGAGGAAGATTTTTCCCGGTTTACACACATGCGCACTCTCTGCGCGTACACGCGCGCACAGTTTTCTATACACGTACACACGAATTAAACATCGCGTTGATAAAATAATGTACCTGTTTTAAAGAATCACTTTTTAAGAAAAGAACTGTTCTAAACACGATTATATTTCATGAGGAATATACTGTTAAATGAAAAAAGCAATATCCAGATTTAGTAATAATCTGAATATCCAATGAGCAATTTCGATCACACTAGAAAAAAGTAAAAAGTAAAAGATGTGTAAATTATGTTTGCGAAAATCAAAATAATTATTACAATAATAATTACAATAATTATTGTAATACTGATGACATTTTTTCAGAGAATGAATTATTTACTTTTGCACATTTTGTTAAAGAATGTCTGTACACCAATGTTTAAAAACATCCGTTCCAAAAGTCTAATGAACTAGAAGGACTAAAAGTGAAACTATCTAAATATATCTTATATTCGTAAATTTTGGCGTCTACGTCTCTCCTGGTGATGTCCAGAATCCTCTCCTCTAAAATATAAGTCCTAGTATTGAAAAGTATAATGATAAATAGAGATACGTTTAATTTCGTTGGATACCTTCCCATCAAATTTAGATGCTCGGATCTCGTCGCATCCACATGAACCCCATTGTTTGTTTTATTACAAAATAATTCCTTTCAAATAGCAAATCAAACAAAATAGATTAGATTATTGGAAGAGCCAGTAGCTGTTTTGCTAGATTTCGACAGTTTAAATAAGAAAATAAAATAAAGACTGACTGTTGGGTAGGATGTGAACTTGCACTGATGCTTGCTAATGCATTTAATGAACATGTTTAACCATTAGATTGGAAACTCTTTTGTACACTGTTCAAGAAGAAGAAACTAGATGTGGCAGCAATATTCTACGTATGGTGGTGAATGGTGGTATTGAATATATACAGAACACTCAGATTTGAATGATTTTCTAGCAGGGTAACGAGAAACCACCTTCTTTTCAAAAATCTTTGCAATATCCTGAATATATTTGTTCCCATTCATGTTGGCTGTGGATATTAAGTTGAACAGTCTGAAAATAGAGCTCTCAGGTAGGGTTTTATTAGTTATGGCTGTCGGTGGTTGAGGAAGATTCTTGTAGTTATTAAAAGAGAGAAGCTTTGTCTTAGTAGCTTTACAATTTTATCATTCATTTACGGCCCCATTCCACTGCGGACTGGAGGTCGTTTAGTATAATTCTTTATTCTATATATATATATATATATATATATATATATATATATATATATATATATATATATATATATATATATATATACGTCGTTGTTCCGATTGTTTTCTCGACAACTATATCCATCTGAGACACAATTTTATCAGGTAGGTTGTTTATGTAAATCCGGAGTAAGATGTCCTGGGATCGACCCTTAAGGACTTTCCGCATTAATATTATGCTGTTCGGACGTACGTTCATTAAGGGCAACCTGGATTTTCTTTATGTGTCAAAATGGTCTAATTGTATTTAGCATTCGTCAAGTACAGGGTGGAATGATAAAAGTGGCATCCTGTAATATCGTATGATTTAATTTTCAATAGAACTTCTGTATAAGTATTTGGATACATCAAGGGTTACGGACCTCTCTATACCCGCCTTATCAAGTGTATGGTATATGTGTTCAGAGATAACAGTTATAATGGCTGCAGTAGAAGGTAGTGCTTAAATCCATATTCTCGATCAGAGAGAAGATTAGCTTTTGCGAGATGGCGAACTAGTGCTTGATTGATTAATGATCAAGATTTTAATAGAGTAGAATAGGAGCCTGATAGAACGAACCTGTTCTTTCACCAGAGTTTTTGTACACTAGTACCACAAAAATAATGTTCTCACTATTGGAGAAGCAAAATGTAGGAAGACATTTGTTGTAGAGTTTAAAAAGTTCAGGGGTTAGCTCGGCCCAGCATTTCTTAATTAGTAGGACAAGGTCAGACCCACACGCCTTGGAAGTGTCTAGGTATTTTATGTTAGTGCAGACATGAGAAGGGGTGATTTTCCATCGGCATAGGGATATTCGGGAGGGACGTATTTGTTGGGTCTAAAGTTGACTTGGGGACGAATCGCCGAGTAATTAGTTTAGCCTTCTCGGTTGCTGTGCAAGCGATCCTTCAATTGTTGAAGAGTAAACGAATTACTGATTGTTCTTTATGTGCTACAATATTAGAATTTAAAAAGAAATCACGATCTCTTGTCTTTTGCGTTTTCTGGTTATTTCGGTTCGCCTTCTTTTGACTGTAGCTATTTTTACAATGATTTCTAGCATCTATATTTTTTGTCTATTTATTTATAACATATGATTTATGACACACGACAAGTAGAATGTACGCTGCCCTTTTGCAATGACAGCTGCACAATTTGTAAGTAAACAGTACAGATGAATAAAGCGTGCTATCATTCTTCCGTGTGGGAACAGGTGCTTCATTGAAAGCTTTGCACTATTCGTTTGCCTCATTGGCACACTGTTGAACAGGAAGTAAAAATATTGGTTCATTAGGTATCTCTAATGTTTTTTTTCTGATGTCTTTGTAGTTAGTATTTTTGTGGTATGTTGTCGTTTTGGACACCGATTCCTCAATTTGGGATTCATGTCTACAGATATCACAAGGAAGTCGGCGTTTTCAAGTAGACTATGAGTATTTTTCATACAATCCTCGGGTACTGTGGTAAAGAATTAGACTAGATTTGAAGATTACTGATGTTCTCAATCTGTAGGGTAGATCCGGAACATAATTCTCCGTATAAGAGCTATGAATAAACTATAATTACAAGGTCTAGCTGCATTTTTATAACTCAAAGATAGTAACTAGTTAATATATTTGACATTAAAGTCACCTGACATGTATTTGGGCATTTGTATTTAAGAATAATGTTGCATCTATAATGTCAGAGACATGCTTGATTAGAGTAAAGTCTTGATTTGAGAGAAAACAGCAGAGAAAATATAAAAAACATATCTATCTTTCTCCCTCTCTCTGTCTCCCTCTTCCCCCTCTCTCTGTCTCTGTCTGTCTGTCTGTCTTTCTCTCTCTCTCTCTCTCTCTCTCTCTCTCTCTATATATATATATATATATATATATATATATATATTTAAGAATCCTTACTAAACGACCTGTACTTGACTAAAATGCAGTACTGAAAGGCTGGTCTAAAGCACGTGAATACATGCCCATCTAATTGTAAATTTCATCTCTAACTATATATATATATATATATAAATATATATATATATATATATATATATATATATATATTATAGCTGTTAAGAAAAGGATAACTGATTTTTTTTTTGTATCCATGGAAAAATAAAGAACGAAGGGAAAACATTTAATGGATGGTTAAAAGAAAAAATTAAATAAATAAGGGATAGAGTCAGCCGATTGGGTTTCGCCCCCACTTTTCCAAGTCGAATCCAGGGAGGGTGTATAAGGAAACGAATTCAAACAGGGGAAAGACTAAAATAAAATAAAATTATCGGAAAGACAAAAACAATTGGAGAACGACGAAAATAAATCTATCGTTATGATAATAATACAATCGAGAGGAAACGCTTTACAGACTAATCACGTGCAACTACATTTAAATTGATAAATGGCAATATTCATGTGATGGGGAGTGCAGAACTGTTAAGTTTTGAAACCTTGTGTTGAACAAAGATGGCGGCGGAGTTCAGATCAGTAACCAAGATGGCGGCCAAGATTCAAATGCGGTCCGTGGCGTAGTTAACCTCTTAAGTTCTGAGATATTGTGTATAACAAAGATGGCGGCGTAGTTTAGATCAGTAACCAAGATAGCGGCGTAGTTCAGATCAGTAACCAAGATGGCGGCGAAGAATTAAATGCGATCCGTGACGTAAGAAACGGCGAACTGATTGAATCCAAAATTCGACAATTTTTATAATAATTTTTAAACGTTTTCATTGGTTGTTTAGCACAGCCGTTGGTTATAAAAATGATTGGCGAATCCATTCGTCTCATACCCCATTAAAACCCTGTTTTGATGGGATGTGTCTCCTAGCGGCTTCGGCTGCATGGAGACAGGGTAGTACAGGTCAAGGATTCGTCACTTGACACTCAGCCCAACAGGTGAGGGACCGGGAACCGGCCCACCACCTGTTGGACTGAGGTACACCGCCTGGGTAATACCTAGGAGGTCCACCCTCCCAGGCCATGCCATCGGGCTTTCCGGTGGGGCAAGTTTATTGCTTGCTGCCTGAGGCGCCCCGACCGGGGAATGCCGACGGGGTTACTCAGGCAATTTTTAAAATTGCAGGAGTGCCCCTTCTTTAGGGGAGCCTGCGGGGTTCCCACATTCCGGCCTTGTGCCACATTTTTCTGAGGTGGGCAGCAAATAAATATCGACCCCATTAGAATCCCTTTCTGATGGGGATGGTCTCCTAGCGCCTCGGCTGCAAGGAGACAGGGTAGTACAGGTCAAGGATTCGTCACTTGACACTCAGCCCAACAGGTGAGGGGCCGGGAACCGGCCCAGCACCTGTTGGACTGAGGTACACCGCCTGGGTAATACCTAGGAGGTCCACCCTCCCAGGTCTTGCCACCACGCTTTCCGATGGGGCAAGTGTATTGCTTGCTGCCTGAGGCGCCCCGACCGGGGAATGCCGACGGTGTTACTCAGGCAATTTTTAAAATTACAGGAGTGCCCCTTCTTTAGGGGAGCCTGCGGGGTTCCCACTTTCCGGCCATATTTCCATATTGCTGATGTGGGCAGCAATTAAATATATACATCCCCTTTTTTATATAATGGAAAAATCCTTTCGGATTCCATTTTGATTTCACTTGAGAAAAGGAAAGAAAAATATATAAATAAAAATAAATGAACAAAGAAAAATAAACTAATAAAATAATTGTTTTTTTTTTCTTTTTCTTCTTCTGGTTTTGGGGGAATTTGTCTTTATTCTCATTGGTCAAAAAGATAATATATTGGTATAATGTGTGCAAAAAGAAGCCATTTTTTGTATAGAAAAAAATAACCCTTTTTCAAATACATATCCGCATAAAAATAGAATAGTTTTCAAATTCATATAAATATATGCACAAAAATTCACAAATATACATTTTTGTTTTGTTTTTACAAATGTTTGCCAAAAAAAAAAAAAGAGATACAAAAAGAACTATTTGACGAATAGGAAGTTTTCAAAAGGGTTTTTACAAGTGACTTTTTTTGTAACAAAAACTGGAAACATTATGTTAGGTATTAATTGGTTAATTTGGTTAGTAACGTAGAAATGGTTGCAGTCTAACGTCGTGCCCGGGAGAATTTACAATTTTTTTAAATTTTTTGTGTGTGTGATTTTAACTGATCATGCTTCTCTTTTTGGGTTTCTGAAAAGAGATTTATTCATAATTAGATTCCAAAAAGTTCGGTTATAAAATGTCTTAATTTTATTCTTTTTATAGGTTTAGTGGAAATGCCGGCTATATTATCTTCAGACGTCACATAAGTAAGAGTAATAGATGTTTTTCTTATTTCATCCCTTATAAAATGATATCTGATATCAATATGCTTCGACCTTTGATGAATCATAGAATTATTTGCTAATAAGATACTGCTCTGATTATCTCAATGAATTACTATAGGTCTTTTACTTAGATCTGGTTTTAAAATAGATTTTAGAAGGGTGTTTAGAAAAATTGCCTCCTGCGCGGAATGAGTAAGAGCCACATATTCTGCTTCACAAGTAGAAAGGGCAACAATTTGTTGCATTTTAGTTTTCCAAGAGATCATAGGTCCAATCTTTGACAGTCTTAAACAATACCCCGCTATACTGTTTCTATCCTCAGAGTTAGCCCAATCTGAATCCAAAAAGCCTTCTAAATTTAGAGGATATGTAGATTTTTGAAATCTTAAAGATTATTCTTTGGTTCCTTTTAGGCAACGAAGGATTTGTTTAGCACGATTGAGGTCTTTAATTGTCGGTTTCGATAAGTTTTAAGATAGCTTTGTTACAGTGTAACATATGTCAGGTCTTGTTGCGGTCATCAAGTAGATGAGGCTCCCTACCATCTCCCTGTATATTCGGTTATATATGAATTTTGTTTCGGTCCCTATATTTTTATTTATGTCCATTTCGACGGGAGTTGAACGCGACTTACAATCTTGCATTCCGAACTTGAGCAGAATTTTTTCAATGTATCGTGATTGGTTCATAGTTATAGTTTCATTTTCACAGGTAAATTTTATACCGAGGAACCATGACAGTCGTCCAAGATCGGACATTTTAAATTTTTTATTTAATTCATTTTTAACATCTCTTAAAGTGTTGTCGCAGTTTAAGGCGAGTAATATATCGTCAACCCCAAAAATCAAAATCAACAATTTATTACCTACATTTTTGGTATACATGCACGCGTCTACGGGACATTGTTTGAATTCCTGTTCTATCAAATAATTATGGAGTATTACATTCCAATAGTGTGCACGTTGTTTTAGTCCATATAACGATTTATTTAATTTCCACACCCAATTTTTATTTTTCATTTTGAATTCCTCTGGAGGGTAAATGTAGATTTCACAGTCAATCGAAGCATTTAAATAAGCATTTTTACATACATTCGATGTATTTTTAAATTGTATTGAGTGGCAAGTTGTAATAAAATTCTAATTGTCGTTAAATTTGTCGTTTGTGAAAATGTTGCATTTGTGAGAAACCTTTTGCCACAAATCTTGCTTTAAAAGTTTCACTGCCAGATGCCGTGATTTTTTTTGGAAAAAAACCCAGCGTGAAGAAATTATATTTTTATCTGTTGGTTTTGCCACTATTTCGTATGTGTTATTTTCAGATAAAACTTTCAATTCGGATGATAACTTGTTCCCAGTCTTGGTGATTTTCTGAATTAATCGTCTCATTATAACTTTCCGGTGCGCTGTTCAACGAATAACAGTAATCCACGGCGTAATCTTGTATCTTTTCAATTTGTAAGAAGTCTGGCCTTTTTCGCCCCCTTATTGGGTATCGACGTGTCTGGTTATTATTTTCGTCAGAAGTACTGTAATTGTCGTTATTAATATTTTCCTTGTGATCGATTAAGATGCTAGGCAATATTTCACGTTTTTCATCCACTGGATTTTCAGAGGATGGCAATAATGGGTTTGTCGAAAGCACAACGCGTACATTGGATGCAAATTAGCAAGATTTAACAGCTAAGCTAATCGATTTGACGAATTTTTCACTTATTGTCCCTAATCAAGGAAAACGAATGTGAATTGGACATTTAGCCGCCATCTTAGCTTTTATTAGAGAAAAATTGTTTATTTTTCTTTCTCATGACGGAGTTAATCACATCAAGGGGGTAACCATTATTGGATAAATTACTGGTAATCGTCTTTAGTTCTTAATTCAATTTAGACTATGAACAAACCACAAGCGCACGATGTGTTAAGGTCCAAATTAAATTATACTTTCGTTTGTTAGGGTAGAATGAATCCCAAAGTGTATTTAAATGTAGTTGCAGTCAACTACGTTGGTTAGATGGTCGCGTCCAACAACATATACCCAGCAAAATCAGGAATGGAATCTACCGACCAGCCGATGTTATAGTAATACGTATGGTTCTGTTATAATGGACCATGTGCTTAAACATATGCGATGTGGAATAAATTTCAGAAGTGACTCATTTCTATTCTAAGTCACGCTCATTCGTTATTTTATCTTAATGTCTTGGAAACTGTTAACACTCGTTTTAAGGCACATTCTGTCTGTAAGCAAAATGGAATTATCTTTTGAGTCTGGACGTGATTATTCTGTAAGGCATTTCCTCTCCATTGTATATTTATCATAACGATAGATTTATTTTAATCGTTCCTCCATTTTTTTCCTTTCCTTTAGTTTGATATTATTTGAGTCGTCTTTCGTTTGACTTCGTCCCCTATGCACAAAAAGAGATATAAAAATCCATGGATTCAGCTATGAAAAGTGAGGGAGAAACCCGGTCGGTTGATCCTACCCACTTTTTATTTAATTTAAAAGATTAAAGAAAAAAATTTAACCACCTATTAAATTTTTCCCTCCGTCCTTCTTTTTACCGTGGACAAAAAAAACACCCAGCATTCCTTTTTTAACAACTATAATAAAGTTTTATACCCCCAGAAAATAATTATATATATATATATATATATATATTTATATATATATATATATATTTATATATATATATATATTTATATATATATTTATATATATATATTTATATATATATATTTATATATATATATATATATATATATATATATATATATATATATATAAGCATTTAAAATAGTGTACCGGTACTTTCTTAAATGCACATATTTACAAAATCTTGTAATAAAGACTACTGATGGATGTATAAATAATTTTATATTAATAATTACCATTATGTTATATTATTTCATAAATTTGTATATACATACATGCATACACGTATATATACATATATATATAAATATAAATCCTGATAGATATTACTTGAAGTAATACTTTCAAGGAGATCCTAGCCAAAATGCATCTAAAACCAAGCTTCTCTCTTTACATCATCAACATTCTGATCCACATCTGGCATCAATTGAAATGAATGGCTCTCGTCTTCAGGAGGCCTCAAGTTTTGACAAGCTTCTGGGCTTGGCCATTACTCCTGATCTTAAATGGAACACGTACATCAAATTTGTTGCCAAGGCCGCTGGAAAAATGGTGGGATCTTTCTATCGATCCGGTAGATATCTCACTGCTGATGCAATTCTCTATCTATATAAGAGCCAGGTACGTCCAAGGATGGAATACTGTTGCCACATCTGGGCAGGAGCTGCTAGAAAGGACTTGGCCTGCCTTGATAGAGTTCAAAATAGACTTCGTAGCCTCGTAGGAGATGTCCTTTTCTCTTCCTTGCAACCTCTATCTAACAGAAGAGATGTTGCGAGTTTGTCTCTGATGTATCGTTATTTTCATGGAAAGTGTTTGACTGAGCTTCAATATATGGTCCCCCCTCGCCAAACTTTCACAAGAAACACTCGTCCAGCTGTAAACACTATCAATAATTCCCTCCACTCTTTATCTGTGCCTAAACCTAAACATATATTCCATGAACAAAGCTTCTTTCTTAGAACTGCACGCCTGTGGAATTGTCTTCCGTTTTCCTGCTTTCCGGCTGACTACAATATGGTTGTCTTCAAGTCCAACGTAAATAAGTTCTTGATGAGCCGTTCCATATAAGTTATCAAATTTACCAAATTTTCATTACTAATGATTACTATATTGTCCAATTTCTACTGTACACTCTTTAACCCTTATCCTTGAGTGGCCTCTTGGCCTTGATAAGTGGTGATGCCCATGTAAAAAAAAGGAAAAAGCTCAATATTTAAGAATAGAGCAATATATCAGTTTCGTGGTTAAATGGATTAAGGAAATTAAAATAACCCCTTTTATATATTCCTTTTGTCAAGCAATAAATTCTTAAATCCAATATACGTCTGTATATGTTGTTTTTTCAGAATTTAAAATTTAATCACGAAACTTATATATGCATATACATATATATATAAAATGTAAATTTGGTTCGTTACAAAAGAATAAAAGCATATTTCTACGTTACCAATTTATTTGAAATTTTCAGACAACCCATCTTTAGAGTCAAGGTATGTTTTTATGTTATTAAAATAAATTTACCTCGCGAATTATTAAAATATTAAATAAAATAAATATATTTTTTAACGGTTAGTGCGAATCTGCTTTGTTGATAAAACTGAACTTCCGGTTCGATTCATTTCGCAACCACGAATTGACGAAAGATTTCATTTTCTGTTAACTCGATAAGTAAAAAAAACAAAACAAAAAAAAACATAATTCATTTGTTTATCTTCCAAATTTTTTAATTTACACATTTTTTCTTTATTATATAAGGCCAAAAAAAGTTTGTCGCTTGCTTTTTGAGTTTTTTTTTTGTTTTTCGATATAAGATTGGTTGGTAAAGTAATTTTTTTTTTGTCCGCGCTATTTTTTAAATCGTATTTCCAGGTTTAATTAGTTTTATTATATGTTTTTTATTCAATTGTAAGGTTAAAATACACCCTCCTCTCCCCATGTTAAGAATGGCTTTTTAAATATTAACGTTATTATTACAACACGGATCACTCTCTGCATGAGTACTGTACTTTCACCTAACCCATCTTTAGAGTCGAGGTATGTTTTTATGTTATTAAAATAAATTTACCTCGCGAATTATTAAAATATTAAATAAAATAAATATATTTTCGTAAGCCATTACTGCGAATAAACTTACTCATGCAGAGAGTGATCCGTGCTGAAATAATAACGTTATTATTTAAAAAGCCATTCTTGACATGAGGAAGGGAGGGTGTTTTGTACCTATTCTGTACTTTAACCTTACAATTGAATAAAAAACACATATAAAACTTTAATTAAACGTGGAAATACGATTTAAAAAAATAGCGCGGAGCACTCTCTGCATTAGCACACACACACACAAAAAAATCCCATATTTTAAAAATTTAAATTCATTTATGTACTTACCAATTTTTTAATTTTAAAATTTATGTTAAGGCTTTTCACTCATGAAACATTACGTTTTAATTGTTTAGTTTCTTTTCACGGTATTGTTTACATAAAAAAAGTTTGTTTCAATTTTTTTTCTAAACTGTTTCATTTTTACGACATACCTCAACGTATTATAAAAACCCTAACCTCCACATATTAAAAAAAAAACAAAAAAAACGCCCTTGCATTAACCTCGAAAGCCGTTCTTAATATGGGGAGGTTGAGGGTGTTTATTCCGAAAGCCGTTTTAACATGTGGAAGTTAGGGTGTTTACTGTTTATTATGCTGGGGCGAGTCGTAAAATTAACGAAGTTGCTATCTATTATTTACTGCAAAAATTTCTTGAAATTTATTTATTTGACAAAAAAAAATTACATTTTGGTACTCCTTGGGCGTTGAGTTCCATGGCGACCAGCAGAAAAAAATAATAGTCGCTCCCTTAGTCCCCCACCCCATCCCGCACGTAACATTTTATTTACTGACGTTGCCGTAACTACACGATTATTTGTCACATTTACAAACATTTATTTATTTATTTATTTTGAAAAAAGTTTTACTTATGAATATTAAAAGAAAAATGGGTACTCATGCAGAGAGTGATCCATGCTGAAATAATAACGTTATTATTTAAAAAGCCATTCTTAACATGGGGAGGGGAGGGTGTTTTGTACCTATTCTGTACTTTAACCTTGCAATTGAATAAAAAAACATATAATAAAACTTTAATTAAACGTGGAAATACGATTTAAAAAATAGCGCGGATTACTCTCTGCATTAGCACCGAAAAATGTTACTAAACATTTATTAATAATTTCTCACTTTTACAAACATTTTATTTTAAATTTCCTTTTAAATGACGACTTTTATCGACTTCTTTTTAAAAATATTCCCCCCCCCCAATGGTGTTTATTCAAAAATCCGTTGTTAACATGGAGAGGTTGAGGGTGTTTATTCTGAAAGCCGTTCTTAACATTTGTGGAGGTGGACCTAATGTAAAGAAAAAAAAATAAATTAAAAAAAACAAACTAAATCATTTACTGATAACTTCTCACTTTTACAAATATTTTTTTATTTACATGCGTGGATGAACAAATTGTTGAATAGTGCGAAAACAAAACGTTTTTGTAATACACTTCGGGATAATTTTTTTGGTAAATATTTACATTTAGGTCCACCTCCACAATTTTCTTTTTTAAATGACGACTTTTATTTATAAATAAATTTACTTCTCCGCAACTTTTATTGAAAAATCTACTTCTCTGCCACGGGCACTGAACTCCTCCTTTTTTAATAGTATTTTCGGGTGGGTATGCTGACAACAAATATCAGTTAAATATTGCAAATAGCCCCCCTCCAAAAGTGGTGTTTATTCCAGAAGCTGTTCTTAAGATGAGGAGGTGGGGGGTGATTATAAGGTGGACCTAGTCTAAAAAAAACCCAAAAAACAAGTTTTTTATGCGCACACAAGCAACTATTTTTTTATTAAATTTTTTTTTACTTTTTTTATTTAAAAATTAGTAAATTTCAATGAATAGAATAATAAATCATTTATCATTAATATGTGTTTTTGGTTTTGTGTTGAATGAAACTTTTTTTTTCATTACAACAATAATGAACCAATTTAAATCTTCCAGCATGCGTTTAAGGGTTACGAAATTATCAATAAATCGTTTAGTTACTAAGCCAACGTCAGTAAATAAAAAAATGTTACGTGCGCATGCATTAGCCTTGACTAGTGGGGGCTAACGGAGCGACCATTAAATAATTATGCTGGTCGCCATGGAACTCAATGCCCAAGGAGTACCTAAAGTGGCACTTATGCACTTATGTTATCGTGCTATTTTTTAAAATAGTATTTTCATGTTAAATTCAAATTTTACAATATGTTTTTTCTTTTATTAATTTGTTAAGTGAAAGTACAGATAATCCGGTCGGTTTCTAATGTGAGGAAAATCTAGCCCCCCCCCCAAAAGGGGTACTCTGGATAATAACAAAACATTAAAATTGTCTCAGTCCCGAAAGATTTCTTCTCTACTAAACGAGGAAAAAAACGGTGAAGTGTAGTTCACCTGTTTCTCTCCTCCTCTCTCTTCCTCTCTTAATATGTCTTTCTATCCATCTCTCCCTTTCCCTCTCTCAATCTATCTTTCTCTCTATATCACCCTCTCCATCTCTCTTTGAGCTCCTTTCTCTCTCTAACTCCCTCTATATCTCTCCTTTCCTCTGTCTCATCCCTCTCTGTTTCTAACTCTCCCCCTATCTCTGTTTATCTATCAATCCCTTTATCTCTCTATCTCCTTCTCTTTCTCTATTTTCCTCTCACTTTCTCTTTTCTATCCATATATCTTCCTCTCTATCTGTTCATCTCTAATCCCTCATCCTATTTTAGTGTCCTAAATTAATTACAGTGAATAAGACATTGTCAAAACATGGATAAATCCTATTTTAGTCACCTAATTTACTGACTGTGAGAATAGAAGTTATTTGAAAATTACTGCTACCTTGAACAGCACCAGAAGTAACTGGTAAAACCTTTCTAATTAAATTGATTTTGGCAGCCATTTGGTAACAAAATGACATAGCCTTAGCCCTTGCTGCATGAAGAATACCTGCGACCTTGCTGCCAAGTAGAAGAATTATTTATTCTACTTTAAAACTTTCAATTTTTCAAAAATCTCATGTTCGACATATCCAAAACATCCAATATGGGGAAAAATATTGCAGAAATGCAAACTTATTGTTTAGGATGAATGCACAATGGTACGCAAAAAATCACTTGAGGCTCTTGGTCGATCCTTGCAAGATTTGCGTGGCAATGTTAGACCATTTGGGAATGCAGTAATATTGCTTGCAGGAGATTTCAGACAAATGTTACCTGTTATTCTTCAATCAACACCAGCAGATGAAATAAATGCTTGCCTCAAATACTTTACTTTTTTGTTCCATGTGAAGGTATTAAACTTAACTCAAAATATGCATATTCAATTGCAGACTGTTCGATCCGCACAAAAACTTTTGCATCACTTGTGGGAAATTGGGTACGAAAAAGTGCCAGCTGATCAGAGTTAGGGGCAAAATTCTTTGAGTTTTAACTTCTGTAATTTCTGTAATTTTATTTCATCAAAAGAATAGTTAGTTTAAACGGTTTTTGCAGATATTCAAATTATAAGAATTCCATTTAACTGAGTGAATGAGCTATTCTTGCAGGTCAATACAAAGATGCCCGTGAACTTAACGCTATTATTCAATGTAAAATTCCAAGTGAGGTAGTCAAATACAAATCCATCGACACTGTTGTGAAAGCAGATAAAATGGTTAATTATCCAACAGCTATATTTGCCAGGGATGCCACCGCATGTATTGCAACTGAAATTTGGTGTACTAATTATCATGTTGTGAAATATAAACTAATCCAAGCTTTGCAATGGCACATAACTTGCAGTGAAAAAAAAATTAACAAACAATATCATAGAAACAACAATCTTAACAGGACCTTTCACAGATGAATATATCTTCATTCCATGCATTCCTATGATTTAACCGGATACATCATTACACTTTAGGAAATTGCACTTTCCAATTTGATTGTCATTTGCAATAACCATCAACAAAGCACAGGGAACAATCTTTACAATTGTGGGCCTTACAGTTACACACTGACTGTTTTTTCACATGGACAATTTATGTTACGTATTCAAGAGTCACCAAACCGGAAAATCTCTATATCAGCTAAGAAAATGGAACAACAAAAACTGTGTACCCATGCAAAATGGAAAATTAAACCTATAAGAAACATGCTTTTTCTCATTTTGGAACTTTTTCCATCGCGCCAATTTGAGCCACAGAAACGCGTGGCAGGGTACAACTAGTATATATATATATATATATATATATATATATATATATATAATGGGAATAGTATTAACTCATCAAAACTGATATATATATATTCTGCAATTATGTATTTTATCTATTGTCTCTCTCCCTTTCCTTTCTCTCTGTACATGTACACACACACACACACACACACACACACACACACACACACATATATATATATGCATATATTTAACAGTCAATAAAAGCAATACATCCTTTATTAGATTTATCGAAATATCAATCCTTCGGCATATATCGGTTACATCCAGTTATACACATACATACAGTTATATGATTATCGTTATTTCATTGTATATATATATATATATATATATATATATATATATATATATATATATATATGAACAAATTAAGTATTCATGGTAATCTTCCATCTACAAATGTATTCAAAACAATCTTCATATGTACACATATCCTGTAGTCTTTATTCTGTTTGGTTTCCGAAGTGGTGGCTGGACGACATTTGGAAACGTAATTTTACACACACACACACACACACACGCACACACACATATATATATATATATATATATACGTGTGTGTGCGTATACGTGTGTGCATGTGTGTGTATTCATATGTGCATGTATATTTGTGTGTGATTGAAAACTGAATTAATTGTATCGGATGTAGAATATTATTTGCATATATACGTGTGTATGTAAGTATTCAACCATCAATAAAAATCAATAAATCCTTGATCAGCTTTATCGACCTATCGATCATCCTACATATGTATCTGGTATAAGCATCTTTGATCAAATGCTACTTTTATTTTGCGTTGAGAATGACCTATTTAATCCAATTCATCGAATTATATGTGACGTATTATAAAACGAAACTTATGGAATCTCGCGTGGGCAGGAATTGTCTTAACAGTTTATTATTTCAGAGAGAGAGAGAGAGAGAGAGAGAGAGAGAGAGAGAGCGATAGGGAGAGAGTGAGGGAGAGAGATCGACACGAAACCTTGTTTCCATACAATCTTATATTAAAAAGGTACTTTTAAAAATAATAAAATAGAGATATCGTTATTTCTGATATTATATAGTGTGGCAGAAAGAGAAACAATATTAGATACGATATAGGAGTGAAATGCGACTGAACATACTATGCTAGTTTTCTGCAAAAATGCACTTTGTACATGTTATGGTTTATCTCGCTTGTTCACTCGTTTTTATACTATGAGCACTGATGAAAAAATTGTGAACACGAAGCAACTTTGTGGAACTACATTTATTCACTTCATCTTTATTCACGTGACTTTCTTTCTTCAAGATATCTAGAAGGTCGAGAGGGATGAGGAGAATTCAAGAAGAATTATTTCAATATCTCTACTATTATATAAAAAGAACTTTGTTTGTGTCTGTATGTCTGTAAGTTCGTTTCCTATGGACGCTAAAATGGCTGGGTCGATTTGTATAAATTTTCACACGAAAAGACATTATGTACCTGGCAGTATTCTTAAATAAGGTTTTGTATCACAGTGTTTTCGATAAGTATTAATAATCGATAATCGAAATAATCCAATCAATAAAGCAACATACAATTTTGACCCACGTAAACACCTTAAACAGCCTACCACAAATGTGTTTGACAAGTATTATTACTACACAATTAGAAAAGCCCGGCATATAAACTCAACAGTAAGTCTTTTGACAGGGGGCGCGTTCGAAATAAATATTTCTGTTTAGAGCACAAGTATAATACCAATTTTTTTTCTTTTTCAACTTTAATTCAAGCCATTATATGTAAAATAATTTTATGAAATCAACTATATGTTCTCTACAGTGCAATACAGACTACAATGTATTGTGAAGTAGGTCACTGTGAGAGGCATGGGACCTTCCTCACGGTGCACCACGATGGGTCTCCAACTAGAATAGGCAACTAACCGATTTGATTAAAAAATGGCATATTTCACTGATTTCGATGGCAATTAGAATATGGGAGTGTGAAAAATTCGCTAATCACCATTCTATTCCGGGCAATGTCGCACCACCCTCCTAGTAATGCATAAAAATTTGGGCAGAGTAGGGAGGAAAATTTATTAGACATGAAAAGAGTTAACTTAAATACTTAGTATATTCTCTGTGACAATATTATATTCGGAGGAAAAGTTTTAAATTTAACCCAGTTTAGACATAATATTAAATCACGACAACAATACATTCTTATATTTGCTCAAGCCACTTTATACGTAAATCATGAGTTACAAACATCTTAGATGTATTATCGAATTTGAATGTCAATAAACATATTTTTGAATGCCAAAATGTGTATCATAATAAGGTATCAAAAATAATCTGGAGATAAATTAAAACAAAGGTAACAGTGTGCCACCTTTTCAATATTCGAGCATGTATTACTGCATGTAGATAGAGCAGTATGCCGGCACTGCAAGAGAGAATTCTGAAAGGAATTCACACGCGACATCCAAGAAATGAAATATTGTATAAGAAGTTGTACTTATTGGCCGAAAACGAACAAAGACTTATGTTGGTGAAAAAACGCGGAAGTTAATTCCCTTCATTCCATTTGGAATTGTTTCGTCGCCCCGGAGTGTTGGGCTTAGCAACTAAAGTAAAAAAGTTGGTTCGTAGCTGTGTTCAGATATCCAGACCGGTAAGAACTATCATGTCATACACTGATGATTGTAAAAGCATAAAACGCTAGTGCCTTTATAGAGAATAATTATTATTTATAATATATATATATATATATATATATATATATATATATAGTGCGTAACTTATTTAAAGAAACATATATACAAAAATTACTGGTAGCAAGAGATCCGCTTATAAACATTCAACTATGATCAAATATAGATAGCCCATTGATGCGATTTCATGTCGACTATACAGTGTCAATAATAATAATTACTTGATCATTGTGGACAGTTTCACAAAAGGACCAGAAATTGATAAGTGCAATCATCTGACTGCTAAAAAAAAAAACAGTAAACGCACATAATAGAAGTCTTAGTCGTTTTGGAGCCCCGAAAACTTTAGTTAGCCACAATAGAACTAAGTTCATGAGAAGAAAATTTAATGAATTTTCTAAACTATTGTCTATGGATCACGTGACAGCGCAAGTATATCACACAACATCGAACGTACAGGCAAAACTCGCGGACATATAACAAGTTCTGAAGAAGAATCAAGGCGTGGACACAAATTAAAGAAGTATTCATACATTTTTGACAAGTTACAGAATTACGCCAACCCGAATAAAAATTCGTTCTGTATTTGATTGGCCTACTTAAGGGAAGAAACACCCACCCCAAAAAAGAAAAGCAGATGACTAAAATCTATAAACCAAGTGACAAATTTTTTTTAAAAAATTTTAGGGCTTGAAGAGAGGAAATAGTGACAGCCGATATATTACATAAAAGAAAAAAAATCCGCAGAAAAAGACATCGGGATTAACTGAGACCCAGGTACACTACAGAAGGAGAGGCAAAATACTGACGCCATTCCAATGGAAGTCCTGTATGACGTGTTTGAAATCTCTGTTCTTATAAGTCAACATTCTCAAATGGACGTATGTTCGAATTCAAGGTCAGAGGAACCACCCGCCAAACGTCACCACTGTAAGACAGATTTAGCAGAAAAAAGGCTTAGAAAAAAGTTAGTCGACTCTGTCAGACAGTAAAAACAGAAAATATTAAAGATAAATTTCACTAAAAGTTTAGCTTTTAAATATGAGTATATCTAGGTTCTTTATTATGAGATGTTAAATTGGCGGGTTAAACCATGAGTAGAGCCATCTAAGACAGACGTCAAAAAGAACGTAAGCCTCACCCTAGCAATAAGCTTCGACCACGAACATTCGTTCAGTAGTGCTATTCTGCAGATTATTACTGAAAAAGTAGCCACTCCCACTCAGTTACGTCAACCGATATATATCCCTCTCGACGGAGAGATCAATGTATATACATCCAAATAATATGATTCAAACAATTATGGTGTAATTATACATACTATATTTTGCAAAAAAACAAAAACAAATTTGATTATACATATCTAGATATGTGCAGATATGTATGCATAATATATAGACATGGCAAACAATATCTTATTTTCAAATTCGACGAAGTGAAAAAAAAAACGTTTCAATAAAAATAAACAATTTTTCATCTAACGCTAACCTTGCATTTCTATATAATTTTAATATCACAATTTTTACGCAATTCGTGTTCAGGTCTACAGGTGCATTGCGAGATATTTTTCAAGGATGAAATCTATGGGAAAACTGAATTTGAAATAAACACATATTCCTTTGAATATTAAAAATAAACTAGTGTTCTCACCTATGCATTCAACTTGATTAAAAAAGAAGAAACATTAAAATTTAAGAAAATGACATACGAATATATTAAACGATTCCTTACAAAAAGGCTTCATCATGTATCATCATTCAGATTTCCGAATTCATTTAATTCCTAATGCTCTAGTATACACTTTCCTTAAAATGACAAGAAAATATGATTCACCAGTGTTTGCATCAATATTAATATAAAACTAGCAGCCAAATCCACCACCTTATTCATCATGTTTTACTTGTATTTTTTATTATTTCACCTACGAACCACTGGTAAAGCAAGAAATAACAGGAATTGCTCATTAAACCTCGTCATCGTATAAAAGATAAAAGTCATGCTACTGAACTTTCTTGAGTGTTCCGAAATCGAAACGACATAGAACAACACTTATGTACCGATAAACACTTCGGAGTCTTCACCTGTTACAACTGTCTCGAAAGGAAGGTTTTACTTTTAAATGTCAAGAATAATTTCCTAGCTCTACAATATATATTTAGTGCGAATGTAAGCGTACACATGCCACATAGCTGTTTCTTTCGCAATTTCTGTGAATATTTTGTTGTGCGCCTCTTTTTGTATGAAAATGTAATTTCAGTTTTCTAGAGAGTTGCTGAATCGTGACTTGTGTAGTTTCGTTGTTGATCAATAAATATGCAGGACAGTATTATAGATATACCACTCTAAGACAAACAGCAATATATCATGCTACAACCCCTGATACAAGATTAAAACTGGCCTTGTAACATTAGATTCACGAAATATTGTGTTGTTTTATCTTGGCTTTATTCTGCGAGCGGAAAAACAGAACATCTCAGAACATCGAAGAACATATTAAAAATACCCCACACCCAAATATATACTTATTTACAAACAACAACGTATAGTTGCATGCAAGTATCAGTTGTTGGTACTGACGCACTGAGAGCGATGCTTTTAACATTTGCCAACATATTTCCTTTGTCTTTTCCGTTTCTTTTGTGTTCAGATAATCCATTGGTTTTATGTTTCATACTCAAACTTGTTTACTTCACACTGATACAAAAGCCTGACTATTTGCGTGTGAAGATTTTTGGCTATTTGAAAAGAGAAAAATTAACTATATATTTAACAATATAATAACGATGCTTCTAAAAAAATAGCCACAGCCTTAATAAGCAGCTCGTTGAATTACAAGTAATCTCTTATTAAACTGCTTCATTATTTATTTCCATACACTAATGCATTAGAGTTTTCTATCCAGGGAGGTTTGCTTCTTTTATTTTCTTTTTCGGAATGCTATTGGCTGTTTTGCTCCACTTTTTAAACTTTAAATAATAGAAGCAGCATCTTCTTTTGATAAACAGTCCATGGCCTAGCTTTTAAACCTTTTGATTTTCTGTTGCTAAACATGATGGAGATAGGGACCAGATCCTCTGATATCAAATATTATCGACTGAGTCTGCTTGGCTTCTGTCATGGCTGGAATGCCACTTTCAGAAACTAGAAGGTTCGCACTATTGTTTGCCTCTTTCTGTCTGGTGCATACACATATAAGGAGGTCCTATTTATCCTGCGGGATACCTGCCATCCCGTGTTTATATTTTCTTCATATTTTAAAATAGATTTATATATGAATATGCACTAGAAAATCAATCTTTCTGTGGACAAAAGAATCTAGATAGAAATAAGAAAATACGTTTAGACCTAGTTTTGCACGAGTTTAACTGTACACATGTTGTATTTGGTTATTGGAAGTGATAGGTATCGCTACAAATTCACACTGTCTAATTAGATAAATTAAAGATGCGCTTTAAACGTTTCTAAAGATACCACGCGGTGTTAATGAACAAAAAACATTACCTTTGATTCATTTTTTTTTTGCTATTTTCTAAACTAATGTAAACATACAAACTTATATATATATATATATATTGAAAATTTACGTGTTTTTTATTGCATGACATAGTCTGCAGATTCAAATCCAGCACGTAAATTTCTTAATGCTCTTTTTCGTTAACTGGAAAAAAGTTTATTTATTAGATTGGAAATTTTACGTGTGTGTATATATATTTAAATATATATTACTTTTGCGATATAAAACTAGAATATTACAGTACTTTAATTACACTTTATAATTGACAAAAACATATTTTCTTAATCAGCATAGATGAAAATCTATAAAAGTCGTAATTCTAAAGAAAATTTGTAGGCGAATCTTATGCAAATACAAATCTACGCTCTACCCCCCCTAAAAAAGTAAACGTCAATCAGTTCGAAAAAGAAAATTAAATAAAATTCTTCATAGAATCCAAAATTGGTTAAAACACAAGTACATAACAAATAATTATTTCCCTTTATAATGAAATTTTCGTTAAAACTAACGTAGATAATCGGTGTAAAAAATAGGTAATTGTGCATGAAACCAAACTCTAACTTTAAAACACGCTCGCACATCTGTCACTTATGGTATGGAAGCACAAAATAAATACAATACTTCTGCTATTCTTCCAAACTGATTACTTATATATTTGGGCAAAATATTAACATATTTGTTGTTTTTCAAATATAGTTACGTTTTTTCAATATACTTTATTTACATATACTTTATCTAAATATACTTTATTTAAACCTTCACAATCTAATATGACCGTCACCGATTTAAACAAATAAGTGTTTCGGCAATATCATCTTCTGAATTCGTATTTATTATGTTGTTTGAATTTAATGTTTCGAACATATGTAAAATATTCACATTTTAAAAATGTTAAACTATTTACCTTTTTGAAACTGCTAAAACTGTAAAATCGTGACACATTTATTGTTTTCTTTTTATACTTCTGTAAATAAACATATTTACAATACTTTAACAAAATATGTAACGTACTAACTTAAATAAACATAGTTATTTGAAAAGATATGCTATTAAAATATAAAAAAATTATCGATGAAAATAGTTTACGTATTTTTATCTATTTGTATTATTAGGGGTGTGAAAAAATAAACATAAACAGAGTTATTTGTAAAAAATAGTTTAACAGTTTTTAAATGTGAATCGTTCACATATATTAAACACATTAAATTCAAACATAATAAGTAAGAATCCAGTAGATGATATTGCCGAAATACTAATTTTTTAATTGGCGACGATCTTAATAGATTGCGCGTGGTTTAAATAAAATATATTTAAATAAAGTACATTAAAAACCGTAACTGTTTTTGACAAAAAAAAAAAAAAAAATAACAAAAACATCTTAATATTTTACCCAAATAAGCAAGTAAGCAGTTTTGAAGAATAGCGGGAGTGTTTTATCAATTTTCTGCTTTCATACCTCAATTGACAGACCTGCAGGCGTGTTTGAATAGTATATGCACAATTACTAAAAAATTTACTCATCAATCAGAATAGTACATACCAAAGAAAAAAAAGCGTAAGAAAACATGTTTTTTTTTTTCAGCGCAGGTTTTCATTTGGGGGTATAATGCTGTGTCAGTATTTGTGTAGTACATGTTTACATTTCCAAACCATTGTTGTGTTTACATGTTTTGGATGTTCCGGACGTGCAAGAAAAGACAGAAAAGACGTTACGTAGCCAGAAGTGGCTTCTGTTGGTGGGTTCAAACCTATCAACTGGTGTTAATCGTGACATCCTGCACTGATGATTCCCGAAAGGTTGAAACACTAGTGTCTGTAAGTATTTAATAATTATTATAGAAATAATATATATATATATATATATATTTATATATTTATCAGACTAAGCTTATCCATATTATTTTTGTCTACATGTTATTATCATTTGTATACCTGTGCATTTGTGTTTTTAAATCTGCCTAACATACATATTTTATACAGCTATCTGTATCTATACGTATAGGTCGTTTCGTTCATATCGTCGCATCAAAAAGGCTAAAGGTCGTTGAAAGAAGTGTCTCCAAAAGATCAAAATGCAGTGTGCGTCTACGTTGTGAAAAACGGGTGATTCCTCACCCAACTCCCCCGTGCAACATGTAAGCTCACGTGCCTCTGCAGGCCGTCGACACGTAAGTGCACTTTGCCGCTTCGTTGCCTGGCCTTTTTGATCTCTTGCACGTACGCGCATTTCTACGTAGTCACGCAGCTAGAGAAGCAACAACACAGTGATGCGTGTGTGTCAAGGTGAAGATGCAATGAGACACGCACGGATAAAGAGCTCGAATGATACGGATGAAGAAACAGAGAAAGATGAAAGGGTTCTATGATAAATTGTTCAAATATAGATAGATATCTACATATAGATAAATTGATATCTAAATATAGGCAGATCGATATATAAATAAATATATGAATATTTGCATAGATTAATCTCTTTTTCTATTTCACACACTCTCTGTATCTGTGTTATGTAACCATTGAGTGTATCATACACACACACACACACACACACATGAATATGTGTGTACATATATATGTATATGTTTGTGTGTATACATATAATTTATTGATGAAGTTCAAATGTATTTATTAAATAAGCTTCACTCCTTCCGAGCCATAAATACTTATGATATATATATATATACATATATATATATATATATATATATATATATATATATATATATATATATATATTATTATTATTATTATTATTATTATTATTATAAAACTAGATTAGTCAGGACTGTCTTCCGTAAGTTCTTTTCTTTTATACGAGATACATATTAAAATCGCCTTGTTTACTCAATGCGTTACTAGGAATCTACGCTAACTATTAAAATTACACGTAAGACTGAGATTTCACAACAAGCTTCTAGTTTATTTTTCTCATTTTCCCTCACTCTAGTTTGATTGGCACATCTACTATTTATAATACAATGCCTAACCAATCTTGCCTAGGTTTTCTCTTACTAACATTAAATATAATGGCAAAAGAAAACAAGGAAAAAAAGAGGGTATTAATAAATCTTTTCGGCAATGTAACTCAATACGGAGAAACATCATCAAAATATCTGTTAAACCGAGTAAGGCGTTTCTAATGTGCATATTATATATATATATATATATATATATATATATATATATATATATATATATATATATATATATATATATACATGTATATATATATGTTTATATATATATGTTTACACACACACGCACACACATACACACACACACACACATATATATATATATATATGTATATATGTAACACTCAAACTGTCTTACTTGGGCGTTAAAACCGTCCATCCGGTTTACAGCTTCCGATTTGAAAAAATATCTGCGCATGCATAAATGAATATAAACAAAACAAAGTATTTTGAAGCGACAATTATTTTATCGCGTTTAAAATATGAAAATAAAAACTAAACTAAATGCTTTTTGCTTTTTTACGTCGGTATTTTACGAATTCGTTTGTACTTTGTATTGCAAGTTGAAATCGTTTTCAAACAAAAACAAAAGAAATATATTTGCGATTTTAGGTATTTTAAAGTCTCTTTATATTCTATAATTGATAGTTTAAAGACGTTAAAGTTATAAAATTATGTAAAAGTTATATATATATATATACACACATATATACATATATGTATATATATATATATATATATATATATATATATATATATATATAAAATAAAATGATGAGAAGGAAAGTATTTCTTCGAAACTTCGCAGATTAAGGACTTTTCAGATTAAATATGTTTTAACTCATTTCAAAGTGTTTTTTAAACATGTTTTATTAACTGTTTGCTCGTATATATATATATATATATATATATATATATATATATATATATATATATATATATATATATACTAGCAAAGATACCCGTGCTTCGCACGGAGCTTTGTTGCGCACTCGGGTACCAAAATCTATGGGCACCTTTCCCGTAAGTTGATGTTGTAAGAGCAACGATTGCATAAGGTGATTAACATTTTAACTACCTCTTGTAGTGACTGAAATTCAATCAGGAACTTCACAAAACATTTTCATCAAAAATGAAGGTTACTTGATGTTACATAGTAAATTTTTCATTGGAGTAATTTTCAACTCTTGCTTAAATTTTATCTTGCACATTCAATACTAAAAACTTACCACAATCAGATCATGTCAGTTTTTCCTCATATCCATTTCTCGAACTTTTCACTGAAGAGCCTCAGGGTAAACTACATTTCTGCTGCTTTGATTTGGAGCCAGAATGTAGAGTTTTTCTGAACTTCCTGTCCGGCTGATGGAGACGTAGAACATACCGTGACTGAAGCAGTCTGATGTCAAGTCTACGCCAATGGTGTTAAATGTCTGACCTTGACTTTTGTTTATGCTCATTGCAAAACACACCTTCACAGGAAATTGGAGTCTCCGGAATTTAAATGGAAGTTCTGAGTCCGATGGAACTAAGGGGATCCTTGGCAGTAGAACGGTTTCGCCTTTGTAGGGACCACAGGAAATGGTGGCCTCAAGTACATTGGTGTGCAATCTGGTGATAACACATCTGGTTCCGTTTGTTGTTTTTGGCGGTTCCAAGGATCGAAGAATCATGATTGGCGATCCAATTTTGAGATTTAAAATGTGTGGAGGCATTCCAGATATCTCCAAAGAGTTTAAAAACTCCGCAGGGTAGTGAACAGCTTCATATTCATTAGTAGCCGAATCAACTGACTTGTATTGCTTTGTGTCTCCTGGAAATTCATCCATTATTGAATTGTTCAAATGATTCACATTGCTGTTTAATGGCGAAATAATAGCCCTCTCAGCAAGCCAATCCGGTGATTTTCCATTGTTTTGCAGGTCTGGGTACACTTTGTCTTTCAGTTGCTTCTGATTACCGACACATTTACCAAGCGCAGTTGGAATCTTAATTGTGTCAGGTGAAGAAGTGATAGGAAACTGACCATTACCGATTTGGAGAAGCAATTTTGAGAAGTCTGCTGCAGCTGTGTTATCAGAGATATAGGTTCTCATATTAGTAGTCAGTCTCTTCACTATAACGTGCCTCCAGAGATAGGATTGTTTCACACTTGCATTGACAATGTTAGCCCTTGTGCCATTTTTAACCACTGGGAGGATTTGACGGAAATCACCGCAAAATAAGGTTGGAATGCCCCCCATGGGATTCTTGTTTCCTGTGATGTCTTGCAGTGTTCGGTCAATTGCTTCATAAGCACTCTTGTGCGTCATTGGGGCTTCGTCTACAATGATTGCAGAGGTGTCTCTAATTACATTTGCCAAGGCTGAGTTACCAGTAATTTTGCAAACTGGCTGATCCATTCGATGAGTATCCAAGGGTACTTTAAAAGTGCTGTGAAGAGTGCGGCCACCTTGTAGTAGAGTAGCAGCAATGCCACTGGATGCTGTTGCAAGCACAATCTTTCTCATGGATCTAATCTTTGCAAGGATCAAATTGATTACAAAAGTCTTGCCCGTACCACCTGGAGCATCAAGAAACATCATGTTTTTGTTCATTTCACCTTGTGCTTCCAACATTGCCATGAATGAATTGTAAACTTCTCTTTGAGAATCGGTCAGTTTTTCTTGCATATTTTCTGCTTGTAGGGAAAGTTCTTCAAGATTATAAGTAACTTCACGTTGATACTCTCTCGCGAGTCTTTCATCTCTCCCTTGCGTTGGTGCAGGTAATCCATAGCTTGCCAATGGTTGACCGCACATAAGGAGAACTTTTTCTTCAATTAGACAAAGAGTTTTATTGTAGATGTCCTCATTAAAATCTGCTTCTGGATTGTTAACTTCTTGCCTGTATCTGTGAAGAATGTCTTCAGATATTACATCACGAAAAGCCATCCAGATCTCAAGAGGATTTCTTGGCTCACAGGCTGCTAAAATTATCACAGATAGGCTTTGCAAATTTGAAGGTGATTGAGTGGCACTTGCCTCTCCTACTGCTTGATGCAAGTGATGGTCATTTTCTAGAAGGCCTCGAGCAAGGCACGCTGCTCTGTATGTTTCAAACACCTGACCATTGTATGCTCGCAAATCTTGAAATGAAGTTGGACCAGCAACCTCATTGAGCAACAGGCGTAAGAAATAACACTCCCCTGCTTTTGGACTAATCGTGTAGATTCTCCCAATGCATGGTGCCTTCCATACATCATCATTTTCAGTACCTTCAACTTGTACCCCACGCATTCTTCTCATCCATTTCTTTGTCGATTTCTTCCAAGTGTAAAACTCAGGGATTTCTACGTATTTGAGACCCCTTGCAAAGTCATCCTCATGGCAGAGTTGAAAAAATGCTGTCAAAGTTGTGGCAGGCGGTGGACCTTGGGCTCGTTCCAGAGCAGTATCAGCTGAGAACATGACACGCTGCCCATTTTCAAAATGAACAGAAAGTTGTACAATTGGGGGGAAATGTTCATGGATGGGATGTTCCAATATCCTCCAGGCCGCCTCTGAACTGCCGACATACCTTGCATTCTGGAACTGCTGGATCTCATCCGCAATGTGACTTTGTACTTGGCCTTGTTGGTTAGCTGCTCCATCAGTTCTTTGTAGTTCAAACACTGCTTGATCACATCCTTTATTCACGTATTTGAGGACATATTTGATGCTTTGGATCGAGCTGCAAATTTCTACGTTAATGTGAGCGTTGAACTGCTGAAGGAGGACCTTGTTGTACGGAACAATCCACTAGTTTGTTATTTCTTGATTAACATACCGACCATTTCTCTTCATCCTTATTGTACCAGTCTGGCCTCCATCTTCTGGTTTTCTTCGCCTGTACTTGGGGTAAGAGTCTTGGCCTTGCTCGGTACACTGAAGAAATTCTTTTGGGTATTTTTTGGAACATTTGTTGTCAATCATACATGGACAATTTGGATTAAATGGTCCACAAGGTCCATGCACCATATGTGCCATCACTTTAGCATGAAGATCAGGATCTTCCTCTTTGTCAGGGATCTCTGCAGATATGCAGAGATCAATTTTTTCTGGTAGAAGTTTGTCCTCTGGGGCCTGCAAGGTGAGGATGTGTGCATGCGGCAGTCCTCTTTTTTGATATTCAATACTGTACAGGAAAGCCCTCAACCTGCCAAATCCTCCCTTTTTAATAAATTCAAGTAACTTTTTTAGCTTCTGCCTTAAAACCCTGGCAACAATATCTGGACGATCCTGAGGGTCTTGCCCTTGAAGACAATTTTCTGTAATTTCTGTCCACTTTGGATTTGTTGTGAACGTGATGAAGAGGTTGGCTCGGCCCATTCGCCGAACATATGCCATGGCATCACTTTGACGCTCAAACATGTATCGAGGGCCTCCTGTATAAGTTGCCGGAAGTACAACTCGTTGACCAAACTGTTCTGGATTCCCATCCTCCCTAAGAATTGAATCTCTCAAGTTGCTATAATTGTCAGCTCTCAGGGTCTGTTGCTCACGCCTCAGGAACTGTAAACGTTCTGTTTCAATCTTGCAGTACACATCCACCAGCCATTGTTGAAATAGCCTTCGGTACCAGAGAAAATAGTTTCCAGGCCGAGTCATTAAATGGTACGAATAAAATTGCTGTTGGGTAACTTTTCGCCCATTGGATGCCTTCATGTAGATGTTGTAAGATGGAGAACCATAGGGGTACATTAACGGGTACATTAAAGTATCGTAGAGTGGATGTAGTTCGGAGATCCGTTTTAATGTATCATTTCTAAAACGCAAGACAATATCCCGGTTAGCTGTTGGTTCATTCTCCATTAATATTCCAATCTCATACGTTGTTGTTGGAGCATTGAATCGCCGTGGATGCTCTTCTTGCGGCCTTCGGTCTTCCCTTATGACAACTTTATGTTCTACCAAGTGTTCTTCTTCAATCCTCTCCTTTGTTGTTTTCAGCTGACAAATGAAGCTGTTGTTCTCATGTAAAAATTCAGTCAGACTTTGGAGAATGTCTCTATTGAGTCTACTGTCACGTCCCCGATTATGTAGTTCCTCTTCCAGACTATCCAAGAAGTAGACTTGAATAAACTTTGCTGTTTCATTTTCAGGTGGTAAAAGACTCCCAATCTGGTGGCAACCCTGGCCTCGAATTCTAAAAGAAGGATTCCACCCATGTACTGCCGCAATTTTGTGACCAAATGATTTCATTGCAAAACAATTGTTATAACTGCGTAGATTTTGCAGAAAATCTTTAGAGATGGGACCATTGCCGGAGAGCAAATCTTGAAGCAACTGAGGCAGTGGTGGAAAGCTATCAAGCACAACTTTGCCAGAAGAACAACAACAACCAGGGGTTTCTCCTTTAAATTTTACAGCTGAGCAATGTTGACATACTTTGTCCATTTTTCCGATATCAGCTGTAGTGAGAGAGTCATTTTTGTTGTAGAGCAATCCTTTTCTATTGCAGTGTTCTATTTCATGGTGTCTCAAAGCAGTCATTCGTTGTCTAGCTGCCTCGTTTTCTGTCAATTGCTGGGGCAAAGTCATACTCTCTCTCCATGCAGCCTCTCGTTGTTGCCCTTGGTATAGGCGAAAGCTTCGTTGGGTTTCCGATTCATTCTGATGTCGTTGAGCCACTCTCAACTGACCTTGTGTACGTCTACTTACCTCATATAATTCATTCGATCGTAATATTGCTTCTCTTTCCAGTGCATATCTTTGCCTTTCTTGAATTTCATCTTGTGATGAATTTAACCGCCTTACAGCATGTCTAGTTCTGTCAGCTTCACGTTGGGTTTCTCTTTCCAAATCTGACAGTCTTGCTCTCCTTTCTCTTTGACGTATCCTGTTAAGTTCTAGACGTCTTTCTCTATCTGAATTGTTTTCATTGGAGCGAATTGCAGCAACTCTTAATCTATTAGCTTCCAATCTTTCCATTCTTTCTTCCTCACTTTCGTTTCTACTTCGTTTGGGTGGCATAATTTCGGTTTTAAACGGAATCGTTTAACGATATTAATGATTGTAAATTAATTAAGCGTAAAGGAAATGTATACTAACTGAAATGGACGAACTATAAATAATATTTCTGAATAGTACAATTATAAACAATCATATTGTACCTATTTACTATGCCTCCCCACGGGACAGAGTTAGACACCAGGGTCGTTTTTTAACGTGGAGAAAAGGTACAAAAATAAAAATTGTCTCAGTCGTGAAGGATTTCTCCTCCACCGAAAGAGAACAAGAAATAGAAGTGCAGCATCTGAAGAACAGATGCTACACTTTGATCTTGACCAATTATATTGTAGCAAAAATGAATAAAAGCGACCCACTTGTGACTCATTACTTCCGGGTGTAAACGTCACAGTCTAAAAGTAATAATTAAAAAAAAAAAAGTAAATGTAAAATAAATGTAATACCAACTTAGGTTAACTAATATATGTAAACAATACAATTAAAACAGTTCTATTAAAACAAATAATTACTAAGATCTAGGTAATTGTTAGTCTCATTGTTATGGTTTTAAAGAAAAAAATGTGTAAAAAAATTCTGCTTTTGTGAGTACGTGTATTTCTTTTAAATTACATAACCTTTTTATTTTATTATTTATATCTCTTTTAAATTTATATATTTTGTTAGTAAACTGGAAGAAATTCAGTTGAATAAAACCTTGTTCGTGTTCTTTACGTTAAACTCATTTTTATAAAAGGTTCATCCGGTTTAAAGAAAGCACTAAGTTTAAATAAGATTGGAAATAACTAATTCAATATATAAATAGAAAAATGAAATAAATATAAGCTTTAAGTCTTAAGATAGTAATAATCAAAATGTAATAAATTATTTGTAGTTCAAATCTATGATAAGACAGGCTTTCGAAATAGGCTCGACCAGAAAGATTAAATTGGAACGAAATTATAATCTCCGTGCCATTTTCAAAACAACCCCACAAAAGTAACTGTATCCTGCAGTTGGTTAAATGACAACGTTGGTTGTAAGAAAAATGTAAAAGAAAATGCGCTTATCTGTTTATTTTGACATTTAATTAAAAAAAAATTGGCTATAACTGGAAGAGAGCGTTATGTTTTGGGGGTTGTTTAAAAAATAGAATGGAAATAAAGTTAGTTCCGTTTTAATTGTCTTTAATTGCGGCAAGCGAAGCGCTAACAAAATCGAAAAATCACTGTTCACATTCGAAATGTTAACTTTTATAGGTTTACAGGTTTGCTGACAAGGCTGGGGGTGTTTATTTAGAAAGCCATACTTAACATGGGGAGGTTGGGATGTTTAATACAATTATTTTACTAAATTGATTTTTTTCATTTAAAAAATAAAATTATTTCTTTTTTAATAAAGTTTTATTTTAAAATATTTGTTTTTGTTTATTTATATAAAATTACGATAGTTGAATTGTATTCTTTCAATTATATTGGCAAGTAAAATATAAAAGATTAAAACGGAACGAAATTGAAATTTCCATTACATTTTCAATACAATCCCAAAACATAAAGCTTTCCTCACCAATGAATTGTTTTGATAATATACGTAAAGTGAAATAAATCGAATATAAAATTAAATGAAAATATATTAAATAATTAAATGTTAAATAGATTTTGTAAATAGTACAGTTGAAATGATTAGAATATTTCCAATATGTAATAAGGTCGAGGTAATTAGTTAAAGAGATTTAATATAATGTGATATGCAAATGAGCGTAAGTCATTCGATATGGGGGTGGTTTGTAGAATAGTATATAAAGAAATTAGGCATAGATTCTTATGTCTCCTATAACAGAAACATCCTAAAATGGGTTCTAATGTTTCTCTATCAGGAGAGATCTACCCTCTTACCTCCTTTGATGATGGAGAGCTGTACACACAGACAGAAACACACGAACCCTATTACTTTATAAAAATATAGATATATATAAAGATCAGCTTGCCCAGTCGTTGAAACCGTGTTAAAAATCTACTTAACTA
Organism: Euprymna scolopes; assembly: GCF_053919585.1. Classification (NCBI taxonomy): domain Eukaryota; kingdom Metazoa; phylum Mollusca; class Cephalopoda; order Sepiida; family Sepiolidae; genus Euprymna; species Euprymna scolopes. Next base: position 56,526,315 of record NC_136496.1, read on the forward strand.
TCAACAGATAATAACAGCTATTTTTGCTATAAATGTAACATTACAACAAAATCGTACAATAAGCGTTATCAAATAGCAACAAAAGTTACATCTCACAGTAAACCGGTAGGTTAGGAGAAAAAAGGAGAACTTTAAACCACTTAACCAGTAAATCCTATTTCTCTCTGTGTCTGTAACCAAACGCAATAGCAGTTACTTTTCTTACGTATTTGATTAATTTAGTACGATTTAACCTATTTTAAGCTATTTTTTATTGCATTAGATTCAGTAATTTGCAGCTTTAAAACGTTAAAATTACTTGCAAATGTTTATTGTTACTTTGAAAATAATGCAAAAAATAGACTTTTAGCAAAAGTTATAGATGTCTGGTTTATAAGTGGTATATGCCTTACTGGTTTCGTTAAAAGTTGCACTCTGTTGTATACAAAGGCATTCAGCAGAAAATACGTAGGACAAATTTTTAGATACGGATAACCCACATTGTATATAATGTAGCTTTTCATAAAAGCAAATATAAGAAAACAATTTTTGGTAAATTGTTACTTTGTTTTACCCTTAACATTTTCATTTGAAGTGACGACTGTTATAAGCTTACGGATATGCTAGAAAACAATTATCCCAGTAATTCCTTATGTTAAAAGTAGTGATCATTATTGTACGCACAAATTCGCATATTTTTGGAATACTAATATTGTGACACTTACGTCACCCGCGCGTCGTCCAGTGGTGGAATGACCCCGGTTGTCGGTTCTGATGTTTCCTCAGCGATGATGTCACGGCCGGTTTCCTAAAACAGACTTGTCATGCAAAAACAATTGAAGGGACCAAGTCAATAAGCGTTTCTTTTTGTTTAAACTTCTTTGTATTCAATCAGGGTACAATCGCAGTTAGCTGTTTAGTTAGGGACTGGCCACTTGTTAACTGCGAGGTTTTCTCTTCTCTCTCTCCGACAGACAACTCAATTATCTACGTGACAGGGACAGTCGATGGGGGAATCTTCGTTCGTCGGACCCAAGGAAACAAAACTCTCTCTCTTACTCTGTCAAGGCTCGCTGCTTATATTGTGGGGGCGTGGACTGGGTCTCTTCCCGTTTCAGGTCGTTGGCCAATCAGAATTAAGGGATCACTGTCCGTCAAATCTTCGCCAGGCGGCCCATACCCAAAAAAGGAGCTGTCCTTCTTTCTCTGTTGGCATTCGGGTGTTCCCTAATGGAACTTGACAGGACATAAAAACAGAGATGCCTAACTTAATTATTTTTGAGAGGACATAAAAACAGCTGAATCCGATTCCACAAAGGCCACGCGTCTTTTCAATAGGGTCACGTGTCGCCCCGCTGTTCGGCGACTGTTTGCTTTGTAGATCGGAATTTCATTGGTATCCTCGCCACCCACGGGCTGTCATGGCCAATTTAACGTCATCACGTTCTTCCACCATAAGCTACGATCTTATCTTTTTTTCTCTTCTTTTCGTCGTTTACAGCTGCCTGTTTTCCCTTTCTTTTTCCACGGGTTCACCGCTACTCTTGGCCTTTTGGTAAGGATCAAAGTGCAGCATCTGTTCTTCAGATGCCGCACTTCCATTTCTTGTTCTCTTTCGGTGGAGGAGAAATCCTTCACGACTGGGACAATTCTTATTTTTGTACCCTTGAGCGTCTCTCATTCCACTCCCCTCCCATGGACATGTCTTTTACATCGTAAAATACACCTTTTGCCAGGTGAATTGTTTCTCAGATGGCTGGATTGCCAACTGCACTGACCGTTTCAATGAGAGAGAGAGAGAAGAAAAGGGGGAAAAAAATCGCAAATCGTGAGCCAGCCCCTCTTTCGAGAATATATTAATCGCATGCCAAAAGAAAAGTGATAAAGTCTCTGGAGTTTTAATTGTCCGGATTAGTTGTAAGAACCCCCCCCCCAAAAAAAAAACAGAACAAAAAAACAAAACAAAACAAAACAAAACAAGCGGACGAAAGAAAAAAAAGGTCTCTTGTTTGTTAGGTGAGTGTGGGTGGGTGCGTTCCCTCTTCTTCTGTCTCTGTTTGTCTTAGGTTTACAGGTGTAAGATGGAAGTGTCATGGAAAAAAAAAATTTCTTTTTTTTTTTTTTGTGCGCGTTTTCACCTTCGTTTATCTTTGGTCTGCAGGTGTAGGATGAAAGTGTCATGCAAAATTATTATTTATTTATTTATTTTTTTGTTTTGCTTGCCGTGTGAGTGTATGTGTTTTCTCTCCTCTTCTGTCTTTTGTTTACATTCCTACAATTTTAAGACCCATTTTGGGCGGCCCCCCGAACGGACTCGTCCTCCGCTCGTTCCACCACGCCTGTTAGGACCGGGTGCTGCACCGGCCGGCCCCCTCCTTTCGCTCAGCTGCTCGGCCGCCTGTGCTTCAGTGGTGCGCATCCCCCCCCAGTGCAACATAGCACTGCAGTGCCTGTCTAACGAGGTCCACAGGCTACCTTAAATCATGCAGTCGCTCAACCCGTATTTTCAATAACCCGTCTCTCAACCTTCCCGGGGCCACTATACTGGGGTTACAGGTTTCCCGATTACAACACCCAACTGCGCACATACACGTACACCTGTCTTTTTCTCTGGCCGCTACGCGTGGCTGGCCGTTGGTATTCTCATCTTCATAATCTCCCCCCTCACATCCTTATCCAGCTATCTGCAAATTAAAAGCACTCTCCAGATTTTCTTTTCTCACACCTCATTGAACAAATCCTATCCACATATCCATCTTTCTTTCTTTTTCTCTTCCTTCCCTCACCTCTTCCCTTTCCTTTTTCTCCTTCTCTCTTTCTTTCTTTACTTCACTTGTCCCATAAGCATTCTCTCATTCGGAACAAGGTACAGCATCTGCCCTAACGCCACACCCAACATGCACTATTCTCATCCAGTGAAGGAGAGATCCTCCCCGACCGAGGCAATCCTGCCCTTCAATCCCATAATTTGTCCCAGCAGCGCCATTTTGGTCAGAGACCAAGTGCCACAACTGTTTCAATGCTACACTAACAATATTCAATCCCCGTCCCGTGAAGGAGAAATCCTTCTCGACTGAGCATTTCTAAATTTCTTTTTCTTTTCAAAACAGAACAATATCAGCACCGTTAGTTTCTTTAAGATATTCTACTCGACAGTTTAAATTCCCCCAAGACACCCTCGCTCAATACGCGACTTTCTCGTGCTAAGTTACTCTCCCCGTTGGCCAATTTACTCACTGCGAGATACTTCTCAATTACTTATAGTTCTTTCCTGCTATTTACGGCGCCCCTCCCCCTGAAGCCTTCCGTTTTAGTCCCTAGCTACCTCCAAGGTCAGTCCGCGACACAATCTGCCAACAGTGCGAACACATGGGGGCTCTCCATGCATCCACAGAGAAAACAGCTGCACCACATTTAAACCTGGAGATGTCGCTCCAACCTCCCGTCTCTGTCCTACTGACCCCCACTGGTCCTTGGTGGAAGGACGTCACACTACTCCTGGGACAGGGAATCCCTTGCTCCCCTCAACGGCAGCCTCGGTTCACCTCTCCCCATTTGCTGGAGCCAGGAGATGGGTATTGGACACTCTTCATCCCCTTCGTTCGACTCCTCAGCTGACTCTGCGGTCAACTGCCATTCCACTCTATTTTCTTCACGAGCCGCGCCTACTCTTCGTGACCTCCTATAGCTGGTGGAGTGGAACCCTGAAATTTCCCGTTCCAACCTTCCGTCTGTCTCTATATTTCTAGGCTCTATGGAGGTCGTCTCTCTTGTCTTAAACCGTCGCTCGGTGTCGTCCCTATAGTCGTCAGGAACTCTGTCCTCATCTCGCGTTTGACTACCCCCGGGATTCTCTATCTTTTTGCCCGTCTCCCTCATCCAAACTTGGTCACCCTGTCTTAACTGTCCAGTAAACGCTGCCTTTTTTTTCTTCTTGACCTTCCTGGTCCTATTAGTCCTATCGGCCGTCGCCTTGAGGACCGTCCCTGATTCTCGGACTACTGGATCTGTAGGAGTTACTCCCTTCTTATTAACCCTATACGTCGCTACCCGTTTGACTTGGGACAATTTTCCTCCCTGTTCCTTGATGCTATCCACCTTGCCCATACAGGCCCCGACCGTTCTTGGGGAAAGCATCCTGTTGCTGTCAGCTCCCATAGGGAGAGGGACAGACCTTGTGTCACCTAGTGGTATCTTCACCCCTCTCACCGTTAGCGCGTCTGGATTAAAACTCAGAGTGGCTCCCCTCGCTCGGAGCCAATCCTCTCCCAGAATCATTTCGTTGCATAGCCCGGGTACCACATACAGGGGGAAATTCTCTTTCTTCCCGGCCACTCGTACGGGTAGCCATACCTTCCCTGTCACCGACATCCAGCTACCGTCGGCCTGACTGAGCCCCACGTCCGACGGGTACAACATTCTCCTCCCTGCCACAGTCCGACAGACGTCCGCGTCTATTAGGGATATTATCGCTCCGGTGTCAACCAGAGCCTTCACCTGCGTGGCTCCTATCGTCACATTATAGGTGAGTTCTCCCTTTTTTGTGAGCGGAGGGAACACCTGGGCTCTCCTCTTTTCCTGTTTCAGGGTTCTCTCCTGATACCCCGCTCCCGTGAGCATCGCAACTTGTGACAGTGGTTTCTTTCCAACCCTACCTGTCTGCCCTACCTCTCTTTCTCTACAGATTCGCCGAGGGGGTGGGGTTTGGTTCTGATTCCCTCTCTCCAGAGGATCTTTCGCCCTCGGGTGGCTTTTTCCTCGGTCAGGACAGTCCCTCCTAATATGTCTCAGGTCTCCACACCGCCAACACCTGTGGGACTGGTGGCTGTAGGAGAAACGGTCAATTTTACCTCCTCTCTGACACGCGTTCAGTACGGTCTTTACGATGCCCACTCTTACTCCCCCATTATGTCGGGGTGTCTTCTCGTGGACAGTGGGGCACTCTCTCGACCTGTGGCCCTCGCCGCCACAGTTCCAGCACACCAATCCAGGCTGGCCCCGGGCGCGTCCTCCGGTCCCATATCTCATTCTGTTCCCCAGTTCCCCGCTCCTATTTCGCGACTCCTCTCCCATTATTCTTTTCTGCAACCACGCATAGTTCTTAGCTATTTTGCGTGCTTCTTCTAGAGTGTCTGGGCAACTCTTTAGCACCTCTATCTTGGTCGCTTCGTCCCGCAATACATCCACCATCGTGTCAACTAGCATTGCTTGGGTTGTGGGCATCTCGCGGTGTTCGGACACTGGATACGCCAGGACCGCCAGTTCCTGCATGCGGTCGACCAGTTCATCCACGCTCTCCCCGTTGGCCATCTCTATTCGAGACAGCTCGCGCACCGCCTGCACCGTGGTCTTTTCGCCGGCGAATTTCCTCTTCACCTGATCGCAAAAATCAGACCAGGCTATGCTTGGGTTGCTTTCCAAGCATTTGCATATATATTCTGAGGCCGCTGCGACTGCTCCGTCACAGGCAAGCAGCACCATTTCTCTATCGGTCAACCCGTATACTAATCTTTTTTTTTCTATTATCGCCAACCACTCCTTGACTCCCCTCGGGTCTCCCCCATATGCGGGTACACTGATTCCCCACAGTGGCCGCTCCATGGTCATCTGCAGCTCAACAGTCTGCTCTGACCCTTCCCCCATCGACTGACCCGCCCCGAATCCTCCCTGAGAATACATTATGTTATTATCCATTTTTTTTTTTCACTCGCCCAACACAAAACAAAGACAGCCGCTGAAAGCAAAGCATACAAAAGAGGGAACCAGCAAAAAAAAAATGGACTTACCCGGTCTGATGCACTTGTGTTCTTCTGCGACTGGTGGATGAGAATGACCAACGAGCTGTTCAGACTTTATAATCAGTTGATTAAAGTTCGTCGTCTGGCTTCACTCGTGGCGTTTTTTTCTTCTTCTTTTTTCTTTTTTTTTTTTCAAGATGCGCTTTGTTTTCGAGTTTACTTTCTTTCCTTTTTTCTTTTTTTTCAATTTTGTCTTTCTCTCTTTTTCTCCCTCCTTGTTTAGTTCGTTTTCTTTTTCTTTTTTTTTTTAATCTTTCAACTTTCCATTCCCACTCTCACAGGGAGATCTCGTGCCTTCGAGAGAGAAAGAAAAAAAATTATGTGCCCGTGGAAATTCGTTCGCACGTTTCCTACCGAAACGAGGTATCACAGGTCATTGACACCAGTTATGTGACACTTACGTCACCCGCGCGTCGTCCAGTGGTGGAATGACCCCGGTTGTCGGTTCTGATGTTTCCTCAGCGATGATGTCACGGCCGGTTTCCTAAAACAGACTTGTCATGCAAAAACAATTGAAGGGACCAAGTCAATAAGCGTTTCTTTTTGTTTAAACTTCTTTGTATTCAATCAGGGTACAATCGCAGTTAGCTGTTTAGTTAGGGACTGGCCACTTGTTAACTGCGAGGTTTTCTCTTCTCTCTCTCCGACAGACAACTCAATTATCTACGTGACAGGGACAGTCGATGGGGGAATCTTCGTTCGTCGGACCCAAGGAAACAAAACTCTCTCTCTTACTCTGTCAAGGCTCGCTGCTTATATTGTGGGGGCGTGGACTGGGTCTCTTCCCGTTTCAGGTCGTTGGCCAATCAGAATTAAGGGATCACTGCCCGTCAAATCTTCGCCAGGCGGCCCATACCCAAAAAAGGAGCTGTCCTTCTTTCTCTGTTGGCATTCGGGTGTTCCCTAATGGAACTTGACAGGACATAAAAACAGAGATGCCTAACTTAATTATTTTTGAGAGGACATAAAAACAGCTGAATCCGATTTCACAAAGGCCACGCGTCTTTTCAATAGGGTCACGTGTCGCCCCGCTGTTCGGCGACTGTTTGCTTTGTAGATCGGAATTTCATTGGTATCCTCGCCACCCACGGGCTGTCATAGCCAATTTAACGTCATCACGTTCTTCCACCATAAGCTACGATCTTATCTTTTTTTCTCTTCTTTTCGTCGTTTACAGCTGCCTGTTTTCCCTTTCTTTTTCCACGGGTTCACCGCTACTCTTGGCCTTTTGGTAAGGATCAAAGTGCAGCATCTGTTCTTCGGATGCCGCACTTCCATTTCTTGTTCTCTTTCGGTGGAGGAGAAATCCTTCACGACTGGGACAATTCTTATTTTTGTACCCTTGAGCGTCTCTCAATATACTCACTATACCATTGATAGTTATTACATATACTAACCCAACAGATCACGAGTAGTCTATTATATATATATATATATATATATATATATATATATAAATATAAATCTGAACGTGTTTGTGTGCCTGTGTGTGTGTCTGTGTACATTTGCCTACGCAATAACTCTATCAATTTTAAGTCTACAGACTCTAAATTTGATATTTGAGATTTTTAATCGGTTGGGTCAAAAACTTTTAGTTACCAATATACAAATGTATGTATGTACGTATGTTTGCATGCCTGTCTAAAAGTTTTGACAGAGGCGAGGGACTTTTACAAGATCAGTATCGTTTTGAAGTTCGACATTTCGGACGATAAATATCGAAAAATTGGCTAAAACCATTAATATCTTCACCTTAAACTGGCCACTTTTCTACGGGGTGGGGTGCTTTTTTCGCCGATATTTTCGAAAGTCATCTTCTCCTTTCGATTGTCTAGCGTTAATTTAAACCTACGTCACTTCCGGTTTGGCGGTGGTCGTAGCAGCAAAAATGTAAGGGTTTTTTTCCCCCGTCCTTTTCTTTTTTGAGGTGCGGTTGGAGCCTGCCTTCCGACTAACACTTTTTTTTTGCTACACGCACACCTCCAAACACCCGGACAACGAAATGCTAGCATATCTATAAAAGCGAACATGTTTGCGTGTCTGTCTGTGTGTCTGTGTGTGTGTATGTCTACATTTCCCTTCGAAATAACTCTGTCAGTTTTATATCTACAGACTCAAATTTGATATACAGGGTATTGAGATTTGGGGAAATCTTTGTAATCCGTTTTCGGCCAGAAATTTGGCTGTTAAGGGGTCAAAGTTCAACGATTTGACCTTTGAGAACTCTTTCAAACTGCTCCGCCAATTTTGGATATAAGCACTTGAAATTTTAGATATAGGTCCCTTGGATGTGGATCTAAATTAATAACCTGATTTGAGCCCAAGACATTAAACGTTAAAGGGGTCATAATAGGGGTCAGAGTTAAAGAAATTTGACCTCTGCTGTCTCTACTAAATTACTCAGACAATTTCTGGTCTAAACATTTGAAATTTTGATATAAAGAGTATTCAGAGATAGGGCAAGCATTTCAATCGGTTTGGGTCGAAAATCTTAAGTTACCAATATATAAATGTATGTATGTATGCATGCATGTATGCATGGAGATACAGACTGCCTACGATAATAGAGATGTCAAGACATTCTACACTCTGCTGCATCAGGCTTATGGTCCGAAATCCTCTTCAACTACACCACTCCTGGCGAAGGACGGGAAAACCTTGCTGAAAACCTCAGATGAAATTATGCATCGATGGCATGAACACTTTCATGATCTTTTTCATAACCCATCCAATGTTGATGTTGCTGCAATTGAAAGTATCCCTCAATGTTCCTTTTGTCCGGAACTTTACGTTGAACCGCCTCTTGTGGAAACAGTTGACTGCATAAAACAGATAAACTCGAACAAAGCCCCTATGCTGGATGGCATCCCTGTTGAGCTGCTGATACATTATGGTGTCAATGTACACTGTGTGGTCCACTCTTTGATACTGTCAGTATGGCAGGGTGACCCGGTTGCACAAGATTGGGTAGATGCCGACTTTGTTATGTTGTACAAAAGAAAGGGTACATGGTCTGATTGTGGACATTATCGAAGTATCTCGCTGCTGAGTGCGGTTGGAAAGGTATTTGCATGACTCTTGCTAAACCGATTGGAAAAGTATGTATGCCCTAATATCCTTCCGGAATCCCAATCTGGTTTTAGAGGTGGGCGAGGAACTGTGGATATGATGTTTTCTGCTAGACAGCTCTTGGAAAATGTATTGAACAGCGTGTGCCTGTTTGCCAGGTGTTTGTGGACTTAACCAAGGCGTTTGATACAGTCAACCGTGAGGCTCTCTGGAAAATGCTGGAAAAATTTGGCTATACACCTGCTTTTACAGACAAGTTCAAGCAACTTCATTGTAGTATGAAAGGTCGCGTCAACTTCAATGGTCGGCTTTCGGAAGAATTCCCCATTGATAATGGTGTGAAGCAGGGTGATATACTGCACCAACATTGTTTTCGCTCTATCTGATTGCTGTGCTCTGGTATGGTTTCCACGATTGTGATATGGGTGTTTATATTAAATTCCGAACCACTGGAAAGATGTTCAACCCCAGAAGATTCCAAGCCAAAACACTTGTTAGTGATGGACTTGTTAGGGAACTGTTTTATGCTGATGATGCTGACCTGGTAACACACTCCCCAGTAGATATGCAACTAGTGATGGATCTCTTTACAAATGTTTGTATCTACTTCGGACTGACAGCATTAAGAAAACTAAAGTCATGTACACTTCCGCTGCCGATGATCTGTATGTGGAACCTGATATCTTCGTCTGTGGAAAGCGCCTTGAAGTCGTAAAACTTTTTGTCTACCTTGGGAGTGCCTTATCAAATGATGGCACTCTTAATGCGGAAATAAGACAGAGAATCAGTAAGGCACCTGATGCTTTTGGAAGGTTACAAGATACAGTCTGGTAATTTCAGTATATCAAGCATGTGTAGTAACATCCCTACTCTACGCATCTGAAACTTTGACCTTGTACCGATCACATATAGAATTGCTCGAGAGGTTTCATCAGCACTGCCTTAAACACACCCTTGGTTTAAAGTAGTATAGCTTTGTCCCTGATACATATGCCTTAAAAAAGGCCAAAACAACCAGTATTGCTATCATTGTTATTAAGAACCAGATGGGTTGGGCAGATCATCTCATCTGACTTGAAGACTATCGACTCCCAAAACAGTTGTTCTATGGTGAGCTCTTTCTTGGAAAAAGACCCCAGCACAAGCTCAAAAGACGTTTTCGTGATAGCAACAAGGAGAGTCTGGTGAGCTTTCATATTCCTGTTGATAGTTGGGAGTCCCTAGCATATGATCGCAAGAAGTGGAGGACATTGATATACAGGGGCGAAGACCACTTTGAAGCAGCCAAAATAGACTGAGCGAAGCTTAAGTGAGCATGTAGGAAATGCCAAACCTTGCCGCCCAACCATGGAGATCTCCGGATCTGTAAGGTGTTTGATCTGGCAGGTTTTGTTAATCACATGAGAGCCCACGATAATACAGGTTCCGCTGCTGTTAGTTTCATACAAATCAGTGAACGTTTTCAGTGTCTTTTCTGCTTGAGGGTGTGCAAGTCGCTGGTAGGGCTAAAAAGTCATCTTCGGGCACATGGACTTTTAATGACTGAGGGAGTGGCTCTCGTCTGACAAGACGTTACAATCATTGTCATCATCATGCATGTATGTATGTTTACATGTCTGCCTAAAACTGTCAACAGAGGCGACAGATTTTATCAAGATCAGTATCGTTTTGAAGTTCGACCTTTCAGACGACAAATATCGAAAAATTGGCTAAAAACCTAATTATCTTCACCTGGGCATTTTTTCTACAGGAGGGGCGTCGCTTATATTTTCCTTATAATGGCTCGATTTTTAAAAATCGTAAGTATCATCGTCAGAGTATTCATTTTAAATGTTAAATGTAGCTTATGAATGCTTGAAATGTTGAAATTTTAAAGTAAACGCCAATGGAATAGTTTTATCGGCTAGAATTCGTTAGTAACGCCGAATTTCAAATTTAACAAGATATTTCAAAAACAATGCTCTGACGATGATACTTACGATTTTTAGAAAGGGAACCATTATAAGGTAATATATATATATATATATATATATATATATATATATATATATATATATAAATATTTGTTAATTTTCCTTAAAACACATCTTATTCAAACCTTACATTAAACCCCAATTTAACTTTATGATTGTATTCTAATTTTTATTCTCAATTAATCTTACTTTGTTTATCAACATCATAAAATAACTATTTTCGTTTATATTTAAATATTTTCCAGATACATCTGCGTTACTTCGAAAATGCTAGGTTTATTGTTAGTGTTTTTTTTTAAAAAAAAAACACCCTATATTTTTGCTGATGAGGAGACTTTGTTTTTAAAAATATATGTTAAAATTATTGTCCCTGACTTAATGTCTATCTCAATAAAAACATCGATTCCTAAACGATCGTACAAATATATAACTTTGTTGTGTTCCTTCTTATGACACCGATTTTTAATTTAAAATTTTAATTATAAATAATCAATCATCTTATGATATATACACACACACACATATATATATATATATATGTATATGTATATATATAAGAATAAAATCACATGGGGTAAAATGAATGAAATAAATAAATCAACCTAATATCTCGTCCGTAATTCAGAACTCGGGGCGGGGGAAAATAAACTGTCTGCAGATAATTATTTCTTATATATATATATATATATATATATATATATATATATATATATATATATATATATATATATATATGTATATAAATAAATTTTAAGTTTTAGTCGAATAATCTTTTGACAATTCTTTTCTCCCGTCTATTTCTTTTCTCAATTATCTTGTCCGTAATTTTAACAATGACCCCACTTATCTTTTTGAAAACTCTAATAAAAATTTTGTATCACTAAACACCTTTTTAAATATCTTACCAGTAGGTACTCAAAGTCTGTCAGAGATAAATTAAATGATATAATTCAGAATTAAGGTTAGGATTACATCCCTTCGAGCCGAAATAGAATTTCTGAAGTGCTGTTTGGACAATTATATCGCCCCTGGTTATATTTTTCTAGCCGCATTTTCAAAATTAAAGCTAGAAATATTCTTTACTTGGAACCTGCTTTTATTAAAGATGAGTATCTGAACTTTGATCGCATCTTTGTTTCAACTGTTATTAAATATCGCCGTTTATGGTAGGTTGTGTAGTATAACCTAAACTTTTTTTGATTGATTACATTTTTCGAAATATTTATCAATTAGTGCTAATTTCCGCAGCAGTAAAGCTCGTTTTAACAACCAGAGATGCCTTTCCGTGCTTATTCGTGCCAGGGATTTGCAGGGATTCAAGTTGATCGCCATGTATTCAAGTTTTCTGGTGTCACTCTTTTTCACAATGAAAAGTAGTATTAGCAAGAGGTTTGGATGTGGATATCCTCCCTTGGGATTAACAGGGAAAGTATCTTTGTCGAATTCGAGATATTAAACTCACAGCTTAAATATCATGAACCTCGGTCCAATAATGATTTCCTATATGTTGAGGCAAGGTTATTTGAGCTGCTACATCAATTCACTAATTCTCTTATCAATGCTCGTGAGTTTGTGTAGACTATTATCAAACTGCTCAACATCTTAAGACTGATAAGGGTATTTATATCGCTAAGCCAGATAAAGGTTTGGTGTGTTCATTCTTAATACAACAATTATATCAGAAAAATGTTGGATATTCTAAACGATAAATCTAAATTTAAAAAGCTTGATTACATATCGGTTAATAGCTGAAATAAAACTCCTGAAATGTTTTCCTCAAATACACAGGAAGGAATTTATCAGTAAGGATACTTACGACAGGATCCGTCCGTGGGTTTAAAACCACCTTAAATGCACGGGCGAAGATCCAAACGAATAGTAACTCTTTAAGATCTATTCTTTCCATGGTTAGTTCGCCTCAGCATTAGATCCTTGAGCCTGTATTAAAAGAATTTTCAGGTAATTGTATTGTGCATTCTTTCCGTTTCGCTGCTACTATGCAGGAACTTGATTGCAATTTACAAACACATTTTCTTAGTTTTTTCGATGCTTTTTACCCATAGGCATCACCACTTATCAAGGCCAAGAGGCCACTCGAGAATAAGGGTTAAAGAGTGTACAGTAAAAATTGGACAATATAGTAATCGTTAGTAATGGAAATTCGGTAAGTTTATTAACAAGTGGGACGGCTCATCAAAAACTTGTTTACGTTAGACTTGAAGACAACCATATTGTAGTAAGCTGGAAAGCAGGAAAACGGAAGACAATTCCACAGGCGTGTAGTTCTAAGAAAGTATCTTTGTTCATGGAATCTACGTTTAGGTTTAGGCACAGATAACGAGTGGGGGAATTATTGATAGTGTTTTCTGCTAGACGAGTGTTTCTTGTGAAAGTTTGGCGAGGGGGGACCATAGAATGGAACTCAGCCGAGCACGCCATGAAAATAACGATACAGCAGAGACAAACTCGCAACATCTCTTCTGTGAGATAGAGGTTGCAGGGAAGAGAAAAGGATATCTCCTACGAGACTACGAAGTCTATTTTGAACTTTATCAAGGCCGGATAGGTACTCCTGCCCAGATGTGGCAACAGTATTCCTGTAACCCCTCACTGATGAAGCAACAGTATTCCTGTAACCCCTCACTAGGACCTCTGTTTATCTGGAAATCCCGGCTCCTGTCGTTTAGTTTTTCTCTAAGGGTTGTTACATTATATCCTGTATGCTGAAAGCGAATATCGAAGCCGCAGGCAGGAAGAAAAACAAACTCGTGTACTCTAGTCTACAGAGTTAATTTTCACAAACTTATGTACAAATGTTTTTACAAATATCATTCAGTTCTTAGTAAGTTTTTCAAAGTCTCAAATCTCTTCACAGGCAGTGTCAGACGCGTGGATGAGGAAGTAGAGGAGTAACGTCTCTATACGGTCTGTTCTCCTCGAAATCAACAACCAATCTCTCGAAACTCTCTTCCTTCTGACTAATTTTCGCGCGACAGTCCTATATATAGTGAGTTATGTTGATGGGGTGGAAATTTCCCCAGCCAATAAGATTTCTCCACGAAATCAAAAAGCTTCAGATTTTTGCATGTGCATTTTTTGCATTTTTTATTAAATTTATACCATACACACTACCTAAATATTGATTCTGTCAACAATTGTTTCGGCAGAGCCTACAGCAAAATAAATAAAGATCTGCCGCAACCCTTTCTGACAACTTGCTTGGAACATTCCATTTCGTTTCCACACACACCTACAGAGTAATTTTGCAACAATGCCACAAATAAAAACAAAAACAAAAATAAAAAAATAAAACAAAATCAGCTCGGAAGGCGCACGAAAGCAGCGACTACTGTAAGGAACATCAGAGCAAGCCTCTCCTGAAGTGAGGGTCAGACAACTTGCCCGAGACAACACATCCAAAGCCGCCGCTCGGTCATCTCAACCGCCAGAAGCTCGAACGCAACGAGTGCAGGCTGTAAATCAGAGATTTAATGCCTCTCGCGGGAACATATGCCCTTCACCGGGGTTTTGGTTAGGCAAAACATTGAATATGACACCAATTACGATTCTCGACCCGGCAGAATCTTATCATCGGTTCTATGAATTGCATATGTTAATTCTGCAAAGCTAAAAAATGGCCAGCAGAACCTCCAAGCCTATGCTGCTCTTCGGGTAAAGTTAAACTACCATCCCTACAGACTTTACCTCAACCACTGCGAAACGTACTTTTGGGCATGACTGATGAATCTAGATATTTTCGGAAAGTCATTCGACTTTTCAACTACTTCCAAATGACATCATTTGGTGCAAACGTTGTCCGTGAAATCGGCGGGAATCCCGTATTAAAGGTGCAAGGCTAAGACTACCATCTAATAGGGTCCCTTTTCCCTGAAGACACCGTACAACCATAATTCTTACAACTCTACTTCGTCAGTGACTGCGTCCAAGAAGCTGAAAACCGACTAGCAATTACAGCCGAGGCAAACAAGAGTTCGGATCGACGACAACTCAGTATTGTTTTGCAGCTCCAAGACATGCTCTACGAAACGAACCCATACATTCAAAGTTTAAAGTATACGTTACAGAATGTTCCTCTGCCGAAATTTTCCATTGTTATTAACGCCGACAAACGTCCTACAGGAGAACATGACCGTCGCATCAATGCTCCCACCTGAAACGAGGTTTCTGCAGTCATCCAGGGTGAGCACAACAATAAACGCGACAGTTATTCATACTAGTGGTGGAGGTCTACAGCGAATACATGAAATGCATCGATCATACGACGCACTACAATATTCCCTACTATTTCCTTACGGTGACGATGGATACTATTTTCAAATACCATGTCAACAAACTTTCAACAAACGACCATGAATCCAAAAACTGTTACGTGCAGAGCATATTACGCATACAGACTGATGGTTTACGACGACGATTTCAACACTCTCCTTCGGGGTGGACCTCTTCTGCTACAGTTCATAGTCGACATGGCATCAAAAATGGAGTCTGAAAGGCTCCTATATATTCGGGTTCAACAAAAACAGCTTCGGTCGTCTTCATACATACATCTGCACGATGGCATGAGAAATGAAACTGGCCCTAACACTGTTGGAAAACTGACAATTCTTTCGTCCGCGTACATCGGTGGGCCGCGTAATATGCATGCCCACACACAAGACCCAATGACGTACGTCCGCTATTACAGCCGACCAGATTTGTTTATTATCTTCACCTGCAGTCCATCGTGGGAAGAAATACGAGATGAACTGTTTCTGAGCCAAGAACGCTAAGACCGACCTGATCTCATTGCCCGTGTTTTCCGGTTTAAATTGTGCAACCTCGTGGATCTTATAGTCAAGGGTGAAGTATACGGCCGGGTAAGGTGCCACATATTCACCGTAGAGTGGCAATAAAGAGACCTTCCGCATGCCTATAACTTAATCTGGCTTTGTGAACGTATTATCTCAGCCGAGATTCCCGATCCTGGATTGGACCCACAGTTTTACGAAATTGTCAAAGCAACGATGGTTCATGGACCCTGTGGTCCTGGCCAGAAAGCTCAATCATGCTGTAAAAAGAACGCGGTTTGCGCTTGCGGCTACCCACGGAGATTTGTCACTGCAACACAAACAGGAGGTGATGGTTACCCGCTTTACAGGCGACGGAGTCCAGGTGATGGGGGCCATACGCTGACAGTCGGTCGGAGCACTGTTGATAATCGATGGATAGTACCGTACTGTCCCCTGATGAGGAAAATTTTCCAATCACACATCAATGTGGAGTTCTGTCACTCGGTGAAATCAATTAAATATATCTGGAAATGCATCAACAAGGGCAGCGATGCTGCAGCGTTTGCAGTTCAGCGCGACGGTTCTCGGGACGAGCTGTCTGCTCATGTCATTGGACGTTTCCTGTGTGGCGGAGAAAGTGTATGGCATTTTTACTCATTTTCCTTGCACCAACGATGCCCCGCAGTTATACAACTCGCTGGAGATATTGTGAAGTAGACCTTTATGAGATACCTTATCTACGGCCTTTGATATGCCAAGAGCAATTGCACTAGAGAGGAAGCCTTCGTCAAGAGATTCGCTAATCATATGAGATATAACTGTAAGTACATCTGCTATAGATTTAGCAGAATGGAAACCATATTGCACGTCACTAAGAAGGTTGTTTTGCTGAGATGGTTGACAACTTCTCTATTAAACACTGATTCCAGCAGCTTACTCATGCTGTAGAGGAAACTTGCTTGTACTGCAAGGGAGATGAGCGATCACCTGAATTCTTAAATACAAGGCATACTGATGAGATTTTCTAAGGTGTCGGGAAACAATTCCCCGTAAGACAACGCTTGAATAACTTTATAAGTATGGGCGCTTGTTCTGGTTGAAGATTGGAATGCCGTCAGGGCCAGTTGTTTTACTGGAATCAAGATTTTTTATTAGCTTGGCAACATCACGCATAGATATTTGTACGTTGAATGACGTGTTTTCAGATACACGAGGAAATGCTGGGGGTTGGCGGCCTTGGTCTTAAAGGGTAAAATTAGCTGCAAAGATCTTGACATAGAGTTTGGCTTTGTCTGATGCTGAGGAGATTACCTCAGGTCCATTGATAATAGTTGATATAGAGCACACACTTCTATGCAAGATTGTGTTTGCTATTAACCAACACTGATGTGACCGTAGCCGTTGCTCAGTACTTTGGACTTGACGGACTTAGCATGCAACTCTTTCGCATTCTTTATTACTTTTTTACAGAGGTTGTTGGGTGATCTGAAGGCTGCTTTAGTCTCAGTACATCTATTACATTGGAAGCAACGGAAAAAGTTATTTCTGTGTGCAATGGCAGCAGCACATTCTGGAGAGAACCACAGCTGGCTATTAGGTTTATGCTAGAACTTTTTCGATGGTATGAAACGGTCAATACCTACGATTAACCATTCCATAATGCCTGATACTATAGAGGACACATCCTTTTTAAACATAGAACGCAGAGGTAGATCTGATATAAATGTGCGGAAGCTATCCTAGTCAGTCATGGAGTATCGATATACTGTACGATGGAGAGGTACGTCTGACGACCTATTGCATTTCGTTTTTATCTTAACTGATACAAAAAAGTGGTCGGAAGATCCCAGTGGAGACAGAACAGAAGATGAACGTAAAACAGGGCAAGTTGTTAGGAAAAGGTATAGGAGACTTGCATACCAGCCGTCAGTGTCGGAGGCACGGGTTGGTTCATGAACAATCTTAGTGAGGTCATAAGCAATGGAGAAATCCTGACAACCTCTCCTCATCATCGGTCTTATTTGAGTGGGTTAATCATTCCATATTGCGAACATTGAAGTCTCCCCAGACGTGAATGTTTGCTAAGGGGTACGCAGAAAGGACGTGGTCAATTTTCTCAGATATGCTTTTTAAGATAGTAACTCAACTGTTGTGGGGCGGTAGAATGCAAATATAAACGTGGTAGTTTGAGCAAGTGCAACCCGAAAGCACATATAGAGTAAATTAGGATCTTCTCTGGAGATGTGCCTGCCACATGGAAAGTTATCTGTAATGTAGCCACATACTCCATGCCCATGGCGAAAAAATGAGGACTGAGGGACAAATAAGGAGAATAGAGAGTAACAAGAACTGCCGATAATGCATCAACAATATCTTTGAAAAAAGATTAAACAGACTTATTAGGATTTAGTGTGTAAAAGACATCCTACAGAAAGTAGACCCTAACAGCCTCTTGAAGTTTTTAAAAGCAATAGTTATACATAAAAATATAAACGAAAACATTATTATAAGGACAGGCATAAAACTAACATCTATTGCAATAATCACACTAAGATCCAAGAAAAATACTAATCAAGCAATAAACAAATTAAATCCGTTCAGCATATTCATAAAAATAAAAATAACGTAAACAACTATTACTGATTCATGGTAGTATTGTTTCTGAAGACTCTTCTGTCTTTTGCCTGAATAAAACATGCTAAATTGAGAATATAAAAGAAAAAAATATTTAAAATAGTAAATCCTAACATCACAAAATAAGAATGTGTAGATGAAGCTGAAAAATTTAGAGTAGTTAGTTTAATTGATCAAGATAAAAAAAATAGTCATGGTGATACTCGGAAGTATCCCCGTTTAAGAAGTGTTCCCGATGAACGTAGTTAGAAGATCAAGGGAGTAAATGTTTTTTCCTAATTCTCTCATTTTTTTAGATTGGTAATTTTCCGATTATTTTATTCTAGCTAAAGATGCAGACATCCTAGCGGATGACAAACATTCCCCTGCTACCTCATACATTTAAACCGAGATATCTTTTTATAATTCTAAGTGCAATTATTTCAATCTTTCTTTCACTTTAGTCAGAGGGTATATTTGGCAGGTAGTTTTTGAAATTGTTATTCATAAGCCCGGTTGCTTTTATAATTACTGGAACGATAAGCAGTTTTCTAAGATTCAGACTTCTTTTCATGACGTCAATATAACCGAGGTATTTTGTTATCTTTTCCTTTTCAGCTGTGTTTAACTCAGTATTATTGGCGATATTCACCTTTACTAAACTTGCTTCTTTTTTTTCTTATTCTGTATCAATAAGTCAGGTTTAATTGCTCCGTTTTCAAGGTATCTAGCTGAAGGAATTGCATACTCATTGTTATGGCATATTTCCGACATTTCTTACTGGTATATGTTCCTTGAACTTGCTGATTCATTCGATATTAAACTCTTTACAAATCGTCAGGTGGAAACTTTTACAAATTCCATTGCGTCACATTATACAGTAGCCCGTCTCTCAACTGGACCTTACAGCTAGATGTCAGTTGGATCACACCCTCTGTTTATGTGTGACAGAACTTCCATTTGTTGTCATTGATATGACCACTCATCTTTTAAGAACTGTAGTTCACCAAGCCTCGATCTTGGGCTGCCAATTACAATCTTCTCTTGATGATTGTAGACCACTGGCATTTTTAGCTAGTCTATAGAGCCTTCCTCATCTATATAGTCCTGGGTTAATTCATATAGAAAATACTGGACACGTTGTTGATTGGCATTTTCTTCAAGTTTTATTCTTGCAACGAAAGGATTTGGCATATTTTAGGCGACACTTCGGGGTAAGTACGTAGCAAACTTGTTTTCTGATTCTTTCTTATTTGTAAAACAGCCTTACCCAAAATGTTTGACCAGTTTTGTGGTGGAGGCTGCTCTGCTGGTTATTGTTTCATGATCTTGATGTATAATCTTGATGTTTGGATTTTGCTCGTTCATCAAATATTACTAAGAATTATTGCAAAATATTTTTGGTTAACATCTCAGATTTCTATACTTCCCCATCTTCTGGGGAGATACAAGCTTCTTGTATATTATTCTGTATAGTGTAAAGGTTTGTTTGTCTAGTCTTTTTTTTTCGCCAAAGTTGTATGTAATCACAATCATGGCTTATTGGTTAATAACAGTTACCTTGTTTTTTGTTGTATGCTTTGTTTTACAGATTTCTCTTGCATGACCTATATATTCACTGCTTATTTTTTCTTTTATTTTAACATGCTGAATTGAATCGTTCCCTTCAATATCAAAGGTATTTATTACTTTCCCGTTTGGCTACGAAATTGATTTAAGTATTTTCATCAAGTTTATGATTTTCGTATCAATCTTCTACTTAGCTCTGATGAAGAAAGTTTGGAACATTTGCCCAGGCTAAACGTCATTCCTATATCTTTAAATAAGGTATGTATGACCTGCAAGAGTCTGCTTAAGTCAACATCTGTGAGGTAATTCATGAAAAGTAAGTGGTTTTATCCGGGTCTTGTTGGCGGCTCTAGTTTTCATTGAATAGTTTGCTTAGTAGATTTATCGCCAGAAAAAAAAGTAGCCGTCACCAATAGAACCTCATAACTTTTTAAAGCACTTTTTGTTATTGCTGAAACTTTTTATTTTTAAGCCTTGATCATGGGCAGCCATTATAATCCTCTCCTGATAATAATGGAGTAGTCCTCTTCTAGTGAGTCTATAAAGCCTTCTTTAGTGCTGGGTAAATTCGTCCGGAAAACACTTGGCGTGCTTTTGGTTGGCTCATTCTTCCAAATTTTTATAATGGAAGTTGTGGGTGAATTTTTTCGCGATTATTATGTCCTAATTTCGCAGCAAACTTTTATCTGATTTTGTCTTACTTGTAAGACAGTTTGATCTAAAATGTCTGCCTAGCTTCGTGATGGGGGTTGTTCAGCGTACTCTTGTTTCATGATGTTTATGTAACATTTTGAGGTTTTAATGTTCGGTGCTTACCAGAATTTGCTTGATGTTCACAATAAGGACACCTTACTGGTGGTCATTCTCTAAGGGCCTAATACTTTCCGACTCTCTGAGCAGATAAATTTGTTTTAGCAGGCATTGGTTTCTGTATCGTATTATGTACATTGTTGTTGTTTTTTTTTACATAGGCATCACAATTTATCAAGGCCAAGAGGCCACTCGAGAATAAGGGTTAAATAGTGTACAGTAGAAATTGGACAATATAGTAACCGTTAGTAATGGAGATTCGGTAAATTTGTTAACTTATATGGAACGGCTCATCAAAAACTTGTTTACGTTAGAATTGAAGGCAACCATATTGTAGTCAGCTGGAAAGCAGGAAAACGGAAGACAATTCCACAGGCGTCCAGTTCTAAGAAAGAAGCTTTGTTCATGGAATCTACGTGTAGGTTTAGGCACAGATAAAGAGTAGGAGAAATTAGTGATAGTGTTTTCTGCTAGACGAGTGTTTCTTGTGAAAGTTTGGCGATGGGGGGACCATAGAATGGAACTCAGCCGAGCACTTGCCATAAAAATAACGATAAAGCAGAGACAAACTCGCAACATCTCTTCTGTGAGATAGAGGTTGCAGGGAAGAGAAAAGGACATCTCCCACAAGGCTACGAAGTCTATTTTGAACTCTATCAAGGCAGGATAAGTCCTTTCTAGCAGTGCCTGCTCAGATGTGGAAACATTACTCCATCCTTGTACGTACCTGGCTCTTATATAGATGGAGAATTGCATCAGCAGTGAGATATCTACTGGATCGATAGAAGGATCCCATCATTTTTCCAGGGGTCTGTGCAACGGATTAAATGTATGTGTTCCATTTAAGATCAGGAGTAAAGGTCAAGCCCAGAAGCCAAGACGAGAGGCATTGATTTCAATTGGTTCCAGATGGGGATCAGAGCGTTGATGAAGTAAACATAAAAGCTTGATTTTAGATGCATTAAAAGTAACAAGCCATCTCTTACCCCATTGTACCACTTGCTCAAAATCAGAGGAGATAGATTCAGAGAGAAATTAGTCGTTTACGGTCTTAGATGTGCTACCATAGATAGTAGTGTCTACGAATGATGTAAGGATGTGATTTGGAAGATCATTAATATAGATCAGGAAAAGAGTTGGACCCAGGGTGGACCCCTGAGGGACTCCCGCATTAATAATAAGAGCTTCTGATTTCTGCCCATCAACCACTACTCTTATGAACCTATCAGAGAGAAATGATTTAATAATTGAGAAGATATTTCAAGCTATACCGTAGCTGGAGGTCTTGTGAAGTAAACCTTTATGCCATACTCTATTAAATGTCTTTGATATGTCAAGAGCAATAGCCCTAGAAAGGTTGCCCCCGTCGAGAGATTCGCTAATCCTATGCGATATAACTGTAAGAACATTTGCTGTAGATCTAGCAGAACGGAAACCATATTGCGTGTCACTAAGAAGGTTAACATTTGTGTTAACATTTTCCTCGCTTTAGTGTCTAACACGTCTGTATATTTTGTGGCTAGTCAACAGTGCCAAAGTTGTATGTTTCACAGATATGCCTAGTTGGTTAATTCCAATCATCTTTGTTTGTAAGCTGTTTTTTACAGTTTTTCATTACATGTCGTATATATTCGTATTATTTGGATTCATGGGATTGCTCAAATGAATCCGATATTTGATTAACAGTAGTCTCAAGATGAGATCAGTAGTCTCAAGATGAATCCAAATACTACGAATAACCAATCTGCATCTAAAAAATTCAGTAATATCGTTTATATTCACAACTATTTTTTCTCTCAACATGGCACGCTGAATTGATTCGTTCTTTTCTATATCAAGGTATTTGTATTGTTCCTACTTCTCTCAGACGTTGATATCAATATTTTCATATAATATTTGTGTTTTAATTTAGTTTAGCCGAAGATCTCAGAATTAAAACGGTCTACCACCTCGGGCTAACACTTGAACTTTATCTGAGATACGTAAATATTCAAAAGTTCCATTAAAATTTTTATCTCTCAAACACTGAGTTAGTAAAGAAAATGAGAACATAAATTTCCTTTCTCCTACTTAACCATTTTCATATGTTGTGGTATATCTTTTGCTTTAAGTCCCTTGGTCTTACTGGATTCTAGGACAATAATTCATCTAGTCTGGTGGAGTATCGAGCTTTTTATTTTACTATTACTTAAGGAAAGATAACTTGGAGAAGATGCACCATTCCTCGTAAAAGCTAATGCGAGTAAGCCATGATGAAGAGATCTTATTTGGGCAGCGATTTTAAATATTTAGTCAGGTTTTACTTCTAGGGAAAAGTTTCCTAATACAAGGTTGTCCTTTAGAAATCTGAGAATAGTGTCTATTAGGCATTGAAGTTCTCTCCAGAGCTGTATGGATTCCTATCTAAGATTAAAGTAAGAAAAAATATTTTTAAAAATTGATAGCGAATAAAACAAGCATATATTTTCCGAAAAAAAAAAACATTAAGAATATTTCTAGCAATTCTAAAACAGATTCGCGGATGTAGCTCCTAAAAAGAAAGGTATACAGTTAAATTAAACAATGAAACATCAATTTTGTTTTTATTTATGAATTATCAATGTATGTATATATATATATATATATATATATATATACACTAACATATATATATATATATATATATATATATATATATATATATATATATATATATATATACCGATAAATATAATAAAATTAAAAATAGAAGAAAAAGAAATATAATCTTGTATACGGCGCCAAACAATCAAATCTAAAAAACAAAACTTGGCAAGAAATTTCTAGACCTCTTCGAAAAGCACTTCACCGTAACCAATTCCTTACACAAAATTTTCAATAAAAATAACCTAAAGTTATTATACAGCTGCTGCGAAAATTTAGAGATAATAATTAAATCACATAATAACAAAATATTAAATAAAAGCAATGAAAACAATAATGACAAAATAAACAATAAGAAGTGAACAACATGACAAAAGTAAAATTAACACAAAGGAAAATAACGTAACTAATAATAATAATAGCAATAATAATAATAATAATAATAATAATAATAATAATAATAATAATAATAATAATAATAATACACCAAACTGAAACAACAACAACAACTATAAAGAAATAAAAGCAAAAATACTAATAGTGAACAAGATAAATGCAACTGTAGATCCTGCACACTCTGCCCATCTAAAAATAAATGTCTAACCAAAAGCATAGTTTATCAGGCCAAATACTTTCGAGAGAAAACCCGAACAACAAAAAATATCACGTAAGTATGACTTCTTAAGATTTCAAAACCCGATATTATGACCATAAAATGCGTTAAAAAAAAAACAAACAAAAAAACACCAAGTGAAAACAGCACCAAACTGGGAACGCAAAGAAAGCGGACGTTCGCCGATAGTAGAATGGAAAATAGTAAGACAAGCAAACACATGTAGGGACCTAGACAGTCTATGTAGATTATACCTAAATGAAAAATTTGCTATCCCATACTTTAAAGAAGCCCAACATTTATTAAACTGTGGGAGATAAATAGCGAACTACTGCATGCACAGGATAAACTTAACTCTAGGAAGCTGATTGGCTAACTAATAATTCAATAGCATGTGCGTATATAAAAAGGCGCGGTAAGCACAACGCTTTGAATAAGCCTGACGAATTCTCACGAGAATTAAACGCAGAATATTCTGTGTGGCTTAATTGCCATATATATATACTGTCATAAGAAATGTACACTTAACTTAGAAATTATCATCTATGAGTAGAAACACAAATTATATATATATATATATATATATATATATATATATATATATATATATATATAACTTTAAATTGCACATGCCGTTAAAAATTTTATTTTTATGTTTTATTTGTATAATATTTCATTTTTGCCAGGTAAATAAAATGATTGTTTTTTGGTGCAAACAGAAGTTTGATATTGAAATAATGTCTACTAAACATATATACAATCTTGGCATACGTTTTTAATTTCGATTGCACCTACAAGGAAAGAAATGATGACTTAAGTATTTTCATGTATATATATATATATATATGGACATGTGTGGGGTTTTTTTGGGGGGAGGGAGGCGTGTGTTATATGTAAATAATCGTTATTCATTCGTCACATACTCTCTTTCTCAATATGTCTTTTATGAGCTCTATCTCTCTTCCCCTCTCTCTCTCTCCCTGTCTCCCTATCTCTCTCTCTCTCTCTCTATATATATATATATATAATATATATATATATGTATATATATATATATATATATATATATATATATATATATATATATATATATATATAAGGAGAGGGTTGTGAACGTTATTTTGTCCGTTCGTGTGTGCGCGCAACCGTGTTGGTGCTAATTAAAGTGAATGCACAGCAATGGCGAGGCGTACAGCCACCTACACAGCTGAATCATTCGCAGATGCACACAAAGAACAATCTACATGCGTTAAAAACAAGCACTCTCCATATAAAAAAATAACTGCATGCAAAAATCAAAGAAATAAAACAAACTGACTACACTTTCACGTGGTCTTGGAAATACAGAGTCTAATGTAGCTTTCTTTGAAAGACGACTCGCGCATATGCGGCTTCGTGCACCGGTGATCAAGGAGATTTCTTTTTAGAATAGAGAGTCACTTCAATATGTGTACCCCGACCATTTGCCGTAATAATTTCCTTTCGTTCGAGTGTGTCGGCAACTCAATTTATTTTGAAAGTTGAAAGCCAGGATATATAACAGAAGTAACAATCAGGAACAATCTCAAGATGCACCAATTAAAACTGCGCGATTATGGATTATAATGATATTTTACACAATAGAATTAGACATCGACAAAATTGCTATTCCAAAAATAAACTTGACGAATAACTGAACATTTCCCTTCAAACTTAAACGTCACGGATGTACAATAACGCTATTTAAAACTCAAATAATAGAGACCTTCACTTTCTAATAGAAGAAACGTCTCCAATTTACCACAAGAGTCTCTAAGAACACTTGACGCAACTGATGAAATACTAAGTAAAAATTCAGTTTCAAATATCTGGGATGCGATATTTAACACACACTTTCAAATTACTTAAGACTTTAATCCGATGATGGCTGATAAAATGAAAGCATACTATTCCAGTGGATTAAATTAAACGTCTCGTTGGAAATTCACGGGGTTGACAGAGGGATTCTTGAGTCAACAAGACATATCTGGAGAAGGTCAGAAATTACATCTGCCGAAACGTTTTTAGAATGACACTGAAGATGAGAACAGTAGTCCGATTAATAAGAATATTAAACACCTAATTCTTTATCTAAAAAAGGAGTCATCTTTTTCACAATTGCATCAACTGCTCCATTTCAAGAGAGAGAGAGAGAGAGAAAAAAGAGTTAGATGGGAGTAGAAAGGGAGAGATGGAAACGGACAGATAGATAGATACAGATGGGCAAACAGAGAAGCGTTTTCGATAAATAATTGGGTCGTCTAAATAAGTCTTAACGACTGATTTCAAAATATCTTTATATCAGGGAGAAAATAGTAGGTGGTTAAGGGGAGGATTCAAGGCATACTATAATTGCCAAGCTCGTGGAGCAGACTTTTGACCTAAAACCTTTCGAAGCCCTTTGGTATATCAAGAACTGTTACCTTAAAATGAACACCACGTCGATAGATTCATTGACCATATATGGTATCACAGTCAGCACGTACGCTGTAGAGCTGATTATCATTTACTATCTCATTATAAACGGGTAAAATAAATTCCCGAACAGAATTGTTTTTTACGAATTTTATGTTCTTTACTAAGATAAAAATGAAGATGTAAAATATTAACCATTATGGGAAGAATTCTTATTCCAATTTAAATCAAAATGATTTGATATTTGAAAACGTCGAACATCAAAAGATTCAAACTAAGAGGTCTTGAAATTCAGTGTATCTCTCTTGTATGTCGTATTTTCGAAAAAAAAAATTAAATGCAAATCATAAATAAATTATATCTCTTAAAATACATTCAAATATTATATCTCTTAAAATACCTTTAAAACACTCCAAATAAACAAAAATTGAGGAAATAATTATTGAACCATTACGGAATGTAAAAGTTAATTAAACTAAATAAATTATTCAAAACCTTTAAATCATGAAGCAGTATTGAAAAATCTCACATTAACCTGGAAATGTCAAAATTCATACGAATACTTTAATTGATATTACATGCTCCCCTTAAATGCAAGAATTCATAACAAAATAACCATGTGGTCAATACTCCATACTCCTAAATTCACAAGAATCTATTTATTAGTTTAGGAGATAATCTTGTAAATAAAAATATGTAAATGCATACATATATTTCAGTTTATATATACCCATAAGTATATATATATATATATATATATATATATATATATATATATATATATATATATATATATATATATATATATATATATATATATAGGGAGAGAGAGTGATAGAAAGAAAGAGAGAGATTATATACATATATATGTATTATAAAATAATATATTTTTGTTTCGGTAATTATTTCAACAGTACTTCATAAATAGAATAAGATGTACACACACGTACGTATATATAATTATATATACATATATATATATGTATATATATATAATTATATATGTATGTGTGTATACGCATAAGACTGTATGTGTATGCATGAAAACAGATATGATTGCGTTTTATTCCGTCGAATTAATTTGTCAGGTTGAATCGTTATTTATCATGTCTATATAGTTTTCTTGCTTTAAGTATATTTATATAATCTCTTTCACTCTCCCTCTCTTTATCTCTCTATCTATCAATATATATATATATATATATATACATATATATATATACATATATATATATATATATGTATATATATATATATATGAAATTAAGTCAGTGGAAAATGGCATGCTATGATGTAGTTAGAAATATTCACTTGTTTATTGAATAGTTAAGACGGTGTTTAGTTTTTTGCAAAAAAAATATATTCCTTTTTCATGATCGTCTTTTTAAAACACACATGAATGTGATGCTCGTAGTAGTTCAACTCAATAGTAATTAATAAACAAAAAACTACATCTGTTCCACATATACACACCCACTACCTTGTGTATATCTTATATGATTGCATTTAATAAAATATTCTCAGAGAAGTACATGCGCGCAAAAGCAAGTACACCTTCGTACGTATAACTCTTTCTAATCTTGGATCGCGCATGCGCGGCTATGACGTCAGCAGACTGAAAATCAATAGTGTATCTAATCAGCCCATGCATTCTGGGATAGCGTTTTCCTTTACTTGTTTTTCTCCATTAACTACGCCGATGCCAACGCTACTGTTACCATTATCTCTACAACATTAGTTCTAAGTTTCCGTCTTCGCTTTTTAATTGCTTTATACTTTCTTTGATGGCATTCACTTTCGATTAACTCTCTTTCACTCTTCTTTCGCTCCCTCCCCTTTCTCTCTCTCTCCCTCTCTCTCACTCTCTGTGTATCTCTTTATTTCCTTTTCTTTCTTTGCTCTTGAAAATTATTGCTGTCTTTCGCCTGGCTTTAAATTTCTTTCTCTGTTTCCGTTAATTTCTTTCGATCTATCTTCATATACGTATACATACACATACATATATGTGTTGATGCATATCATGTATGTTCGCATATATTATATTCACATATAAAATATACGTAGTAAATCATTTAAAAAATATATACACATATCTTAAGATTGGGTTATTTTATAACAGAAATAATCATTCTCTTTTTGTTCGGATCATCTTCTACATTTTCTATACATATTTTTATCTTTTTCCTTTCCTTTTTTATATCTTTATTACTTTATCTATTACTTTAAACTTCTACATCATTTTTCTAACATTCCAGTATTACCTGGTTTCTGTTTATATATTTATTATTTATCTTCATTTTCGTTTTCTTTCCCCAATTTTCCTGTTTCTCTCTCTGTTTTTTTTTCTTATATCCTGTGTTATTCCTTTCTATATTTTCATTCTCTTTCATTATATTTACTTTTTTCGTGTCTGCTACTTATTAATATTATGTTTGTTATTCCTCTTTCACTCTCTGTTTTCTTTCGCTTTCTCTCTCTGTCTTTCACATACCATCTACATTCCTTAATGTTTCATTTTTCTATAACATAATGAACACCCTTTTTTTTTTTCCTGTCTTTCTACTGAACACATATCGTTTTTAACCTTACTTCTGTTGAACAACAGTATAGCCAAAAACACAATTAACAAACAAATATCCAGCTTACAAAACTTCATCCAATTACAATACAACTCACACCCAACACAATCTAACACCAACACTATAAACAAACCCGCCATTTCCAATCTCTCTTAATATATCCTCACTGAAGATGTAACATCCTTGCTGAACAAAAAAGAACCCATTCTAGCCCATTATATTCTGCCATATCTATCATTTCACCTGTTTTCTTATCTATCCATCTATCTATCCATCGATATATATATAAATAGGAAAGAAATAAAGCAGAATAAAACATTGGATCCCTCTGGAAACATTTGGAATATTTTACGCATGACATATATTCTGGATTGTACAATATGAAATCAGCAAATCCCCAGTCTCCCATTCCAGCGTTGACGAATTTAAAAATGAAACTTCTAGATTTGGTAGAAATATCAAGATTAAAAAGAAAGATGATCCTTTGAACACTATCTTAAATAAGATAAACAGAATATTTAAGAAGATTAAAACCTAATTTAATACTAACCCTAACCTTAATTTAATAGTACATGCGAATAAAACCTTAAGACTTATAGCATGCATTTTGAAACATATAACCTCTAAAGAAGATTCATAAAAAAACTATGAAATGGACAATGGAATAGATTAAGAGGATATACACACTGCAGCGTTGGAAATATGCTCTCATTTAAACATATTAACGTTGTAAAAATGTACACTTCCAAAAGTCTGAGGTTATCTTTAAAAGACAATTATATATATTTAATCAATATCCTCATGTATATCACATAGAAACAAACAGCAAAGCTAAAAAATATTAGATAAAAGTATGTCTATAGTAAAGTCAAAACCTTATCATAAGTTATGGGACTTTTCTGGTTACAAATATGGAACTCACCTACAATAATAAATTTATTATGTTCGATATTGACTTTACTATCCATCGATATTTCCTGCATTATTTGAAAAAGCTCTGAACATTACTATATCTTATTGATAATCCGATTTAGTAAGGCTAAAAATCTTAAGAGAATTGCATAAGAACAATTCTGAGCTAGTTAGAAGTTTACAGATAGACCATGTTTGTTTCTAATCAACTCTAACCTAAGAGATTTGGAAGAGAAAAATTGCGTGACTGAATTAATCTAGAAATAGTTATAGACATAAACTGAAATGTAGTAAATTTTTTGATGAACATTTGCTTTGATTACTAATAAATAGGAACCTAACAATAAATCCAATCATAACTTACTATACATAGAAAAAATCTCTAATTATCTATTTCTTTTAAAAATCAATTGTTCCTTCTATTTCTAAAAGAATTAATAAACTATCTAAGAATAAACAGCTATTCGCTAAAAATAGATCATACTATAATAAAACTATGCAAATCAGGTTATAAAGAAAAAACAGCTTTAGCATATCTAATCCTGATGCAAATAGTTTGATTAGTTTTTATCAGTTTGGTTGTATATGATATAATAAAGCAATACGACATGTGAAATCATATATGCTCATTTAAAATTTAACCAAATGTAGATCTTGATAAGGTTTATACTTCTTTAGCTAGATGTGTAATGAACTTAGTCATAAGGAACATTCATTTCCTACTGAAATTGTATTCTAATTAAGGCAAATAAATACATTTCTAACAAGAAAAAACGATTCAATTTGTGCACATTTGAATCTTTTCATATAGTTTCTGTCAACGATAATTTGTTAAAATACAGGAAATCACCCAATGTTGCATACGTAGAACGCGATACATGCTACCCTATTTCAAACCTATCCTTAATGAAGACTAATAATATCAATCATAATTTATATATTAAATATATTTATTCTATTTAATATTTCCTATTATTGTAAGAGTATAAATGTAATTAATATAATTAGAGCATAATATTATTGTAGTTTTAATACATTATAATTTATTTAACTTAAGAAAATTATACATTATTGTAGATTTAATAGTGTTTTTATTGGTCTGTTTTGAAATTGAGGTATTTTGATATTTTTTAGAATAAATAATACTAATCTTTTAGTAAAATAAATTATAGATTAAATAAGAATAACAAATCAATAAACAACTTGATAATAATAATAAGAGTAAAAAATTAAACAACATATAAATTTGTATTAAACATAAGTTAAGTGCAACATTGTTTAAAATGATTTAATTTAAAGTATGTATATGCATATTATAACCATATAGAAATGATTGAACTAAATTTTTAACATACCGGTAGGTGATAATATATTTTCATATCCAATTAAATGCACACTGATTAATTATTTTTTAAGTATTAAGATTAGTTGTTAATTTATAGAAATCTAGAATTTTTCAATGTACTAGTTAATATATAATCAATTATATAAATTTGTTTTTATATTAACGTATAAACATAATGGAAATAAGAGTAAAAAATTTTGAAAGAATGAAAGCACTCGAATGTAAATATTTGGCTCACGTTTGAAATATAATTATCGGGTCTTTATAATTACACTGATTTGTTGAATAAAATAGACAAGGGATTATTCGATTTAATAACTGTTGATATATTGAATAAATAAAACTAAAGGGTACAGGAATAAGTAAAATGAAGAAAATACGCACTAAATTATTTTTGTTTCTTTTCCAGACTGTCGTTGAAAATGAACATTTAATTGTATGAAACAAAGACATTTTTGCTAGCAGACAGAGAAGCCATTTTTGCTGCAGTAAATTTTTGGAAACAAATATTTTTCTCCCCACGTTCGTTGCCTTTAAAGTTTTGTACACGGAAATACTAAGTTAAGACCTTATACCTTTCACATACACACAAGAAATTTTTCTTCTCCCAGCTTAGAAAATAAATTATCGTTCGCCTGGGAATGATATCTAATAGGGAAGACTTTAAGGTCATAATTATTCAATTACTAAGGGCTCAAATGGATCACCAGCAACATTTGGAGGGTAGCTTTTAAGACCAAATGCAACAACAAGTAAACCGGCAACATATGTTGGAGGAGAAATTGCTTCTTCAACAGAATGAACAAGACGAGAAATTGTTACTTCAACGGAAGGAACAAGACGAGAACTTGCTACGACAACAAAGAGACACAAGGAATTATTTTCAAAAGTGTGTAATAAGAGAATATAACTGTATGTGAGTTTGTGTCATGGTTTTCATTTTGTATAAGAATACTGCTGAGTATTATCATTAATATAATTACAGTATATGTTTTTATTTTCTAATAGAAGTACATTGGAAGTCAAAGATAGTAATACGATACCATCATCCTATGACTATCTTTTATGCACGGAATGTATACTATACAATACAATACTATACAATTCTATGCACCCCTATCTGTTTTTGTTTTTGCTGCTTTGAGAATTTCATTTGCGTTATAAGATAAAAAGATCGTTCAAAAATGTATTTTCAATTAAGAACATCTATTACGTAGGCGTTTCCATCTCGTATGGCTTATAGATAACGTAAATACATAACGAAGATCAATTTTAATTTCTTGTTATAATTCCCTCTGTTCGATCTCGTCTCGCTCTATCATATCCAGATGTCATTAGTACACTGATTAACCCCAACAGATAGGCAAGGTAGCAACTATATCACAAGGAACACAATGTTAAGTCTATATATAGAATTTCTATGACGTCAGCAGCCTCTCCTCCTTTAAACAAAAGTGTTGTGGCGCTAACATTGGTTGATACCAGACGAAATGGTGTGGAAGTTTGGAGAGGAATAATAGCACCATCCAAATCTCGATTTGGAGAACAAAGGGATACCGGGAGACTTATTTTTTACCAAATTCAAGATAGAAGCCTTCCGGCTTTTATTAACAAACACTTAATGATAAAACGACGAAGAAAGAGCACGAAGTTGCAATGATGATGAAAAGCCGATAGTACTTGAGACGGCCTAAATGAATGGGTGAAAACTTCTTACGGGCCGTCGTTTATCCTACTTTACGAATGGAAATTCAGGCAGTGGCGTTTATCCACAGGACTAAATGTCTATTAGTAATTTTAAGAAACATATTTCACACACCCGCCTCTATCCACTCCTATAGAATCTTCGCCCATGCTAATCAATCACGTCGTCTTTCATTTACGTTTTTATGTATCTAATTTTCCCATGCAAACTAAGTAAAACATTTTTATGTCACTTTTGTTCTAACATCGTCGGTTATGAGGACAGAGAACAACTGTGTTAGTAAATTTAAAGGTTAGCTGAGTAACTATAAAGTCGTGAAAAACTTATATTCAGCGAAGGCCTTGTCCTTCATTTACGACCAAAGAATTTTCAGTACAAACCTCTGATATAACAAAAGAGAGTAGTTGTTTCGATGTCTCGTTACATCTCGTCTCGTGACTTGCGAAACTGATTTCGCAATTGTTTTCTCGCGTCCCATAATTTTGGAGCTTATACTCCATAGATGTAAGATATTACAATTGTACTGCAGCTTTTTAACAATCCCGTAATTTTTATATAATTATATAAATATGGTTATCTTCAAGTCTAACGTAAACAAGTTTTTTGATGAGCTGTTCCATATAAGTTAACAAATTTACCGAATTTCCATTACTAAACGATTACTATATTATCTAATTTCTACTGTACACTCTTTAACCCTTATCCTCGAGTGGACCTCTTAGCCTTGATAAATGGTGATCCCTACGTAGAAAAAAATTATTGAAAATAAATGGAGATTCTGTTCGTCTGTTCTTTAGTCACCATTTTTATAAACATAAGTAAACATTAGAAAAATTGTCTAATTCTAAAATAGCAAAGATTTTAGCTGTTTTAAGGGGTAAATAATATTGCTTTAATAGGAAACAAAACAATAAATTGGATGTCATATTTTTCTTGTCGATAGTCGTATGTAAGATGACGGTTACGTAAACTTGTATGAATCATTGGGTTGGGCGAGCAATACAGGCCAAAGAGACACGAAAGCTAGCAAAAAAACCCAGATATCAAGAAAAATGACACTCAAAGATAATTTGTAAAGTGTATGAGGTCAGAATATGTTTGCCATTTGCCATTGAGGGATATGAGGTAATGAAGCAATGACGTAACGAATGCAGAGTTAGAAGGTAACGAAAATTGTGTATCAGTTCTGTGTTCAAACCCAAGCTGTGCAGACAAATGGATATAATAAATGACAAGGGCATTTTGATAATGAGGACGCGAACAACACGCGTTAAGGCAACAAGTGGCAACACGGACCGAAAGAGAATAACACGACAAAGCACGCGCAGCATAGACTTAACATCGAAGAGAGGTGTCACATGCACACACATGTTTTTGCGCTGGAACATTTCCATGTTTTGCTATAAAAACCAACTAAAACAATTAAATGAAGACGCAAATAGTAACCGAATCGTACTTGAGTAACTACATCGTTTAACTGTGACCATGTGACAATGGCATTGGATGTGTAAATGAGTGTTAATCCAAATACATTCTTTGAGTAATAGAAAAATTGTCTCATCAAAATTAATCCGGAAAATTCATAATACTTTTCCTATTTTTATATTGAAACCAGTGAGGCAGCACTTTGTTTCTTCAAAATCCTTGAAACACGTAATAGTATCTGCTGCAGTAAAGTTTAGTACTTCGTCATCTTAATAATTTCTATGTTTCAGATTCATTCTAGTTGTTTTTGGCGTAGGTTAAAGAGATGACTTAATATTCACTAAATCCTAATAAATTGTTGGTATTGGGATGTAGAGACCAATTCAACTTAATTCTTTTTCCCTTTCAAAATAACATTTTCCTCAAATGTTTCACACATAAAACTAAATTCTTTTGTTGCAATCAAATCAGCACGATTAATCAATCTTGTCCATTGCGTTTGCCATTGAAAAGATCAGTTTTTCGTGGTTTTTGCTGTCAAATGCGACACATGTGTTCACCATTTTGTTAAGTAAAATATAACAAAGCGGTAAACAATATCAAACAAATATATATTTTGCAACATTTAAAACGGTACAAAAGTATCTAACCTAAACAATATGGACTGTGTAAGCATGTATGCAAATAAAGATCGCTTAAGTCTTACAAAATACAAAGTAGGGGCTACTCAATTTCACTCTTTTCCTATAAAATAATATAAATAAAAGGTCTACAAAGTATTATATATAAATAAAAAGTCGTATTTAAAGATTGCAATAATGTAAATATATTTAAATAGAAGTTCTTCATTATTTAAATATA
Source organism: Euprymna scolopes (assembly GCF_053919585.1). Lineage (NCBI taxonomy): Eukaryota > Metazoa > Mollusca > Cephalopoda > Sepiida > Sepiolidae > Euprymna > Euprymna scolopes. The sequence continues at coordinate 56,561,411 of NC_136496.1, forward strand.
AACGACTTTTGAGTAACTTACACTTGCAAATTTTCAATGTTTTATGCAGCCCCAGCTTTCTATAATAGAAACAATGGCCTCTTGAAAAGTGGCCTCTCGTGTGATATATTCGGCCACACATATTAGTAGGCCCTGTAATGACGCGTCAGTAACATAACGATTTTTTACTTTATGTGAATTAAACCTAAGATTTTCTCACGTGAAAAAGTCTATCCAGTTACCTATCTGTCTATGTGCCTATCTATCTATTAATCTCTCTCTATCGTTGTCTCTCTCTCTTTCTCTTTCTTTCTCTCTCTTTCTCTCTCTCTCTCTCTCTCTATATATATATATATATATATATATAAATATATATATATATGTGTGTGTGTGTGTGTGTGTGTTTTCATAAAATTAAAATTAAATATGAAATTAAATATAGCGTCCATAAGGATTACTGAATCTCATGTTTTAAATGTTATTTTTTTCTTGTATACTTGCTCAATATTACGGTATCAAAAATATTAATTTTTGATGTTTTAGGTAACTTTAATCTCACGAGTTGCATGTATAGAATCTCTAAAATCCATCATTTCTTATTTTGATTGTCTTACTTAGTAATCAAACAGGCTGTTAATATTGGGATCATTTTTTAAATGGACTAAGGCATGCTTATTGGAATATATAACATTCTATTGCTTACTGGTGAGCTGTGAAACAGCGAAACAGTACTGTATGTGGATGACATATAACCTTCAATGGGGCAATCTTTAACTAGTCTGGGACTTAAAGACATCATTGTTTTCTATTCCAAGACTATCACTCTAATTGGATAGCTGGACTCTTTATTCTTTTATTGTTTCAATCCATTCTTCCTGTAAATTAATTTAAATTGTGTATCCCTTGTTTAAACAATACATTTTTGTTTTGAAAATTATGTTTTCTGAAATAAATTTAAATATAAAACCTGCAATTTCTTATTTCTTCTATCTAGTATATTGGGCAAGTTTACTTGGCTGGGATGATCTTATATAAACATTTTTCCTCTCAAAGATATTTTTAAGATTTGAAACCACAAGATGTATTAATCTGTGATATAATTCATCTTCATATTCGGATATTATATATGTTTGTTTGTAAAGAAAATAGTAGCTCCAGCACTTTAAGCGATGGGCAAATGTTTATTCAATAGGCATTTGATGAATCGTTTACGAACACCGATTCTAAGTCTAGTGGTTAGAACTGCCGACTGTCAACACGATAGTTGTAGATTTGATCCACGGCTAGGGAAAGGTAATAGTCTAGCCGCACTGATGAGTTGTGATAAAACGAAATAGTACTTCATCTGGATGACTATATGTATATATATATATATATATATATATATATATATATATATATATATATATATGTATATACATGGTTGTAGTTTAAATAACAATAAAAATACACTGCGTCACTTTTGAGGTCTCTAGATGCTGGATATATTTCTACTTTAATCGTTTCCTTCCCTGAGATTACTAGAATTTAAAATTTTGTTCCTATCTCCACGTTTCCTGACTGTACCAACCTGCATAGGTTTAAATGTTATGTGAACAATATTTCGCTGCTTAACTCCACACAATCCCATGTAAAACAAGATGCCGAATAGTAGTCTCTAATGGCAATATGCCTTGTTTGAGAAAGAAAACGTGTAATAAAAAGTAGTGATTCTAAAAGTGTTAGTAAATTTATTTTATAAAAATAAAATGTCCAACGTGGATATTATTCTTGAGAATTTAAACTTGATAATTAGTATTTTTAAATGCAACACTCGAAAGCTTTCGTTTGATTATAAGTATGTTGCTTTTCTTATATCCTACAAGTTTCTGTCATTATTATGATTGCAACGGGGACGAGTATATCAACTAATGCCGTTATATCTCAAGTTGGTTCCGTGCCAAGATATATTTAGTTTGAATTTGTCATGATAGAGGCAAATCTCTTAAGCTGACATCCACAAAAATAACTGGCGACTATCACTTCAAGTAGGTATTCAACAGCGCCATTGTCCTAAATCACACTTCGCCATCTGTCGGTAATAGTCTGAATTATAAGCACCAATCTGTCTTTCCGCAGACAAAACAGACGTTTATGGGACGTGAACTTGATGTATGTATATGTGGAAACGAGAGCCATACTAATTTATATGGAAAGTGTAAGGTTTTCAACTGGAGAATCGATTTCTATAGAATCATGAAATCCGATTTTTTTCGTGACCCAGCCGACCTCTCAGGTGTTGACTAGGTGTTAAGTATGGGCAGGGTGAGTGCAAAGTAATCGAACATTTAACGCAGTTTTAATTTAAATAATAATCATTGACGTTTACCTTATACATTATTAAATATACGTGTGCATAATAGAAATGGAAATGTATGTGATGAACTATTGAATGTACACGAATAAAAATATTTGCATACAATAGTTAGAATATCTGCTCAAAAAGCTAATCACGTCTTACAATATCCATCTGTCATTAAATCCATAGCGGGTCAATTTTCAGAACAAATGTGCAAATATACAGTGAAATAAGGTTAAAAAAGAACGTTTATATGCATTTAGAATGCTTCAAACCAAACATAATAAATAATTTACTTACTGAGATTTTTCACACAGTTCATCATTAGATAATACCTACTAACAACAACCGATGTGTTACCTGGAGTTTGAGTGACAACAAGTCTCTTTAGCTTTTCAGTACTCTTAATCCCTTTTCGACAACCTTGGCAGATGAATTTTCGTTTTCGCATTTTGCCATTAACTTCTCGCTGGCATTGACGATCGATGGCAACAAGACCCCTAATAGTGCCAGTTCCCTTTTGTACTTATCCAGTGAAGATCGTGTGAAGCTTTTCTCTCCTCGGTATTTCGCCCTCCCCCTCTTGAACCTTCACAACTAGGTGGTATGCTGCCAGTCGAGGACGACATTACTGATGTTGTGTTTGTTATTATTCTATGCAGAATGTAACATTAATCATATTTACAAGTCTACTTCTTTTTACAGATATCTAATGCACGACGAAATCGTAATTGAAACTCATGTGAATAAATAAAGTACCAGAAGCAACGATTTGTAATCGTTCGTGTATATTTTTATACATATTTTAAACAATCATATTGATACATTTTAAAGAAAAACAATAAAAAACAAAATTGTATTTTACTATTATCGTCTTTCACAAGCTAAAACAGTCAAATTCAGTAATTATTTTGTTTTTTACGGAGCACACACTTTTTTATCAAGACCTGGTGTCACTTTGAGGCAAATATTTCAAAGAATGTGATGATCGCCGTCACGAGAAAAGTGTAAGTGGTGGAGATGGGCATAAAGTTAATTAAGAGGACTTGATTTTATAAATGGACAGCTTTATAAGCATTTTTGTATATTAGACTTGAAGACAACAATATTGTAATCGGAAAGATATCAGACTTGTAGTATCTTTTCTCACAAACAATATTTTTAGATAAGTAGCTTTATTCATAGAATTATTGGCAGAGAGAGAGAGAGAGTCTTTATCGTTGTAGTCATATGAGTACTTGTTGTAAATGTTTTCCTAGTAGTACAGATAGAGCTCTACCCAAACACTACTATAAAACATAGCCATTCAGTAGTGAGAGAGAATCAATCTCTCTTCTGTACCATTCACCACTATATTGCGAAGTCGATTTAAACTCTCTCAAGACAGGAAATATTACTCCAAGCTACACATTCCTATATATGAAGGCAGTATTCTATGATGAATTTGGCTATTATAAAGTTAGAGGACACCATTTGTTGTCAGTTACTTTCTATAGCGGGAGATTGATTTGATATTTTTCCAGCAACCTTTGCAACAGATTTTTATGTGAGTCTTTCACTTCTGATTTGTGATGAAAGTTAGTCCTAACAGCTCATCAAAGAAGCTTGGTTTAAGAGTTGTAAAAAGTAAACAAAAATCCTTTCTTCATTGAAACACTTGCTGAAAGTCAAAAGAAAAAGAGTCAGCAATAGGATTAATTATCTATATACTTGTAAGTGCAATCATTAATACTTGTGTCGTCTGCATATATATATATATATATATATATATATATATATATATATATATATATCTAAAGTACCAGAAGAAACGATTACACCCTTCAAATAAATAAAGTAAAGAAAACATGACAATTATCTCCCCTTAAAATATGTAATAGTAATATTCTCTATATATAAACCATAGCGTCTTTAAATCAAAAATACGCTAACGGAAACAATTTATTGCACAAGCGTCCACCCCCTTTTAAAATTCATCATTCAATTAGATAAAAAGCTATAGCAAACATCTAAATGACTATTTTAACCACAGTTCCTGATTTCAAAAAACGAAAAATTAAAAGGTAAATATCTCTATATATTTTTAAAGCAAATTTATTATGTAAATTCAAAAATATATATTTTTCTCTACTTATTTCTATCTCTAACCCATATTAATTTTCTTATAAATTTTAAATCCAGACCTTTTATTTCAATTTTTTCAGATTCATCTGCCTTACTTTTAATGCTAGGTTTATTTATGGTGTCTTTTAAATTCAATAAAAACCCTTCAAAATTTGCTGATGAGGAGACCTTGCTTATCAAAAAACTATATATAATTATTGTACATAACTTGATGTATACCACAATAAAAAGCATTGGTTTCCGAAACGATCGTACAGATAATTGATTTTGCTGTTGTTCCTTCTTATGAAACGGATTTTTGATTTAATTATAATTTGATTTTTAAATTTTAAATTATCAATCACATTACTTAATATTGAATTTGCTCTAGGATATTTAACTATCGAGCTTATTATATATCTAAGTTACAACGAGCTCTTTCTATTTCGTGTATTTTAATTAAACTAGTAATTTCACTGTTACATTAAAATACACTCAGCTCTTTAGACTATTGTTCTAATCTCCTTAAATTATATATATATATATATATATATATATATATATATATATATATATATATATATCAACGAATCATCACTAGAATATGATTCGGGAAATATATGATATCAAGGTTAGGAAAATAGTTGGGCTCAGAATGGATCCGTATAGCACACATCTATTGTAGTATTGTTATTACTATTATTGTTTGAAAGATATACGTGTATCTATGTATTTTGTGTGACAGATCCAATATCATAATCGTATTATTATTAGTAATTGTCATTATTTATTTAGAGATGACTGCCGTATCCGTGATCCAATGAAAGCAATTCATAGTGAAATGAATTGATAGAAAACCAGGAAAATTCCCCATTTTAGAATTATACCTCGTGTTCGTCTAAGGTAATTGTTGAACTTTTCTTTAATTCCTTGCTTTTTAGTGTTAAAATTTGGTTTCCTCAGTTCATTATCATTCTATGGTGTGGCATCACATTAAGGTCCTTATAACCTGTGTGTACTTTTCTCGTAAAGGAAGCAAACACAAATTCAGGGATAGCACAGTTTTTAAATCGTTGACGCGGTTAATGTGGGTTGAGAAGTGTTTTGCGTAAACGAGTGCAGAGAGGGGGTAGGGGTCACGCACACATGCTGACAATCGAATTTAAAACACTGTTCAAATGTTATGTATGTATTTTCCTCTGTCTCTCATACGCTGCCCGTAACAACGCCACACAGCCTCGATGACCAGATTTACCAGCCGGTTATAGCCGACACCATACGGGCTCCTTGTGTACAAGGATGTGTCTACCAACTGATCGTGTCTAAACCATGAGAAGCTGCTTGCTGTTCACAAGATGTAGTAACAGATCGAGAAACGTCCCCACGACAAACCAAGTAACTCTTCACGACAAACGATCTGATCACAATGGAGATAGGTTTAAACAATTGAAACGTATAGATTTAAACTCTGTTATTAATGAATGTTTGCTGTTTTATCCTGAATTTTTTACTGAAATGTCAATCGGTTCTTTGTTTTTGTTTAAGTTATTTTTATGCACTTATTAAACATTTTAATTGCAGTTGTTTAATTATTACTTAAATATTACCATTTATCACGTGATTTATATAACGTTAAAAATTAGGAAGGAACTTACTGTTTGGGAGTCGATTCTTCACAAAAACATGCTTCTAATATAGTATGATGCTACTTTTATCTTTTCAGGTGGAAGGAGCACCTCAATTAGAGGAAGTATGAATAATTTCATGATATTTAATTTTTGTATTAGTGATAGCAATATAGTATGCATGAAATTGAACGAATTTGATAGAGAAATCGACAAATCAGACATTTTGCTACCGACCTAGTGCTATTTAATCTCGTTTTAACTAAAACGTAAAAGGGTGTTTTCTTTTTCTTTTTTTACTATAAATCTATTCCCGACAATCTTCAGCGAAACCATCCAAGACAGCTACTTGTTGCTTTATTCTACTAAATGAAATTCAAAAATGAATGTTTTCTTCGTACCATTTACGTCTGAGCCAGGTGGCGTCACTTGGTTCCACTTAAATAACCATTGGTTGTTAGCATTTTCACTAATTTCCATAGATTAGCAAATATGATTTGAATATTTGCAAACAATAATTTAAGCATCTTTAAAATTATAATTTAAAAACTGAATAGACAACCTTTTTTGGAAAACAGGTTAAAAACATTTTACTTTCTATTTTCCAAAATTGAAATATTTCTTATTAATTTCGAATGAAACCATTCTTCTTCAGAAACGAAAGAGTGCTTACTCATTTTTTTCCTCAGAAGTAAAAATGCATCCGTATTTTGTGTTTTTGAATCAAGATTATGCTAGTTGTTGTTGTTGACACACGTAGTTCTGTTTTGTTGGAACTCTCTAGTTTGTTTTCAGGCGCGTATTCGGCGGAATAATGAAACTAAAATTTGTAACATATTTAAACAAAAATTGAATAAACAGACTATAACACAACCAATTACGACAGTAAGAGATTACCCCCAGAGAATGGTTTTAAGGAGAGCTGAATTAGAGCTATAGTTGAAAATTCCACCTAAACAGGGCCAGCGAATGATGAATTAGAGCCTTTTATTTTTAATGGCTGATCCCGGATGATAGCAGATATTGCAGCCAGTAAGAAAGGGAGATGGCGTGGTCACCAATGAAATAAATTTTTCTTTGTACCGAAAAAAAAGTAAAAAATATTAAACAATATTTCTGTAAAAAATATTATTTAGACATCACTAGCCGATTGTTTGGGCTAAAAATTTGACCCGGGAGTCAAAAACTTAAGCCGTCTGTTGCATGAGAAAATTGTCGATGATACCTTAGTTCTGTGTAAAGTTACCTAATTGGAATGTATGGTTGAAGCGGCTGATTATCCAATCAGAGTGAACGAGAGTGTGACGCAGCGACCGATGGTTTGACTAAAAGAAAAAAAAACTTATATTTGCTCCGACCCACACCAACATACATAAGGCACTGCACAGCAAAGAAAATCAGTTTTTAAGCTCAGTCTGGAGTCTGTTTAAACTCGGAGGAAAACTGTCCACCGACCAACACCCAGTCTGTTCGCGAAAGCATTAGTCTTTTGACCAATTGATAAGCAAGCAATCGGTTGTGGAAAACAAGACTAAAGGAGCGTTGATCGAATATTGTAACTACCTGAAAAGTAGAGTTGTAATCAGCATTTTCATTCTTTTTATTTTTATTCTCCTGTGAAAAACTGTACATAATTTATTTTTATTTTTCCCTTCTTGTGAATAATTAATTTCATACGAACACTACAACCAGAGTCAGCGTCAAGTATTATTATTATTATTATTATTATTATTATTATTATTATTATTATTATTATTATTATTATTATTATTTGTAAGTTAACTTAAAGAAAAACAACACAGTTTTATGATCTTTTTCATCAAAAGAAAGAAGATAGTAGTAATCATCAATAGCTACATTCAGCATCATATCAACCCTGTTATCGTGAAAGCGACTGAAACTGTGGCCAAGGACTTTGGTGTTTGTTCGAGCCGAACCACCTTGGATTACACTTGTAATTGGGGTGTGGATACATAGGACTTCCCTTGACTTGCATCTTTGGGTTCTATCTGTCATACTTAGTTATACTGGTGGCGGCGACAAGGATTCCACCCAGGGAAAGGTTTATTCTAGGCGAACTTAAAAGAAAAATAATTTCTCAGAAAGCATCCTTACCAGACGGAAACATTGGAGCAGATGTCGCAAAGGGCAGTTCGCTGAAACTGCACTAGGCTCACCGCATATACACTTGGCTTCGAAGAATGTTGCAAAAGGTCGTCGCCTTGGAAGAAAAAACAACCTCGAAAAGTCAGTAAAATCAGCTATGCCCTCTATCGAACCCCGAATGAAAATGAAAGGAAAGGCCTGGGAGCATGAGAGCGATGTATCCGGTGTGGATATTTTACCCTCGAATTTGATTGGGTGTACTGATGTCAGTAGTTAGGATGAGAAAATAGGATGACCTGGTCCCCCATGATCGCCCAACTAGCAAGAATCTGAGAACCGAGGTTGCCCCCGCCTAGGGAAGGTGATATTGATTGGGTGGAAGAGATATAAGAAAGCAAGGGGAGCAACAGTGAGTGCAACTGCGAACTATTAAATTGTGTTCGAACAGTTAAAGTTAATAATTCTGATTTCGAAATTGTGTTGATAATAAGAATAACTTTAAATTGAAAATGTATATTTTGGATTTTGAAATTGTGTTGAAACTTTTGAGTGAATAATTCTGATGTTGAAATTGAGTTCGATAATTTACAAAATTAATATTTTAGGTTTTGAAATCATCTCCGATAATAGATTATAAGCCTTTGAAATGCTTATATCTGATTTTTGAGATGATATTTGTAGAATAAATTCTTCGCATTTAAAATAAATTCTTTTATTTTGAAATTGTGTTGATAATAACTTGGAAGTATTGCATGGTTTATAGTAACGCTCCTGTGAAGTTTATAAATAAATTATACTGATTTTGAAAAGAAGGAGATGAAGTTGTCTGAGTGTTGTTAATGTTTCTTATGAAAAATAATGAGAAGGTTAGCCAATTTCCCCCTCTGGAGAATGAAGAAAAAACAAATAGAAATAGAATGGCCTATTATAGACGCGTTCTGAGACGTTTCACCCTTGGCGATAAACTAAAAAAAAAAATGGGTGAAATTTAGACCGAAATTGCTGTGAATTAAACTGATTATTGAATCGAAAATAATGTTAAAAGGAGATTGACATTTTTAAATCGCTATTTCGGGAGAAAAATTTCGCACTGATGTTGTTTTGAACACAATCTGAAAAAAAATTTACAAATTGAGTCTTATAATTCAACTAAAAGTTTACAAAAATAATTAAATGGATCCGTACTGAAATGAAATCGCGAACATCCAATGGTGTTTGAATAAATGTTGCGTAACAAATGGATTCGAATGAAAAAAAGGAAACGTCTCCTTTAATTTCGAGACGGTCTGTGAAATCTGTCTTTAAAAACGATGAGACGACGAAGCTGAAAGTGTATCTGTTAAACAGTCAGAAGGAAAATAGAAAAAGAAACACAGAATGCAGTTAGCTAAATCCAAAAGAAATAAAATCTTGTTAGCAGCAAGCGACGCGCGCGCAGGCCAGATCCCCCCTTATCCTTGTCAATTAGCAAACATATTTTTCGGTGTTGCACGGCTCCCACAATGTAGATTTAAGTGAATTCTGTTGTGTTGATACGATATTTCTGTTTTGAGATTGTTTCTAAGGTAACATTACTTACAGATAAGGAGTATTCAGGTTCCGTTTGTTAAATTTTTGTTCTATCAATGTTAACGACAAGGTATAATACTAGAACGATGATTGGTGGTCGAGTTCTAAGGTTTTGACGTCCACTTGCATTAACCGAGGTTGTCATTTTCTGACAAGGGCCCCATCCGATCGTGCAGCTGTCAGTGGTGGTTAGAGAGCAGATCGGGCTCTAGAGGTCTCTGTTTAGTTTTCTCTGTTTCGGTGTATTGACAATAAACATGTATTATTAGATCACCAGTGGGAGGTTATAAACAATAAAAATCTAACGGCAGCAGAACAAATGAGCAAAGTTTGATATAATGTGGGATACTGTGTGCCTTGGGTGGAGCCTACACTCTTGCAGAGTTAAATTCCATTGGAAATCCTTGCCGTCAACAGAGTACCACATTCATTTTGCTCGCCGTTGGTAACAGGTTGTAATGACGGAGACAGAGATGTTAATGCTAGAGTACTCAATGGAGCTCGTATAGATGACAGGAGCCCTGGGAGTGAAAAAATGGTGCCGTCCTTAGGAAAACTAGTGAGGTGATAATCACGTATTCCCCTGTCAGTGACCGTAGGGAGTGATTTGGAACCAGTTGGATATTAATCGGATAAGATCAAGACGAAATCGATGAATTCGATAAGGCTGAACAGCCTTTTTACTAGTACTTAGGACCGACACACTAATCAATGAACTTAGTGAGTGAAGTCTGTGGGTATTGATCAGCCAATATCAAGAAGGAATCGATAAGTTCGATACATGCTAGGCAACCTATAACTAGTACTGAGGATGCAGAGGAATATGCCCCGGTATTAAGAACCTTGTGGGATGAGTTGCGGTTATTACGACACCGGTGGGCCGTAAAACGTAATTGTCTAAGAAGGTTGAAAGGATTGGAAAACAGATCAAGGGGGCAGTGATTTCTATAATGGGGCAAGGCGTTGACATAAAACTGCTGGGGCTATGTAGGTTCCATATGAGGACATATTCACAGAAGGAGTATCGTTGAAGAAATCCCGTAAAACGAAATACTGTCTCTCGCAAGGTAGAGACTGTGATATTAGAGAACTCCCATGTAACGAAATACTTTACGTCTCGTTGATAGAGACGTAGGTAGAGACGAGGATACTCAGAGAAGAAGTTGCTATAATGTTTTTGATGAGTGGAGGGTATGACTTCCAAATTTTGGACGATCTTACTAATAATTACGCGTAAGGACAATCAACCAATGAGAAGCCTCCGATCTCCTTATAAAAATATTGAATTTTGGATTCAATCAGTTAGCTATGAGTCTCCGTCTTGACACAACTGAATGACTACTGATACGGACTACATTAATTTTTTGCTGATCTAATGCCGCTCTCTTTGTTCTAGAGAATTTCTCAACACTTGAGATCACGACGGCATTGGTTTTTCGCCAATTTGATTTATTACCGCCATCTTTGTTCAACATAATGGTTCAACGCTAAACAGGCTATGCGCCCAGCCATCGGTTTTGCTTTGACGGATCGGAATCTAAATTTGAATTGTGGCAGGTGAAATTTCTAGGATATTTAAGGATACAAAAACTACACAAAATTGTCCAATCCTCACCAGAAAATCCTAACAACCCCGAATTTATCGAAAAGAACGCAACTGTTTTTGCGAAACTGATTCAATGTTTAGACGACAGATCTCCGCCCCTGATTATAAAGGATACATTAGATGATAGACGTACAGTGTTGCACATATTAAGAGACTATTATTTGCACATATTAAGAGACTATTATTTATCAAAAGAGGACTCCAAAATTAAAGTTTTTTTTATACAGAACTAACGTATCTTAAACGTAACGAAGACGAGACTACTACTGGCTATGTCATAAGGACAGAAACAGCAGCAAATGCATTGGATCTCTTGGTTGAGATTATAAGCGATAGCCTATTAATCTCAATAACACTCAAGGAAATTACGGACAATTCTTTTTAAACAGTAATCACCACTTATGAACGCCCGGAGGCCACTCGAGAATTATAATTAATGGGTGTACAGTAGTCAATGTGATTATAGCGTAGTAAACGTAAGTAGTGAGAATTCTGTAAATTGGATTACTTGAGGGGACGGTTTATCAAGAACTTGTTTACGTTGGACTTGAAGACAACCAGATTGTAGTCAGCTGGAAAGCAGGCAATCTGAAGAGAGTTCAACAGGCGTGCAGTTCTAAGAAAGAAGTTTTGTTCATGGAATGTATATTTAGGTTTAGGCACAGATAAAGAGTGTGGGAAAATATTGAGAGTGGTTTTGGCTAGAAGAGTGTTTTTCGTGAAATTTTTGCGAGAAGGGCACCGTAGATTGAAGTTCAGCTGAGCATTTGCCATAAAATAACGATAAAGCAGAGAGAAAGAGGTTGCAGGGAAGAGAAACGGGCATCCCTCATTAAGCTACGAAGTCTATTTTATAACGTAAAAAGACAAACCCATAACTTTCAGTGAGTGGCTTTGCGTAATTCCGAGGAGACGAATCGGATACTTGTGGACAATAATAACTCTAGCAATATTATGAAGTTCAAAATGCCTCTCAAAAACTGGCACATCTCATCGAAATGTTTTTCCCCAAATAATTTTCCCAAGAAATAGAATAACATTATGTGTTATAATTTTGGACGAACCAACCATAAAAGTTTCCAATGTCATGTGCCATCAGGGAATGGCATTGCTGAGAGGAGCCATCGCAGCATCTAGAGAATTGCTGCCAGAAAGCAATGCATCATTACGGAGGCCACGTATTGGTATAACATCACACCAAAGGATGGGAAGACACTAACAACAGCACCGGGCAATGCCATACACAAATACCGTGTTAGGATAAAGGGCATTGACACTGTCCAACCAATCGACGAAGAGAGTCATAACAAATACAAGGTAGGGGATCCAGTTTGGGTTAGACCTCCTGGAAACCGGTGCACCACCAAATTCAAGCGAGGACGAATATCTGGAGTGTTCAGCCAGCAGTCGGTCCTTGTTGATGGAACCCCACGCCATGTGCGCGATCTTCGCCCGGCTAGTGAAGTACATCCCACAACTACAGAGAGCGATGAATCATCAGATGATGAGCTGCTAATGAGTGAGGTCACCGAGCAAGAGAGTGGTAGTTGTAGTTCGTCTGATCAGGCACGATCAGAACCAGAACCAGAACCACACCCAGAACTAGAACCAGAACCTGAATCCGAGAGTGTAAATACCACCCTTCGCAGAAGCCAACGAACTAAGAGGCCACCCCCGGAGTGCACTCTATGTGATCATCAGATCAGGGGGGAGTGTAGTACTTACCAACACAACAAACGCCCTCGTGTTTGTGCCTTGTATAGGCATGCGCGACAACAAAAACTTGGGTTTTTATAAGCGGAAGTCTCGAGGTTGTCAGAAATCTACAGGCGCATGCTCAAGAGAAGGGATTGAGATAGTGGTATAAAGGCAGGTCGAGTGAGAAGGTTGTTGTTGTTGTTGTTGTTGTTGTCATTGGACGTTACAGTGACGCGTGCGTTAGCAGGTGATTAAGAGGCGGTTTATTTTTGTGTGTCAAGTCGCGCACCTCGGTGAAGGTCATATAAATCGTTCACCTCGGTGAAGGTGAAGGTCATAGACTGAACGCATAGGGGTATGGTTAAAAACACCCTAAAATTGAGATGCTTAGGTCCCAAGTGTCATATGGTTCAAGCAGTTTCGCGAGAAGCGAGAAACGTTGCGAATAATAATGCCTGTTCGTGTTAGACTGTCTGTGATTCTTGAGAAATTAGTAATGTAGACTAATGAACCCGACTGGATTATATTAAACCACTCTGGCTGTGCACATACCCTTCTGGACACACCGGACGAGGTTTGACGCATTTTAGTAGGGCATGAACGGATAGTTAAAGGTTTCAAATTGCCAAGAATAAAGACTGAACAATTTAATAATGTATGTTAAATGTAATTTTGAAAAATCACAGACTGAGATAGAAAATAAAAATGTTTATGGATCATGAATCAGCTTTCATGAGGTAATCATAGTGGAAGTTCTGATTGCGAGGTTTATCATAGCGATGTGATTTGTGAAGAAGCGAGTGAGAAGGCTTTAAAAACACATATCAAGGTTGCCTGTACTGATGGCTGGAGGGAGGAGTGTGTCTTGTCAAATCTTACCTGAAATCTCTGACCCCGACCCAGACCAAGTGCGGTCGTCAATGCCACACAATTGAAAGATAGTGCGCTGACTACTAGGACTCAGAGATAAATTGATGAAGACTTAAAAATTGATTTTAATGTTTTTATTATTTCTTATATGTGAAGAAATCGAAGGACAGATGGAGACCACAGAATCAAATTAATTTAATTAAAAACAAAGAAACAATAGGAACAATAAAAAAGAACAGCTAATACCCGATTCTAACCTAATAAACAAATTATAACTTTTTGATCATTGAAAAAATGTGTTTACTCCATAAACGGCAATAGACACAGGGAGATAAGAAAAATGTATAGTAAGTCACTGCATATTTTTTTTCAGGAGCAATGAATTAGGAGAACTTTTTTACTATAAAAAATGTGTTAACCCTTAAAGCGGCATTTGATCAAAGGGAAATATTCTTAAAAAGATTGATTAGAACTAAATTTTCTTTTCTTTTATGATGAACTATAAGGACATATAACTTTTTCTGCTTCTATAGAAGGACATATAATCATTTGTGCTTTTGTAGTCAATTATACCTAAGGACATATATAACCTTTCTTGCATGAATATAAAACTTAGTATAACTAATTACATGTGAAACCGATTACCGTTATGTCAAGGACGGACGAACGGCGTGTGGACGAGTAAGACTCAACTATTTCCGTTGAAAGATGAGTAAGCTGAGTACGTCTACCTCAGAGAAGTGGTTAAGAATAGCTAAATTTGAGCTATGGTTAAAATTACCACTAAGGTGGCCAGTGAAATAGTAATTAAAGCCTTTTTATTTTAATGCCAGGTCCCAGATGACAGCAGATAACGCAGCCAGTTATATATAGAGACGGCGTGGTTGATGCTGTGAAATACATTTTCTTTGTAACGGAAAAACAAAGTCGAAAATATGAAACAATATTGCTGTCAAAGATATCATTTGGGCATAGATAGTCAATTGTTTGTGCTAAAAATATGACCCGGGAGTCAAGGACCGAAGCCGTCGGTAGCATGAGAAAATTATCGATGAGATTCTAGTTCTGCGGAAAGTTACCTGATTAGGATGTATGTGAGAAGTTGCTCATTATACAATCAAAGTGAAAGACTGTGACGCAGCGACTGATGGTTTGATTAAAAAAAAACTTATATTTGCTCCGACCCACACCAGCCTTCATACATAAGACACTGCACAACAAAGAAAATCAGTTTTTAAGCTCGGACTGGAGTCTGTTTAAACTCGGAGTAAAGCAGTCCACTGCCCCACACCCCAACCCGTTCGAGAAAGCACGAATTCTTTGGACCGATTGATAAATAAGTAATCCGTTGTTTAAACAAGTAATCGGATGTTTAATTTATCGACATTGCACCAGAAAAAGAGAGTTGTAATCTTAATTTAACTTTTTTTATTTTTAATTCTCCTGTAAAAAACTGTACATCACTTATTTTTATTTTTTCCTTTCTTGTGAATAATTAATTTCATACACACTCTTCAACCAGAGTCAACGTCGATTATTATTATTGGTAGTATCATTTGCAAGTCAGTTTAAGAAAAACAATCAAGTTTAATGATCTTTTCAACACATGAAAGAAGATAGAATGGATCATCAGCTGCTGCATCATATCAACCCGGAGTTGTAGACTTGACTTGAATGTTTGGGTTCTGTCTGTTACACTTGGTTATAAAACAAACCCTATGTCATATTTTAATACCTATTTTTTTACTATGGAAATATATTATGTGGGTATTACAACAATCTAAATGCAATTTTACGTATATTTTTATCCTATGCAATTCAGCTAAAATTTTCAATTGTTGTGAGAGTTAACTGTGGCTAATGTGTTTTTGTATCTTCTGTAGATTTCGTTTGAAAATTTGGTCTTCCATTTCGACATAAAGATGACCATTGTTGAATTAATATCCCATTATAATAGAAAATAAAAAAGGAAAAACTAAAGTTATTATTATATGTGACGAATTGAAAACGAAATGCATGACGCGTTGATGGCATAAAAACATGGGGAAGATCTAAAAATAACAATTCCATTCATCATACAACATGATCATACTTTTAACTTTTCAAACTAAACGCATAAAGTTTTTTTCATAAAAACCGGCAGAAACCGATTGAATCATTACTCATAAATATAACACAATTGAACAACGTAATGGCCTCTACAACATTCAAAGAAACTGATACTAACGAACTGTAACTTCTCAACGAACAATCTACATAAAATGAATATTTAAAAGCATCAATTCTGCATAATAAACGCATTACACATTGTGGACTCCAATTGCGATGCTTATTAAAAAGAACGAAAACATTCATTACATTCAAAATTGCATATTATGTTTTGAATTTCAATTACAATGTTTCCTTTAAAATCTTTACACGCCACAGATGCACCACATACTATTAAATATTATTTAACTTATATATTATTTTTCATTGATGTTATCTTCAGAAAGTCTTGAAACAGATTTAAAGAATTGTATTTCTTCATATGCATGTATATATATATATATATATATATATATATATATATATATATATATATATATATATACAGGGAAATATAACAGAGATAAATGATGTGGTTTCCATTTGGTTGATGGCTGATCGAGAATTATAATCCTCTAAATTCTTGTTGTAATCATATTTTGAAGAAAAGAGAGAAAACTTGATCTATTTGTACTTCTTATCGTTTTAACTATGTTCAATTACGTTAAGTGTCCTGTTTCTGAAAGTTTAACATTTTTGTGCAAGTAACAGATTAGAAAAACTTTTTATTATTGTAAGAATCACTCAGTCCCTATCATACGTAATGGCCGTACTCATATTTACAAGCGTATATGTCCCAGCGTAATAAGTTCCAAAATACACGGTCGATTCTAATTATATTTGGAACAAATCGTACTTATTGACACGAAAAGTAATCCTATGCATAATTATCTTAGACTCTAAAATGTTAAGTAATGTACGCCCACTAGAAAATTCTTTTACTAGTTAATTTCAAGAACATATTGCAAATAACATCACCGTGTGTTCTTAATTAATAATGTACTGAAATAGTATAGTGCGACATAATGGATAATTAGATTATAGTTTTGTATGAATTATTTATGAAAAAGGCTGGAGTCATAAGGACAGGATCAAGTAGTTTGCAGTAAAGAGAATACAAATAATGTAAAAAGTCATACGCATGCTGCCAATTTCTTTTTCACATTGATAATTTTCCAACAAGCTATTTCGGCAATAATTGGGTACGTTATGTAGTCAGGGCTAGCTGTGTCCAGGCTTGTATTAAGGGTTAGTTTAGTCTATGTTTGAAAGAATAATTGTGTTTAGCTATGTTTAAAAGGCTACTTGTGCCTATCTCAGTTTTATTCTCTAATTGTGTCCAACTGTGTATGGTTGGCTATTTATTTATTTTTTAATTTGGGGCTGTAACGATATTATGCCTGCTGAAATAGTTTCAAATATTTAAAAACCGAAATACTTATTAATTAATATTTAATATCCAATAGTAATTGTTTTTTTTTATCCGAGAGGTCTACATTTTCAAGAAAGTCCACCATATACATAGGGGGATTGTTTGTCCAATACTGCTTCACGGAACCAGTTAATGTCAATAAAGGTTAACAGAAACGCCTTTGTTTATACATGCATCATTTCCCTCTTATCAAAACCCACTTTAAATTTTCTACCCGATAACAATTGTTTCTTCTTTCTACATTTTCCCAATTAATATTAATACTCTAATTATTAACACAAAACGATTATTACAGTAGAATTAATTAATAAAACTACACTGCCACCAAAACCTAAAGAATATGTGCGAAAACAATAGCAAACTGACAAAAATGAACTTACTTATTTTCTCACTGTTCTTATCTTCTGTTTCCATCTGTTAGACTGCCGTCTTGTACCATTATGTACTTGCACTAACGAGCTGGCTATGATTTTTGCCCTGCTTTTGAAGTCACATTTGTATCTTTTTTATGATTCTTTTTCTTTTTCAATCGTTCTTTTTTATCGATTACGTGCTTTTTCTTTTCAAAGTTTTTCAACGAAAAAATAGAGTTCTAGACACTTGACAAAAACGTGATCTTAGTCACTCATTCGTACATTTATCAGAAAAATCCTGAGTCAACGGCACCATAAAGTATAACTCGGCGGGAGGTGTTGTTGCGTGCAATCTTGAGAGACCAACTAATGCAACTAGGCCGTCTCCAATCCCTTAACTCAGGGACTAACCCCAAACACGTAGAGTAACACCCTTATCTCACATATGGGCTATTCAAAATGTAACCATACACTTACTATAACTACCGCTCTAATGCTCAGAGAGTACTAAACACGCGCACTCCAAAGTTTGAGCGGCAACACTTTTAACTCGTGAGTTATCCGTTTGCCATCAGACGATGACGTTGAAATGTTCTCGTAGTGCTCTGTTGAATGGCTGGTATATCTCTTCTCTTCATGCAGCCTGGCCTGGTTGTGGTGTCGGCGTTGTAATATTTCAGTATACACTTTGAGCTAATGCCAAATTAAACTATTTCTCGGGTTCTTTAATGTTAACGATATTCAGGATTTTTTACTTGGATTTCTTCACATAATTTCTCAGGAAGAGGAAGAAGAACTTTTCCACTTAAGTTTTAGTTTAAAGTCCAGAAACCAGTGCGTATCCCTCGACGGCCAGCAAGACCCTTTTTTGCTATAAACAAACTGTTTCACCACTTTGTGGTTTCCCCTTCTCCCTAGGCAAGATTACCATTTTCTATCCTGTCGTTTTGAAGATTACCATTTCTTTCTCTGACCACTTTCTTTTCTTTTTCTCTCTAATATCCTTTTTTCTCTCTTTCTCTTTTTCTATACGCATATATCTCTTTAATTATTCTTTTGCGTTCTTTCTTTCTCCCTCATGGGACATTTCTATTACTTTCTTTCTCTCAACAATCAGTTCCACTATCTACCCCCCTACGCGGTCCCTCGCTTAATATACGTCTACGAATCTTTCTATATTAAAAGACAGCAAACTTTTGTTTTAATTTTGTTTTTTATATTCACAGATGCCTATAACGATATACGTAAATTTGAATATTGGGCCCTTTTACAACGTTAATAAATTATTTTTTCTTACAATGTCACAATATAAATATATTCTCTCATTCTCCCGAAATCTGGTCCTACTTTAACCACGTGTCAATCACCGCATATTACCGTTTGCTCGTAGCAAGATAATTTGTTTCTGCCCGGTGCATGGAGCAGCGTTACAATAAAACTACATTAAACGCAACATAATCTACATTACAACCACTTACAATTACATTTAAAATTCATAAAATCGGATGCTTAAGTCGCAGTCTCTGTGGACATACACAAAAATGTACGACAATCGCTTTTATCTTAACAGAAGAAATGCAACATTCCTTCCATGTGTTTGTAATCTGTGAAACAGGAGATCAGATAATGTCGGGGCAATGGCTACTTGGAAAAAGATGCAGACATTATGTGAATTTTACATATTTCTTTATATCGTTTGTAGCCCTTTGGTTTTTGCAAAGTAGATTTGATGTAAACAATTTCCTAGTTATACTTCAATTATTACCGAGCAATTGATATCCAGAACATATTGTTAACTTAGCCGCAAAAAAAACAAGAAACAAAAACAAAAATCCTAAATAGCCTCATTTTCTTTTGATATAAAGATTATTAACAAATTGGACGAATATCGGCATTTGCAGGTTATCGAATAGATTAACATCGATTGTTGGTGAGGATGAACATCTGATGAATAATTGATTTGAAATTTCCCAATTTACATTTAGTAGATTTAGTTCTCTTGCATTAATGAAGTTTTATTGCTTCAAACCAGATTTATAAATTCTCAAAACAGACATTTCAACCTTTCTTTCCTCTTTAAATCTCTCTTTCTCTCGCTACATTGATGTTTATATGCAATGGCTAAGCATTTAAAACAATACAAATGCACAGATGCATAAAGTTTAATCAATATTTTTCTGTATATATCGTGTGTATTTACACTGCGAGAATAAATATGCAGTTACTTATGAGGACTGCCATTTACATCCTGGTCTTTTTTGTTTCAATATATTTTCATATATTTAATAAAAATAAGATGAACTAATCTCAAAGTTATCGCATAATGGACCTTCAATGTGGACATGTCTATCATGTATCGATGTACACAACGACACACACATAAACATACAGGCACGAACACACACAGATACACACACACACACACACACACACACACACACACATATATATATTGCGTGTGTTTAGGCAGAATTTATTTTATTTAAACCTTGTTAAAAAACAGAGAACTACTGTTTCATTATGCCTTTTATGTTTTCGATTTTTCTGATTGTATTTTAGTGTTAATATATATATATACATATATATATATATATATATATATATATATATGTTTCCAAGTTTCACAAAAACTTTCTATCCGGCGTCAAATAATCCTCAGGTGAGGACGAAAATGAATAGGTAGGCTGGAAAAACTGGATAAAAAAAAGAAATGTTCGTAACAGCACCGTGTGAGTACAAGGAGATTGTGAGCCACAGCGTGTTTTGGACCATGGACAAGCTGAACAATTCAGGTGTTTAAATTTGGGTCACATGGATGATATTACGACAAGCATGTGAAAATATTGTTATTGGTTTAGTAGGCAGTATTTTTAATTCTTAGGTTTTGGGGTGTTATGTAGATGATTTCAAGTATTTTTAACATTTTAAAAATGTTTCAGAATATATTATATTTGCGTTACGTATAACTGTCTTAAAACAAAGAAGGCAGCTGTATGATTTGTAAAGAAAACTAGAATTTACAATATATATGGTAGGACGTCTGTGTAGGGTAGTGGGTGTGTAACTAACATAACTACCTGTTTCAAGAAGATAATGGGAGTACTACCTGCCTGTAAACTTATGCAGATATAATATTAATATAATTATATCGCGAAGGAAAGTAAAAATATTGCGAATCTTTTCTGTAATTAATTTTACCCGTCGTGGTTTGAGTATTGTTCTACCATCTATATAATATGTATTATATAGAATATTATATAATATGTATTCTATATAATATGTATTATATAGAAAAATTGGAAAAATAAGAGCGGAAAGCAAAAGATAAATCGACGTAAGAATGATCAAATAATAATATAGCAATGCTGAAAGGAACTAATAAAAACAATGAGAATATATAAGTATTATTGTTACTGGTGTCTTAGAATTATACGAAGTGCAGTTAGAGTTGGAAAATATTATAGGTTTTCAGCACTTCCATACCACCCTAAATTCCGAATTCATGAATAAGTATTACTGCGAAATGAAGTGAGCCATGTTTCCTCCATGATTATTGTCAATGGCAGATAATTAATTTCGAGTAAAGTTGTTCCGTATAAGAATTTCATAAGGGAGAATAACTCACATATCCAAGTAACATTATATGTTCACTGTTTCCTTCAATGACTATGCAACAAGGCTCACTATGCCTCACGACTCTCATTTGTACTTTTTATGGTTTAATGACAAAAATGAGCATGCGTCATTTGTGTAAAATATAGAACTGTGTAACAACTGGCGTATAATTATAATTTCATGTTATCGCTGAGAGCATATATTTATTTCTTATAGTATTTGTTTTACTGTTTTGCAGAGCAATAATTCGCCGACGATAATGCCATATATAGCATAAGTATCGTTATATTTATTTGAATTACAGCTAGCAGACCATCTGTCATAGCGTCACGATTAGTTGATGGAAGTGGTCATTTCCCAGGCTTTATGACAATGTCAGAATTGCGTTTTTTGAATAAGAAAACCTTTAATTTTCATCAGAATTAGCATTTGTTTTCAATAGGGTGCTACCAACATTGACTTATATTGAATCACTGGTCGCAATTTGCAAAAAAATTCTAATAATATTCGGCAGAAAATTCGGAAATCAAACTAACGGAGGACACTTTCTAAATGTTGTTCTTCTTATATGTAGGGATTTTTCTCTTTGTCTCTCTCTCTCTCTATTATATATATATATATATATATATATATATATATATATATATGTGTGTGTGTGTGTGTGTGTATGTATTGATTTTTAAATATAATTATTAACAAGGGGTAGACGATTAAACAAGTGGCAGTGGATAATTATATTTTAAAAGCAATATATATTCAACTCCCCATTTGCTGGTAAAAGGGGAAATTATTCCCAACTAGCATTTAGGTAAAAATGCATTTTCGACTAAATAATTGAATTCATTCAAAACGTATCGCAAAAAAACCCAGAAAAAAACAAATAAGCACGCACACTTTCTCTCTCTCACTCTTTCTCTCTCTCTCTCTCTCTCTCTCTCTATATATATATATATATATATATATATATATGTGTGTGTGTGTGTGTGTGTGTGTGTCTGCGTGTGTGTGTTTGTGTGTGTCCACACCCGTGTGTGTGTAATTTACTGTTAAGAATATACAAAATAAAAACAATGAGTAAAATAAAGTTTGCATAGTAATGCGCAATAATCAAATACCTACGTTTTAGTCCTTAGTTTCTGCAACTTATATACATCTAAACTTTGCTTTATATTTTTGTAAGTTGTACTTCCGTTGTTTTTTAATAGATAATATGATAGTGTTGCTGATAGTATATATTATAATATATACTATCAGCAACACTATCATATTATCTATTTTCTTCTGAGTACTTTCACCAAATATTCATTAAACTTAAATTATACACCTCGGATTATCTATATATCTATAAAACTGAAATTATCTGTGTGTGTATGTGAGTGTTTGTGTGTGTACATTTCCCTACCAAACTACTCTGTCAATTTTCGGTCTTCAGAATCTAGATTTGACAAAAGGTGTATTGAGATTTGAGAAAATCTTAATCGATTTCGGCCAGAAATTTGGCAATCAAAAAGTTAAGGTTCAACGACTTGAACTTTGAGAAAACTACAAAACTTCGCTGCCAATTTTGGGTCTAAACACTTAAAATTTAGATGTAGGTTACTTGGATATGGATCCAAGTTTTTGATTTGATTTGCGCCCAAAATAATAAATGTTAAGGAGTTTAAATTAGGGTCAAATAAAAAAAATGACCATTGCGGTTTCTTCCAAATTACTCAATTCTTGGTCTAAACATTTGAAGTTTTACATAAGCGTATTCAGACATAAAACAACCTTTTTAAACGGTTTTATGCAGAAAAGTTGGCCGCCAAGGAGTGAAATTTCAAATGATTTGACCTTTGCGATCTCTAGTAAACTATTTAGCCAATTTTGGGTCTAAACATTTGAAATTTTACATAACTGGTATTCAGACATGCAGCAAGCTTGTTTATTCAAGTTTTGAACGAAAATTTGTCTTGCAAGAAGTAAAAGATGAAAGAGTTGACCTTTGCAAACTCTACCAACTTCTACGCCAATTTTGGGTTTAAACACTTGAAATTTTAGATGTAGCTTATCTGGACATGAGTGAAACTTTTTAATATATATATATATATATATATATATATATATAGTTATGATGCGTATATAGGGCTCGAGCAAAGCCGTGCTGAACTGCTAGTATATATATATATATATATATATTTATATATATTCACATTTATATATATATATGCATATATAATACCAAAACAAAATATTAAATTTTATATTGATTAAACATTACATTCTAAGATGGCATTGAATTAATACATAAATATAAAATCAAATTTTATATACATAAGAAATAAAAAATAGCAGAAATAAATAGAATATTGATTCAATAATTAAACAAAACATAACATATTACAATATTTAAGCGTTAAAAATAAGAAGTCATAGAAATATAAAATAATAAACATAATAGAATACTCGATAATATAATACAATATTTAAGAAATAGAATACATACGGAACACGGGATATGTAAGATCCGATTTATCATTTAGTTTAAGAAATTAACAACTGCTAACTTTATAATTAAAAACAACACTACCCGGGCAACAAAATCAATCGATAAAACCATGTAGTCTATCTATTCAAATGTCCCTTGGGAGAATGCATTTCTAACACCAACAACTATATTAAACACACAACTAATACATTGTTCAGACGATTGATCATACACGTTGTCAACACAAGCTCAATTTTCCAACACCTAAAACAGCGTGGCTGCCCACATTCTTCGTTTAGAAAGGTCCTAGTGGAAAATAGAAAAATCCCCAAATTGGATTCAAACGTTGAATGGTCAAAAATAATGAAAGCACTATATATAAAAACAAAACAACCAAAAATAAATTATGTAAATTTTGAAAATAGTAGTAACATTTTGAAATGCCTTGGTACGAAACCATCCAATATATATGTAGATGTATATATGTATGTATGCACACATATAGTTACATGTATATCTATATGTATGTATTGTAAGGTAAAGTTATAAATTATTAAAATTAAAAAAACCCAAAAAACTGTAAATTCTATACAATCATGTAAATTGCACTTTAAAACCATTTTACAGTTATTTTAGTTAAAAACGTGTATATATATTTTTTACATATATATATTTTTTACTTCACTAGTTCAAGAAATTTTAACATAATTTAACTGAAGCATATAAAAGCATCCAGATTTTAAACAAACAATAATCAAAACTGCCTGAAGACGACTGTTGAAAACTCAGTCAAAAGTACTTGCAAAGAACTATCAAAAAATCCCAAATCCAAGACGACTATAGAATTTTCTAACACAGATTAAACCGAGAAATGATAAAGACAATTAGAACATTTGAAAAACTACAAAGAAAGTTCATTAAGCAAGAACACTGTGCTATTTATCAATACTTGCCTGAATATATTCGTAGTATTTTATGCTTTGTTTAATTATTGAATCATTATTTTATTTATTTCTGCTACTTTTTATTTCTTATGTATATATGATTTGATTCTATACTTCAATATTAACTTAATGCAATCTTATGATACAATGTTTATTCAGTATAATATTTAATATTTTGTCTTTTTTTAGTATTATGATTATTTGAACCTACGTTAGTTTTATCCAATTTATCATTTTCTATCACACATATATATAATATTTTTATATTTTTATATATTAACTTAATGTTATATTAATATAGTAACAATGATTTTGTTTTAGTCTAGGAGTCGTAATCTTATTTTTACTTCATGAGTATATTCTTATTTACGCTAAGTATTTTAGTACATTTTGAGTGTATTATTTAATCTATATATTATATTATTACCTTTCTATTTTATTGATCTGTAAGCCTTTTATAATTTTTTATTCTGCTATATATATATATATATATATATATATATATTCTATAAATTTTTATTATTATTACTCTCAATTCTTAACACAATTTATGTTTTTCATGACTAAGATAAATTACTCTTAGATACTAATCTCCTATATGTAATAATTTGATTGCAGAAATTCCCCTCTGTGCCAAATTATCGTAGGTTTGCAATAATAGATGTCACATTCAAATTCAATAGATCTAAACTATTATCCACCATCTTATGTAACTGTAGACCGCCGTTTCAGACATATTTATTCGTTATAATAAAATGCTATAATCCATCCCAAGAGCCTCATCAACACTATCGTAAAGACCTACAAAGGAAGTAGTTCGTAATTTTCCTTCATTAAAAAAAAAAGACTCCCAACGACCTCACTCAACACCGGGAAATATTATTCGCAATACCGTCCCAGTTGGCTACGTAACTGCCTCGCCAACTCATACACATAACATTACCTTTCCCTTTCCCGTTAGAAAAATAATAATTTCTCCCTTACAGACCTGCTGCAAATCTCATTGGCTGAGAGTAAACACATCCCTAGTTCCGGAATAGGACTATTCGTAAATAAACGAACATACATTACTTTTTCAATTAAAACACACACACACACACACATATATATATATATATATAAATATATATATATTTATATATATATATATTTATATATACGTAATAAATTTACATTTTATTTCTTATATACTTCTGAATTGCTCTTCCAAGCTACTTTTATTAATTTGATATCAATCAAAAGCATTCGAATGGCAAATAATCGACTTAGTCATCTAAATATGTCAATTTTATTATTATTTTCTTTACAGAAGCAGAAAACTAGGGGGCATAAAATATGTTTAATGTTTAACTGGAAAATTATTTTATGGAAAACTATTAATATTAAACTATAAGAAGGAAGATACTAGAATTTAAACAAAAATATTTTATTTACACTCAATAAGATGTGCCTAATGAACTAATAAACATGTAATTGCCATTTTGTAGCACTTTTTAAGGTTTTAAATATTTATAAATTTTCTCATTATAAAAAACGATTACTATATTGATGATAATTTTTGGACAGAAGAAATAAAATGAATAAAATGAATTGCATATAATACATTGTATAATTGATTATAATGAAGTAAAACATGCTTTCTTAGCAATATTAATACAACTATCGTTTTTATAACAAAATTGAATATATTTGATGATTTTGGGTTTTTTATGTCGTTTATTTTTACAAATTAAAATTAATCTAACAAACGTATTTTTATTATGACAAAATTTATTGATAATTTACTGATTTTAGATTTTTCTTATGACTTATTTTTTTTTCTTCTAATATTTTATATGCAATTCATTTTATTTCTTCCGTCAAAAAATTATAATCAATATTTCGCAAGGAAAATTGACATTATTAGAAATGTTGTATTAGGGGTATTATGAAGGGAGATTTGCAGCAAGATGTCTTTTCACATTACACTGGAACTTCCGCATGTCAGTGCAGTTGGGAAAGCAGAATCCCGGAAGCGAATTCCAAAGTTTAGCAGTTCTGGGGAAGAAACTATTGGAGTAGAAGGCTTTCTTAAACCTAGAGATCTCTACTGTGAAAGGGTGGGATTTAACTGCTTGTTGGGTTTGTCTGGCGTGTAGACATCGAGGAGGTACAAGCGCTTGTAATTCGTCAGAGCATTCGCTATTAAAATACTAGTAGAACAGGCAGAGGCATGCAACATTTCGTCGCTGGGACAAAGGCTGAATCTTAGATGACCTATCCGGTTGGCGAATCTCTGTCAAAAGTGAGAGACAAGTAGCAAATGCACCAGCCCAAATGTGACAACAGTACTCCATACATAAGTGAATGGTGCCCTTATAGATGTACAGAATACTTTCAGGCGTAAGTAGTTTTCTAGCGCAGTAGAGAGAGAGAGAGAGTCCATCTTCTTCGCAGAAGCCTTGGCAATGCTCTCAATGTATCTATTCCTGTTCATGTTCCCTGTAAACGTTAGGCCGAGGAGTTTAAGTTTCGGGTAATGTATTCTTGGACATTGCTATTGGTGGTAGAGAAGGTTTCTGTAATTATTGAAGGAAACAAGCTTAGTCTTGGCAGCATTGAATGTGACCCTCCATTTTTTTCACCAGTCCACTACAGATCGGAAGTCATTCTCTAGTGTTTCTGCCATTTTCCTTAGACATGTGTTCATTTGTTTTCCTCTCGTGCCTGCTATAGGGTGCGGTGTCATCAGCAAATATACCCATCTCAGAAACAATTTTATCAGGGAAGTCATTTATAAATAGCAGGAATAATAATGGTCCAAGGATAGACCCCTGAGGTACTCCCGCATTTATATCATATTGTTTAGATGTACGACCGTCGAGCACAACCTGGATTTTTCTCTTAATTTCATTATGTATTCTTCTAGTGATTCCATATGATCTAATTTTCCTTAGAAGACCATCGTGCCACACCCTTTAAAAGTCTTAGATATATCAAGGGTTACCGTTCTACCCTCCCATGTTTTGTCTAGTGAACGGAATATACGTTCAGAGATTTTAAGTACAGCAAAGCATTAGATATATCGAGAGCTACCGCTCTACTCGCCCCTATTTTGTCCAGTGAACGGTATATATGTTCAGAGATTACAGTTAGGATATCTGCTGTGAAACGGGCTTGCCTAAACCCATATTGATTGTCAGGAAGGAATTTAGCAGCTGTAAGGTGATGGACTAGAGCTTGATTATATAACGACTCAAATATTTTGATGAAAAGCGGGAGAAGACTAATGGGCCGATAATTTAGTGGGTCAGTTCTTTCGCCAAAATTCTTGAAAACTAGTACCACAGAAGCGGGTTTCCAGCAGCCAGGAAAGCAAAATTCGTTGAGGCATTTGTTGGAAAGTTTGGAGAGAGCTAAATATAACATGAATTTTGATGAAATTTTAGGATTTATCTCACCTTAATACAGTCCTTGGATGGTGTAATTTTCAGCTTTTTATAACTTATATTTACTGAAATATTGATTATTTTGTAATCTGCAATAAAGCGATGGACACAGTTTACCTTTAAATTTTACTATCATAAATCATATTTCAATAACAAAAAAGATATTCGAATGAAATTAAAAAGAAAATTAATACAGTACTGGTAGTTGTGATCGAACAACATCCACTATTTATACATTGGTCTTTGGAATACCATTATTTAAAGAAGTAGTTCTACTAATTGATTTGAAGATTTAATAAAAACTTATTTCGTTTTTATTGTCATTCTTTGTTTCTTATATATATATATATACAATTAAGTAACGATAAGCCTGGCCAGTACCAGTTCGATGAACATTTGTGAACAAAGTATGTACTGCACAGAGACGTAGAAATTTCCAGGTTTGTTCTGGGGGCGCGTTTAATTTACTGGCAGGGATGCATTCAATTTTCGTTAAGGCATGCATCGAGAAATAGGAAAATAGATGTAAAATCTAAAGTGAACTGTATGTATGTAGCAGCCATTGCACCGACAAAGACTAACAGTTCTGCCAAAATATGTGGTTGGTTCTGCACTAAGCTTTCATCACTATGAAATAAATCATATATGTGCATTTCCGAACAATACTTCGAAATCAACGGGTGTGTTCATCATATATGTATGTATATATATATATATATATATATATATATATATATATATGTGTGTATATATATATGTAGATAGATAGATTTAAATAAGGGAGTAGTCACCAACAATGTGTTTTTTTAACATTATTTTATTATTCCGGGTCTTGGTTTTTCATTGAGAATTATGTTTGGATCATTGTAATAATGTTTTTAAGTCATTGAAATCGATTTTACGCGCGTTTCAGACGTTCTGTGAAGCGTCCTCGTCAGAAATTATTTTCAAATGTGTTGGAGATGTAAAAATGGCAATTTTCGTAGTTCATTTGAAGTGTTTCCAAGGGGTGGAAGATTGTAAGTGTTTATTGTTCATTGGCATGTTCAATTTTTATTGCTCTTTTATTGGGCTTGTCCAGGCTGCTGACCTGGCTGTAGTCACTCTCTCTTTCTGCTAGTGTTTTTTTCTTTTCCTTTAGGGTGGGGTAGGGTGTGTGTTTGTGTGTGTGTTTGTTTGTGTGTGTGTTTGTGTGTGCGTGTGCGCGTGTGTGTGCGGGTGTGTGCGTGTGTGTGTTTGCTTTTATTGGTTTGAGAATTTGTATACTGTTTTATAGTATTATGAGGTTATTTTCTTTCTTAGGAAGGTGACTGTGATCCGAGGTCGTTACTAATGTGTATGTGTGAGGAGGGGGGACCAGCTCTTCTGAAATAAGGGTAGGGGTGCTTTCATTCTATTTTGATATTTATTTTTTGGATTCTTGGATTTTAGTATTGTGATTTTTCGTTTTAGACTTTTCGGGTATTCCTTATATTATGTTTGTTTAGCGTGTATTTAAAGTATGCATAGGGGATTCAAACTTGAGGGAGGCTTATACAAGGATGATGCACTCTTCGTTACAAACTCCACAAATATAAATTACGAAAAAGCAAACAAATCCTTACCTAAACTATTTAAAAATTATAGTATTACTATAAAAATCGACCACAATAGAAAAATAGTTAATTTCTTAGACATAACCTTAGATCTTTAAAACTCTACTTTTGAAACCTACCATGAACCTTTACCAATCTGTGCTGAAATCAATAGTCCCCAATGTCTCTCTAAGAATTTCTAGACTATCCTTTAAGAAAATCTCTATTTAATAAAAATCAGAAATGCTATTGTTGCAATAACAGAAGCATGTTCTTGTGAGTAAATATGAAATAGGATAGGCAAGGATTCGAACTTGCGAATATAGATTTGGAATTGAGAATTCGAATCATAAGTTAAAATAAATACAGAATGTCATTGAAAATAAGGAATGTGGAATTGCAATTGTTTAGCTCACACAAAATAGTTAGATATCTGTTAATTGGAAAAGGAATGTAATGATGAAATTTGTTTCTGTGAAAATTAAAATAAGGAATTTAATCGTCAATTGAAATTGTTAACATATTTTATAAAGAGGTTACTCGAAAAATAGGTTACTGAACTCGTGGGGGTCATGTCAGTGTGGGATGTTTTGCAACGTGACGCATGTCAAGGCAACGTGTTCGATGAGCACATGTTTAATCATGCGATGACGTGACGAGTTCTCAATATAGGTAGAGTTTTAGATGCAGTCTGGGAGAAAGAGGGGAGAAGACCCGAGAGAGAGAGAGAGAGAGAGAGAGAGAGAGAGAGAGAGAGAGAGGTTCTAGAAGTGTAAGCCATTTTGACTTTCAGAACAGTTTCAGATGGTTCGCTGTTACATACAAGTCCTGGGAGGTGACTTGTTTGTAGTAGACAGTTCCACAGAACAAAATATTCTTACCGTGGCGAAACCCGGGAAAAGAACATGTGAAATTGCTCCAGAAAAGGTTTAATATTTATGAAGCAATTCTGGTTTCTGATTAGTTGGTAGCAGAACGTGAATTTATTTGATTCGTCAGTTCTTAGCAGCATCGTTTATAAATAGAATCGTCCGACTGTGTGGGATCATACCCCATAATAGAACCAAAATATTGTAACATCCTCCCTATTTTTTATAATGGGGAAGTCCCTTGTGTTTGTTTTGCTCAAAAATAAATATATATTTTTATATTCACTTAGACATAACAAAAATTAGAAATCATTTGGATCTTAGAATTTTAGCATTTAAAAAGACGCCATTTTTAATTGTGTTCAAATGTCAAAAAGGAAAATTACAAAGAATTTTTTTTAAGCAAATGTATTAGTTACGCATTAGTAGGTTAAAGTGTTAATACAAATAAAATGGATACAGTTTAACGTCTTGTCCAGGATTATATATATATATATATATATATATATATATATATATATATATATATATTTTATATGTAGAAATCTATATACTCTGAGCATTACCCCTAGGGGTTTCCGCTGATATTCATGCAAAAAAGTAAGAGCCTTCTCATAAGTGGAACTTCGCTGGTCTGTATTTTTAATATATAGAAATCTATATACATACAGGGCAGTGAAAGAAAAAAAAATATTCAGTCGAATTCACCAACAAGTTTTGAGAAAAAACGTAGCTTTATCCTTGTCGCCGGTTTCGTAAATACATAAACGATATTTTGTTCTGATGATATGTAATTCAAAATAATGGATTCCTTTTTTATCTCGTTTTTTATGAAATGGTATTTTATATCTATATGCTTAGATCTTTGGTTGATTATCGTGTTCTGTGCTAAGACTATACTGGCTTGATTATCACAATTAATTACTACGGGGCTTGTAATCAATTCTGGCTCCAAAATAGTCTTCAGGATATTTTTAAGGTAGAGTACTTCCTGGGCCGTGTGTGTGATCGCAATAAATTCTGCTTCACACGTAGAGAGAGATACAATCTGTTGCTTTTTAGATTTCCATGAAATAATAGTCCCATTTTCTGAGAGTCTGAAACAATATCCAGATACACTCTTGCGATCTTCGTCATTTGCTCAGTCTGAATCCGAAAAACCTTCTAATTTTAGGGGATTTCTTGATTTTCTAAATACTAACTTCTGTTCTTTAGTTCTTTTTAAATAACGTAGGGCTTGTTTAGCTCTGTTTAAATCCTTCATTGTCGGTCGTGATAATTTTGTGACAGTTTTGTTACTATATAGCATATGTCGGGCCTGGTTGCAGTCATTAAATATTTAAGACTACCTATAATTTCGCGATATTGTGTGTCATTTATTATTTCAGATTCTGTGTGTATATTTTTATTAATATCATTTCGGACCGGTGTAGAGCGTTTCTTGCACTCTCCCATTCCAAATTTTAATAGTATTTTGTCGATGTATCTCGATTGAGTCATCGTAACAAGTCCTTTGCTTTGAGTAAATTCTATCCCCAGAAACCAGGATATTTTGCCAAGATCGGTCATTTTGAATCTTTTACTTAATTTGTTCTTAACATCAGTTAATATTATGTCACAATTTGATGCGATTAAAATATCATCGAGCCACAAAACCAAAATCAGTTGTTTTTCGTATTTGTGTTGGGTATATAAACAGGGGTCTACAGCGCATTGTCTAAATTGTTGTTTAATAATATAATCATGGAATACTGTGTTCCAACACTGAGCACTCTGCTTTAGACCATATAATGACTTGTTAAGTCGCCACATGCTATTTTTATTTTTTATTATAAATCCCTCTGGAGGGGTAATATAAATTTCACAGTCTATTGGGGCATTAAAATAAGCATTTTTTACGTCCATTTGATGGATGTTTAGATCATATTGTGATGCGACTTGCAGTAAAATTCTGATTGTCGTTAGGTTTGTGGTCGGAGACAGCTTCTGACACCATACCTTGGAAGCGAAGGTTAGAGAAGAAAAGCCATGTAAAGAAACTATGAATTCCTCGAGCGAAATCAGGACCGGTCATGAAATAAAGGACGTCAACATGTGTTTTTATATCTGCGTCTCCGTGTTGTTATTCAACAGAAAAGGTATTGTCCATTTATGTTATAAGAACCTTGATAAAATCATCATCTAAAATATATGTGTTAGAAAGTATTAATGTTACAGAAACACTCCCGTTCACAGAACTGTCAAAAAGTATAAATGCCAAACTCTCGGTCTCTCTATCTATATATCTAATCTCCTCCCATTATGTATTATATGCCGTTGGCTATTGTAGTAACAAGTACACTGTCTATCATATATATACAGAACTGTCTCCCTCTTTATACATACCTGTCTATATCTCACCAATGTCTCCATCTCCTAACAATATGAGCACTCCTAAGACTCTCTCTCTCTTACTAAGACTCTCACAAACAAGGACACTAAATAAGAACAACGAAACATACGCGCATATTTGGTACCTCTTTAAAATACTACCCATAACATAACACTATAATGAAGTCCTTAAAAACTCAGGATCAAAATCACAAATCCAATTCCTAAGTAAAAATGATAGAAACAAAAACTACATTGCAAATAAACATACAAAAAGCATAATAACATATAATATGGCCATGTCATCCCGCGGACGAAAACAAAAAATGACCAAAATGCAAAACAAATCAAAATCGAACTACAAGTATTAGCCACCAACACAAATAAACAACAAACCAAAATCTGTAAGCGTAAAAACAGGCATAGGGACATCCTAAGGTTCAACCCTCCTTACTCCAAAAATCTGAAGACAAACAGCCAAGGAATTCTTTAAAATATTAGATAAAAACTTTAAAGCCCCTCATAGAAACTCTTCAATAAGAACACGACCAAGTATCGTACTCAACTATGCCAAACATACATCAAAAGATAGTTAGTTAGAACAATAATAAAATTAATAAGATACAAAACACGGATACAGAAAATATAGCAGGCTGTAATTGCAGAAGAAAAAATAGATGCCCTCTACAAGGTACATGCAAAATAAAAATGTAGTTCATAGCTCGATCACACGATCAAACAACCAATCTACCAAACAAATACAATCCGACACAGTTCAGACCAATGCAGCCCCTAATCGACCTGACAATAAATACATTATACAAAACGCAACCTACCTCGGCTCCGCATGTGGTCTTATCAAACATAGAATTTTAACCCATAAGCATACTTTTAAAAAACCCTCCCTCAAGAACCAAACCTCTCTATCTAAACATATTTGGCAACTCAATGATAAGAATATTTCATTCAATCTAAAATGGGAAATAATAGGATCATAAAAACCGTATACTCCGGGAAACATATCCTGTACTCTTTGCAGATTTGAAACTCTCAAGATTTTGCAATATGGCGATACCAAAAACAAAACCACCCTATTAAATTCAAGGAGGAAACTACTATCGCCATGCATTCATAAACACTGGTTTAAATTTAACAAATACAAACCACCATAGCTCATAAAAACCTTTCTTATTAATAATATATCCTATATTTTGTAATAGAATATCTTTATTAATAAGATGTGGACCACCAGTATTATTAACTAACTTACCATTATTCTGTATCTTCTTAAATCTCTATTCAAATTTAACCCTTGTAGGTTACTAATTTTACTAATTCTAACAAATAAATAAATAAATAAAACAATTATAATGTTACTAAATTTACTCAATAAAAGTATCTTATACTATATGAAAAAACAGTATAAGGACGAATTATCCCCCTTTGACCATATTACAACACAAAACAAAATTATCTCGCTTCATTTTGAATATTTATATTTTTATTTTGACCTAAATTAAGCGATGATGAAATACGCTAACCGTGAGGAACTTCCCTTTTGACGTGTCAATTTGAAATTAAGCAGTTAGAGCATATAAACGAGTGTGTTCATCATATATATATATATATATATATATATATATATATATAATATATATGTTTATATATATGTTTATATATGTATATATATATATGTGAATGTTTTTCTTTTTGTTTTAGTAATAAATGTGTTCATCCATTTATTCGAAAATCATGAACGAGTTTATCCTGGTATAATGAATATATATATATATATATATATATATATATATATATATATATATATATATATATATATATATATACACACTCCTGAGCAAAAGAAAAAAATGGGTCAATTGCTCTGAGGATTATTTCGATTTTCAAAGGATGAATCATTTTAAGGTAAATATATAGATATATACTTATATTTGTTGAAATTCTCTTAATAGCATCTTATTATAACATTATACATAATCTAAACCCAGCTTTGTAATTTTATTCTAACGTTTACTCTAAACACTGCTATGTAATTTAATTCTAACTTTTATCATTAACCAATATTACTTTACTTATCTACATCATTAATTAACTATTTTTCATTATATTTTAATATTTTCCAGATTCATCTGCACTACTTAAATGCTAGGTTTATTTATGGTGTCTTTTATTTAAAAAAAATCCCAATATTTTGCTGATAAGGAAACTTTGTTTTCCAAAGAACTATATGCTAAAATTATTGTCCTTGACTCAATGTCTGTCACAATAGAAAACATTGGCTTTGTTGTGCTCCTTCTTCTGAAACGGATTTTGAAATTCTAATTTTAATTTTGAATTATAAATTATCAATCACCTTACCAAATATATATATATATATATATATATATATATATATATATATATATATACATATACATATATATATATATATATATATATATATATATATATATATATATATATATTCAATAAACCAGGATAAACTCGTTTGTGTTTTTTATCCTCTTTGCTAGACGCATTTTAAACAAAAGAAAAATAATACTCAACCCGAGAATTCAATCGATAAATGGGTCACTGGCGTTTTCTGGTCATCTGCATACCCTTTTGATGTTGACATTCCCCAGTAGATTTACCGCTGTCTGTCACCAGGAACACAAACCGATGAGCAGCCATTCCCAATATCGACCAATGTCTGTAAATTGTGTTGCAAGTGACATCACTTGTGCCTCACCAGTTGTTAATTTATCGACTGATATACGACCGGCACTTGTTACTTGTTTGAATATACGTATAAAGAAAATATACAAAGAATGATCGAATAAATTCACATTCTGGAATGCGTTACATATTTCGCGCAACTGGATTTTCCGCAATCTATACGTAGGCATTATATTTAGAAATGTGAGTCGTTAGTCACAGACTAAACTTGAGTTAGATTGTTTGAATAATGGAAAAATAAGTTTCCAAAGTTTGTTTAATATGTAAAGTCAAAACCAAAATTTTATCGTTTACAGCTCGCTCTCTTTCCTTTATTTCTCTTTCCCTTTTTCTTGCTTTTCTTTTTTTAAATTCCGTTTATAAGTGTAATTGTATCACTACTAAAGATATTATCATTTTATATTTATAATAATAATTTCGTTTATTTTTTCTTTACTTAATTACTTTCATCTGTTTTCAAAGAATTATGAAATGATAAGGAAAGCTAGTGTGCGTGTTTATCACAGAAACTGAAGTAATAGATACTGTAAAAATAATAGCGTAGGTAGATCAAAATAATGGATGGGGAAACGTATTAAATTGATCACTTAGATGAGTAAATTGCAAATTAAGACATATTGTTTGTTTCCGGGACGGGGGGGAGTTTTAAAAAATGTTATGGTAGGTAAGTAGGAAGGATCAAACCCAGAGTCATGAGTAAAAGTAAGAAAATAAAGTGTGAAAAAAAAAACAAAAAAAAAACATCTGCAACGTTAACAGTTCGGCCACCAAGAAAAGTCCATTCCAGTTGTTTAGGAAAAAAAAACAACAAAAAAAAACGACTACGGTAGGTCGGCGCGAACGTGAAAATATAATGTGAATTCTCCAGCACGCTAACCACTACGCCACAGAGCACTGCAGCTTAGTTAAGTGATTTTAAATAACTTCACATGAAAGAATTACGAAGCCAAACCGGTATTCTCTTCTCAACTGTTCCTTGTGAACGATCCCCAAACGGTGTTAAGTGGTGGCAGGCGGGGGAGGAATTTATTAGAGAGTAAATATTTTACCACTTCCATTGATCTTAACCGATTTTGGCCGTGACTTCTCAGCAGAAAAAGTATAGAAATCTAAGATTATCGAGGAATTTGAGAAATAATAAGCCTATAACACACCTCAGATATTGTTCTGCCGTTTGTGCATATTATATTTGCATGAAATATCTTTAATTTTTAATCCTATTAAGGTCAAAATCCGACGAAAAAAATGAGTTCATTTTATTTAAATATATATATATGTATATATATATATATATATATATATATATATATATATATATGTACGAAACAGATACTGTAAAGAATTGTAAATGTCAACTGAATTAAAGGAAAAAATTGTAAGATCGTCAACATCATAAAATTTGGAATATTGACTTTTGTCCTTTATTCATTATATGCTCTGTAATTACATCGAGCTTCTTAAATAATGATTGGTATATATAAAATGGAAATATATGTGAATAAAGAATATTTCCACACACACACACACACACACACATATATATATATATACATATATCAATCTATCTACCTTTATATATATATATATATATATAAGCATAATTGTGACAAAAATATTATCAGAAGTCCACATCGCCACATTACTGAAAGTTACAAGCATTAGCAATTTGCTTCGATTCGTTGAGGAGTTGCACTTTCATTTTTTAAAATGTTTTTATCGCATTCAACACATTCTCTATGCAGTAACAATTTCTGACTTCAATGATTCTGTCCCGACCATAGAAATCGGTGAGT